>NW_020456287.1:2480786-2541317 GCF_003342845.1 Nothoprocta perdicaria
TTTTTTTTTTTTTTTTTTTTTTTTGTGTGTGTGTGTGTGATTCAAAAGCTTAGTAACTGTCTTGCTCCCTAGGTTTCCTACTAAACCTGAATGATAAGGATCAGCTCTGCCTTTTGCTGTTCTTCAGTATTGGCATAGCTACTCGCTTGTGTTCTGCATGAGAACCGAATTCCTTTTAAATCTAACCTTTGCATTTATTTTAAAAAAGCCAAAAAAACACACACACACACGAAAAAACAATCTCTGGGAAGTGGTTTCAGCTTTCAGATCTTCTTACTACAAGTGGCTAGGCCCAATATTTCAGTCAGACTAAATTTATATACAGACATAAATATAGCAGTTGTCACCCTTATCCCCCCACCAAAAAAAAAAAAAAAAAAAGGAAAAGCAAGAAAAAAAATTTACACAGTCCTTTTCCAGCCCTTTTCTTCAAATAGATTTCCTTCAGGAACCTGTGACAGTCTGTCTATAGCAATGAAGAGCCTGCATCTTCAAAGCAACACATTCTCTACTCTTTCTTCAAAGGTACAAAGCATTTAAAGCAAAGCATAAAGCCAGTAGCAGACTAACGGTACTTTGGTTTGCTTATGTGTGTGCTTCTCCGGCCTCTCTAAGTCCATTTCTGAGAAGCACAAGTTTCTCCTAGTGTTCGCCGTGTCTGTACACCATAGAGTGCAATGCCCCCAGCTCTGCCCTGAGTTAGCTTTACACCAGTTAGCTTTGGTAGAGAAACCTACTTCCATTTCTGAACTGCCTGTCTGAAGTATCTGCTAGACCCTTTAAAATCAACTCAACTATCTCTGCATTACTTGGAAGATGTGCCCTGCAACCCTTAGTTTTTCCATGTCAGGCTCGGTGGCTTTTACTCTGGATAGTCCCTTCAATCTCAGCCTCCTCCAGCCTCTCCTTTCTCATGGTACTTTAAGTTTTAGATGGCTCTATTTAGCCTTTGGGGAAATAATTCCTTCTAGGCTGATTGAGGTGGGTGGATACTTTCTCCTTTCAAGTTAAGATGGGAAAAAGATGACAAAATCTTCATCAAAGCTGTGTAATTAATGCTGCCTTATCTAAATAATCAATTGTCCTTTACTACTTAGTTCTTTAAAAAAACATTTATAGCTTCCCTGTATTTAATCTTTTACACTGAGACAGAAAATCAAAGCTGAATGGAGAAACCAAGCTATCTCTAATATTATTCCTAGTCAGCAAAAATCTACATTTTCCCAGCCAATCACAATGAATATTATGTATAATTATTCAATTTGCTTGTCTCTTCCAAACACTCAGCTTTCTGATGCAATGATCTTGCAAATATCTTGTCAGCTTGAATCTTTCCCATTCTTTTTATGAGCCTGAGAAGTGCTTGGAGGCAGGACTCTTCCTCAGTTCTTTTGAGTCATCCCCTCTGGCTAGGGCTTGAATGTAGTACTAATGGGTTCCAAAGGAAACTACGTGTAGCTCAGTGAAACTCGGAAACATTCCAACTAGGAACTCAAATAAGGAAGAGATGAGCAAGCAAGGAAGAAAATGAAAATTCATTTAATGAAATCCTGGAAAAGAAAAAAGAATCTGGCACCTCAGAAGCTAGGATCTCTGGAAAAAAAATGTGAGCATAGCCACATACTCCTCCAGCACACATCTTCTTTATTAGTACACACTTTGAAATTGCTTTCTAATCAGCTGCTTCTGAGAAGTTGTGCAATGATTGTGCAAGGGAGTCCCATCCAGACTGTGGATATCCATGAGCTACTTGGTGGATACAAGCACCCTGATATCCTGAAACTGAGAGATGGTCTTGGGAGAGCATTATTTATTGGCTCTTCTTCTGGCCACAGTATGACACCCTGCTTGTCTGACCAATACATCAGTTTACGTATTTTGGATCACAATGGGTGTTAGATATATGACAAAGCAGAGCACAGACCCGTGATGCTTTAGCAAGTGAATTTATAAGTGGTAACATGTGTTTTGTGAATATTGGGCACCAGAGAAAATAAAAAATCTGTGCTACAAAGTGTCTTTCAGACAACAGGCCATCTGGCTTCACTGCAGTGTATTTGTTAACTCTCCAGCCTACCACAGTTTTCCTGCTGGGTGACACATGCTGAATCTGTCACACATCTAAAACAAAATTATAAATAAACAGTGGTGTATTCAAATAAAACAGAAAGTTCCCTAACCAAATGCAAGACTTAGAGTAAGCAAAACAGGATCAGAGAGTTACATACTTGTTCTTTTGCGTGCAGGGAAGTAGGTCCTTGTTCTCCAGTGGAAAGGGGACTCAGATATTCCTTCAGAAAGTTTCTGCTTGTTTAGTGAAGTTGGATGCCTTGTAACCACTGCAGGTGCAGACATAAAGGCACTTTTGCTTGTGGCTACTTGGGCTTATTGGTGTCTCCACCACAATCATGTCCCCATTTAGCTGTCTGTTGGTGAGAAGCTATTCATAGTTGCTCAAGTTTCAAGAGGAAAAAGATCAATGAGAAAGTGGAGAAGTGAAGTCAGGTAAGAAATTAGTAGCAGGAAGAGGAAACAGTCCCACTCATTCTTTCAGCATCAGAAGGAAAGCTGGAGAAAAAGGGCATGCCAAATCCCCAGCAGCTGGTTTTACCCGTCTGCTGGGTCTTGTATGCCTGTGAAGAGTATTTCAACATAGTGATACTTTGCAGTGACACCTCCCGGGAAAGATAGAAGCAGCTTTCCATAGGCTTGTAAGTCAAAAGGTCACGTTAGCACTGGCTGCAAGCCACCACTCTGTATAGGCAACAGCTTTCTCTAGATGAATAAAGCAACTGGCTAAGTTGACTGGGATTCTCTGCTTCTCTTTAATTTCAGTCTTTAAGTCTCCTGCACTCAATGCACAGACAAATAACACAGGAAAATAGTGAAAAGTCATTGCAAGTTAGATTTCCCAACAGAGACAGTGCCTTTGCACAGACTACAGGATTCAAAGGACAAGAGCTGAGTTATTAAAAGATTTTTAAAAATCTATTTCACACAATCTTCAAAAAAAAACACTGCTTGTGTCTGGTTTTGCCCACTTTAAGATTTTGATGCTTATTTGAACTGACGGTCAATGAGTAGAATTACTTTGACTTCTTGCTGATGATAGGAAAATAAAAGTTGGGCTCATGATAGGGGAATGGATGTATCTTGAGGCTGTTAGTATTAGCTTATTATTATTAGAATCACATTGCATATGTGTCTGTGCAAGTACAAACTACAGTGCTAGAGCCTCATCCCCAACACATACACACAAGCACTCACACAACATCTTGTATTACTCATTTTAAAAATAGAAAACTAACAAGAAGGAAGCCATAGGAGCTACTGAGACTGATGTGCAGTTCCACGATAAATCTAAACTTATTTAAGCGCACTCTACCATCAAAAAAGGAGGTCTTCCACTTTCCACAGTTGCTGCCTCCAGATTTCTGCTCACTCCTCAATCAGTTCACTGAATATCCTAAAAGCTAATAACAAAGTAGCTGGAGTCACCAAAGTGTCAGAAAAGAACTGTCAGTCCTGGGAACATGGGCAAAATGAAGCAGAATGGCCCTGTTGGCAGCAGGAGAGTTTTATGTTGACATAAGGTGACTGTAGGACATCACCTTCATTTTCATCTCTTTACAGTCATTTTTCTCAGGAGAATCTCACTCAGAGTCACTGGAGTTCCTGCACTGACATATTCACCCAAGACTCTCAACCAAGCCATGCTGGGTTAATCACATCACATTCATGCTCAGGTATCAGTCGAGCATTTTTTGACATTACACAGTATTGTTAATGTTAAGTTCAAACTTGGAAACATGACAAGCTCCCTACTTAATTGCTCCTGAAAATCTCCAAAAGATCTTTATAAAGAAGATGGTGAAAAGAATATATTTCTTTATTTATTATCTAAGCAATCATACTCCCTTCTTAAGGCACACCAGTGTGCTCATGTATTGAGGGTGAAACATTGTAATGACAGTAATTTAAAATATAAAATCAGATAGATAGAGCACAGGCATTCTTGGGCTTGCCTCAAGCTATTGCCATTGCCATGATGTTGAGATGCCACCCAAGTTTTCTTTGCCTGCCCACCTTGGATGTGGGAGGTTTGGGTCTGGGGCCTTCCACAGCCTGCTGAGATTTCCCAAATTCCACATACCTGGAGACAGTTTAGACCTGCAGGCAAAGAGGCACCTGGAGAAGAGTGAGCTTTTCCTCTTCCTGAGAACAGCATTCACAGGGTCAGAGAAGAATGGGAAAAGTGGAGACAAGGAGGAAGCAGACCTAGACCTTGTGAACATACTGTTTAAAACAAAAAAAAATGCACTTTTCTTTTGACGAGGTAATGACAAAAGTCTCCACTCTACTGCCCTTTTAAGCCACAGAGGCTATAGCAAAAGCATAAAGTGAATGTGCTCTTCTGAAATGTTGATGCCAAATGACTGGTATTGGACTCAGACCATATAACCATCCTCAGGAATGAGTGGTACTAGTAAAAAGGCGGTTTGATCTATGCTTTAAGATTGTATGTGCTCAAGCCTCGGATAAGGTTTGTGAGAACTTTGTGACACTTTGGAGACTGTTCCTGTTGGCTGGAGTGGCTCTGCACATACCTGATCGGAGAGTTGAGCAGGGCGTGTTCTCGGAGTATGTGCACTCATCCCTCCACAGAACTGAGCACCATGCCCCGTGTTCCTCCCAGTGCTGCTGGCTGAAGTCTGCTATGCGAACAAATTCGGGCTTTCTGCAAGAACCCAGGGAGTGAACTTCCCATGAACTGGCACAAACCCCACGGTCCTCACCGCCTTCTTGCATACCAGACCAGCCAGGCAACCATTCTGTCAGGATGCAAGTCTGATAATCTTACCACACCAGAAGCTCCTAGCACGCATCAGGAAAATAAGTCAGGCAACGTGGCTGCTTAAAGCAAGGGCTGTTTTCTGTTATTCAGGTCAGAGTTTGCTTTCTGGTCTGCAGGGAATCAGACTCCAGGATCAAACGCTTGTCTCAGTTCAGCATCGCTCCAGCAGATGTGTAAGGGAATTTTGCTTGTACAGAGACAGATTTGTCCCTATGTTCCCCAGATAGAGAGATATGCAGCATGTTCTGGAAACCAGCAGCAATGGATATTCTTATTGGAGTGAATTATATTTGCCAGATTTAGTTTATTCAAATCTGAAACATATTAACCCATTTCCTATTATTTTTACAAAATCAGCAGTGCAGCATCTCCAAAGATCACGAGCCAAGTGTGCACATGACCCGCTTTGGGAGTCAGGCTGCAACAGGAAACTCAGCTTGGAACAAGATTTTTCTTCCAAATGAACTTCTGAAACTGGATCTACATTGTGAAATATTTAGATATTGAGCAATGGAAGAATGTGGAACATAAACACTAGCAACTGCTTCCTTTGAGCATGAGCAAGCTTGAGCAAGCAGCGTGGGTGCTGCAGTGGTACAGGACACATAAGGAGCCTGGTCAGAGTGGATTCTTGTAGGTGCACTAGTGAAACTGCACTAAGTTTTTCTAAATAGCCATTCTTCCTAATTGCTAGTGTGAGTGAAGCACCTTTAAGTGGAAATTGGTCATAGTATGTTTGGCCTCTTAGGGTCCTAGGATAGTCCTTTGTTTGCTACCTAAGTTTTTCGTAGGAAGGAGTATTTAGCTGTTCAGCTGTTATCTGGTACATCTTCAATGTTCTGCTCAAAGAGATCTAATTTAGTTGGGGATTACTTAGATGCCCCACTGAGTCCCACTAGGATTTGACTCACAGGCAAAGAAAAGAGGGCATGCTCTTTACAGGCTAGAATTCCGTAATGGTCCAAAGCTGCAGGGAGTCAGCTCAGACCTTGACAAATATATAGCTGTTCCATCAAAGTGATCTAAAGGACACCCTGCCCTCTGGAAACAATTCTGAGCCAGCAGCTCAGCAACAAACAAAACGCTTTTTTTTTAAGTATCCCAAAATTTTAGCTGACTAATAATGCAGATTTCTAAATTATACATATTATACCTGTCAGCAGTAGCTTTGATCTGTTCAAGGGTCAATTGACAAGCAAAGCGTGGAGCAAGAGTGGTACATGGCACTGCTTGTGAGGAGGGAGTGGGTTAGGAGTTTTCCCTTTATCTAGGCTCGGTGCCAGAGCTTGAAACCAGCTGTGAGCCCTAGAGCCATCACCATGCTGCAATGAAATCTATAAATAGCACATTGACCTTCAGGGTAGCTTTCCCAAGGACCCCACACACCTGTATGCACAGCAATGACAGCCACTAAAGCACATGAGACAGCTTATTGGAGTAACACTCATGCCCAAGAGCGTAATAAGCTATCATAAATGAAGAGGCAAGAACGAGGAGACAAATCATGTGTTGTCTGTGGATCAAACACTCAGCCCTAACACTTCTCTGTTACTGGGGAGCTTGTAGACCGTGTGAGAATTTTCTGAGAACAAAAATGAGAATCCGTGTTTACTGGATGCCTGAAAGATTACTTAAGTTTTTGAGTTAGGCTACATGTATTATTTTATTTCTGAAGCATAGATGTCTCCAGGAAGTACAATTATATAATGACTTCTTGCCTTGTGATTATTTCCTTATGCTCCGTTCTCACTTAATCCCCACTGAAACATTACATTCCGGCTTCCCAAAAAACATAAGAAATCCCTGGAGCAAAAGAATGGTGATTTCTCCCAGGCCACAAGAAGAGGTTTTGAATATTTTCTTTTCTTTTTCTTTTTTTTTTTTTTTCTCACTTTCTCATATTACTTTCCCAGTCATTTTTTGGATTATTTGCAGTGAAGGATATCCTCATCCCCGTACAAACAATAGCAAAATTTCTAATGACTTCAGGGAAACCACAAATTTGCCTATAGTCTACTATGGGGGAAAAAAAAAAAAAAAACAGAAGATTTTATGCAAAACATTTTCTCCTTATTCTTTTTTTCTTGGGGAGTAGCAGGGGAGACAAGAAGGGAGAGTAGAGATCCGTTTTCCTTCTTTGCTCTCCTTACCTCTTTTTTAGACCAAAGAATCTTACTGATTTCCAGTACGGAGCCCTTTCTGTGGAAGGTATTTCAAACTAGGTGTTGTCCTGGTGGCTGCTTCACTACATAGTTATAATTCAGTTAAGCAGATGGCCAGTCTCCTGCAAACTGGAAGGTACAGATCCCACTGAAGATGAAAACCCCCTATAGAGATCCCTAAGTTGCATGTAGGGGTAAAGCTGTACTAAAAGCCTTCCACAATAATGTCTAGAATGTATCTAAAAGCTGTATTTATATATATTAATGTATTAATGTATTTATATTATATATATGCTATATATTTATATGTATTTATATGTGAATATACATAACAAAGATGGAACAAATAGTTAATTCTTAATAAAGATCTTTTGAGATTTGTCTTAAAGCATCCTCTTATACAAGCCAAGGAATAGACAAACTTCTTCACTGGTTCCCTTCTTACCATCATGTAGGCTCAAGCTTAACAAGATACTCAAACAGTGCTTTTCTTGTATTTGACTCCAAGTATCCCTAACCCTTGGGGCTGTAACAGCCCACTCCCAAAGACCTGACATCCAAGTGCAGGACAAGAGATGAAGGGGTGAGGACAGGTAAGCTGTGAACCATCAGAGATGAGTCTGATGAACAGCAATCTCAACACCTGCCCATGCTGTCTCTGACAGTCCTCAGGTAGAGGAGAGCTAGCAGGAGACAATAAGTGAAGGTTTACAGATAAATGTGGAGAACTCCTCCTAGGCATGAGAGCTTGCATGGAAGCACACGGTCATACACTTAATGGAAACACATATAGGTAGGAAACCAAAGATACTCATAGGTAAGCCTGAGGTCGATAGGCCCTTTGTTTGCTTAAAGTTAGGAAGCAGCTAAAGAGCTGTCATAAAGCAGTTGCTCACAACTGTGCAAAATGGAGTAAAATACTGTCATTGAGATGTTGCAACATTTTAGCTCCTGTCTTCCAAACATGCTTGTTTTTAATCCCTATTTTTATACACAGGAGGAGTCCCGTTGACTTGTCTCTCCTATTTCCACTTTATGGATTTGACTCTGCCAGATCTAAGACCTCTACCCTTGACCTGGCAAAAGCACTTCTAAGTGTTTATGTTTAATCAGAAGAGCAGTCCCATTAATTTCATAATTCTTGCATGATGTATTCTTTAACGTACCTACTGGTACCACAGGAATCATTGTTATTTTTAACTGTTTTATTTTCCCTTCACTTACTGATTTTTTCCGTCTAATCTTTGCTCATAACATATGTACTGTAAAGCATTATATCTTTTTTGCTTTCCTAAGTCTTTGCTTACATGGACCTTTAATACGCAGTGCAATGGTATGCAATAATTAAACAATATTACCATATCATTTCCGTCTCTTTTTTTTTAAAGGAAGACAGATTTCTGTTTCATAAACCTGCACCATCATTAAGGTACTTCAAATTGTACTCATTAAGAAGAATTATACAGACAATTTAAAACTCTCTTTTAATTTCTTCTGTTACCCATGGTTAGGAATGTGAATGAAACAAACAGATTATTGACACAGTTCTGTGCTGAGAAGGTGGTGGCATGTTTTGCCAGATAGCTTTTCTGTTGCAAGAGAATACTGAAATTAATTATATTATTTTCTCATTAGGTATCACAGGTGAATAATTTCTGGGTATTTAACATATCTGGTATGAAATATAGCAGCTATATTCATGCCTACCACAAAATTATTCAGTAGAGATACTGCTTGTGAAGAGAGAGTTTTCATGAATCCATTCAGTCTTGCCCTCCCCAATCTAAAATTAGATCTCCTCTGGGCTTTGAATACTATTTAAAACCTAGGTCAAAATTAAGAGATAGTAGTTCTTTGATGTCCACCTAACACCTTTGAGTGATAACACCTTGGAGTTCCCTTCCTTTCACAGGTTGGTTGTCCACACACATCCTTCAGTCTCATTTTTATTTCTAATCCTAAACTATGATGTCAGATGTTTCATTGGTCCTAGAATGCATCATAATGACATATGAACAACCCTACTTTGTCAGCCTACAGGTTCATCTGGCCTAACACCTGGTCTCTGACAACTACCGATAGCAGCAGCCAAAGAAGAAGTAGATTGGTAGATTATAAAACTGTTGAAAAGCAGTTTCAAAACCAACCAATTTTCAAAAAGTTGGTCGTGGTTTGACCATATAACTAACATGTACACTTTGTGGATCAGGAACAGAGGTGACAATATTAAATCCTCTAAAAACATTGAGTTAGAGATGGTGATTTTTTTTAATGAATCTTCATTTCTTTGCTAGATGAATACCTTATTTTTGTTTATTGTCCATAAGAGTTCCATTTCTTTTAGGTATCCCTGTAGATGAATGATGAAACCTCAAAGCATGGAGTTTCTGGCATTATATTTTATAACACAATATTAGTGACCAGATTAGTTTCTAGATTGATACCATTATTTATTAGATCTATATACCATTTGAGTAGAGGCAAATAATAGATATTTTCCTACCCACACACATTTCTAAATACTCTGTCAGAATATCAACAAATATAGGAACTCAGAACTAAATCTGGATTTTGTAAGGCCTTCCATTACAAAAGATGGCAGGAATTTCATACAAATGAGCTAAAACAACCCCAAATTGGCAGTATCATCTCACAAATTCCATGAAACTAGTCAGTTATGCTTCTGAAAATATTTTTCTGACATTCCTTCCCTTGACACCAGAACTGCCTTAATCGTTCTGTTCTATTCTCTCAGAATATGCAAAATTTGGAATTTGAAAATTGGAATCCTTTTGGATTCTTTGGAGTGATCTGCTTATATATTTTCAATTATACAGACAAAACAGTCATGTTTTTCTGTCTTTATTTTATTATGCCTCTGGAAGATTCACATTGCTTGAATGATTGCATGGCTAATTTTCAAAAGTGTCTGTTATGAAGAATGCTACAAAAAAAGTAATGAAAATTCTTCTCCTGCCCTCCCCTGCCAAGTAATTTACGATTTTACTGCCAATTACAATTTACAAGTCTATGCAAAGAGTAAAATAGAGCTTTGTGTTCAGTTTAGCCTCAAAATCTTTACACAAGATTGTCTGGAATTTTTCCCGTATTTTCTAGATAAAAATACAGAATTACTGGACAGATTATCAGCAGAAAATAGCTTTGTTTCCTAAGGCATCTTGCAACATACCCCATCCCTAAAGAAACTGCTGGATTCTTGACAACATCTGTTTTCTGCCTGAATAGTACGACAGAAACTGGCTGCTCTAGGTGATCTGCTGTGTCCTTTAATCTTGACTATTGTCAGTATTGACTGGGTCAGGGTTATTGTCAGGATCTGACTGGGCAGACCAATGTGAGTGACACTGTAGTGGGTGTCTGCTGCAGGTGGGAAGGAGAAATAAGCAAGTTGTCTTGGGATCTTGCAGAGTGCATTGGTGACAACCTCCTAACACAAGTGGTCAAGGAACGAGGGAAAAGAGGCATTTTTGCAAACAAGGAAGACTTGATTGGGGATGTGAATGTTGAGGGTAGCCTTGTCTGTGGCAACCCTAACCCTAAGAAGCAGGTGCATGGCAAAAGTCAGATTCACAATCCTGCACTTCATGAGAGTGGACTTTGTTCATGGAGCTGCTTGGAGGAATCCCATGCAACCATGAATGCAGAATGTCAATGTCATTGCATTCTTTATTATCTTCAAAATATCATAGTGATTAGGGGAACTTTTTGAGGACTGGAATAAAGCAAAAATCACTTGTATCTTCAGGAAGGTTGAGGAAGAAGATCTGGCATACTGCAGATTGGTCAGCCTCATCTCGGTCTCTTGGACAGTGATGGAACAACTAATACTGGATATCGTTTCCAGATATGTGAAGGACAAGATGGTGTTCAGGAAGAGTCATATTAACTTTATGAAGCAGAAATCTCGTTTAATCAATCTGATAGGCTTCTGTGATGACATGACTGGCTGAAAGAATGAAGAGAGAGCAGTGGATGCTTTTACTTATCGACTTTCAATAGTCTTGCTTGGGGAGGAATAACCTTGTGCACTTGTACAGTCTAAGGCTTTGTAGAGAATGACCTGGGGGTCCTGATGGACGACAATTTGACCATGAGCCAGCATTATACCCTTGTGACAAAGAAGGCCAATGTTATCCTAGGCTTCATTAGGAAGAGTGTCCACAGCAGGTCAGGAGAAATGATCCCTCCCCTTTGTGCAGCACTGATGAAGTCTTGAAGTACTGCGTCTAATCTTGGCTGACCAGTACAAGAGAGACATAGACTTACTTTAGTAAGCCCAGCAAAATGATATGGAGATGCTTAAGGTTGTGGAGCATCTCTCATATAAGAAGCAGCTGAATTCTGAGACTGTTTAGCTTTTAGAAGAGAAAGCTCAGGGGGAATCTGATACATATATAATGAGAAGATGTAAAGAAGGTGAAAATAGACTCTTTTCAATATTGTCCAGGACTAAATGAGAAGCAAGAGGAAGAAACAGAAACACAGGAAATTCAGTCTGAACACAAGGAAACACTTTTACATGGGAGGATGGTGATACAGGTTGCCTACAGAGACTACAGAGTCTCCACCCTTGAAGATATTAAAAAATCCAACTGGACATGGTCCCAGATATGCTCTTTCTGTTCCTGCTTGAGCAGGGGGATTGGACTATATGATTTCCAGAGGTCCTTTCCAAACCCAAGTATTCTGTGAATCTATTTTAAGCACTATATTCACTCAGTCAGGGTTTACTGCTTGGCAATCAGCTGCATTAAGAGAGAACAGGTGAGTCAAAGGTTTGGACATGGCTTGTGTTTCACTTCAGACAGCCCACAGACACATGATTTTTTCCACATTATTACAAAATTACACATCTTAATGTCTCCACAAGGAAATGATTCTCTATACCCAGCAGGCAGACCACTGTCCACAAATTCCTCATTTTCCGTTTCTCTTGCCTCTATTAGGACAATTACTCACTCAGGAGGAAAGCCCACACAGCCTTGCTGTGAGGTCGCAGTGAAATGATACATCATAAAGCTCGTAGGAACATTATGAACAGTTGGAAACATGAAGTTCATTGTTTTAAAGATATGCCTAGCTTTTAAACCAGGATTTAAAACCCCACAGACACACATTGTTAATATTTGTCAATGGAGGGGCTTGAGCAGAGGACATGGGTTGTACATGAAATTTCTTCACAGTCAGGAGGAAAGCAGCAGGTGCTGCTGAAAAGAGACGATGGACACAGTCTGGTGCACATTGAGAAAAGGCATGTTTCACCCTCCCAGAGGCTGGTATGTCTGCCTTGTCCTCCACCAGAGGCAGATGGAAATGCAAGTGGACTATTGTGCATGTCTCATATATCAATTCGGATGGTCCTCAGGGAAACAGTCAGGACATTTGATGCCTAGGGACTAGTAGAGCTGAAGGCCCTGCTAACAATCTTTCTTACCTCAAAATCACCACGGTCTGCTAAGCAAACATTTCTGCTGGGCTAACAGAGAGCTGTGGGGAGCTTCAAACGGCCAAGCTTCATGGATACAAGTGCCTATTGTGGATAAAGTAGGTCGCTGAAGAGCAAACAGACAGATTGGACATGCTGTGCCAGTGTGGGGGAAATGTGCTTCATTTGCAGTTCCCGCTGTTCCAAGAAAAGGCACAGACAGCAGGCAGAAGAGACCTTTCGATGCTGCTGCTCTACTGCCAAGTTATCTCCCTCCACAAGCAGACAACTGATAAATTGCTTTCCATGGGGCAAACAAAGCTGTGGTAATATTTGACCTGGCGAGGACCCGAGGCACTGGTGCACTTTTGGGGAACTACAACAAGACAGATGTGCAGAGGGACTGCGTGCCATGTTTGGTGGTGCTGCCACCAGTGACATTGGCTTCATTAGGATTGCGTGTCCTAAAAGGAATTACTGAGACTGAGAAATTTGCAGTGCCCTGTGTTCAAGGCAGGACATATTTGTCCATTTTTCAGTAATCAATGTCATGTTCCCTCTGCAGGAATCAGTGCAGAATGAGATCCTGCAGCCTGGTCTTCTGCCCTGCAGAGCTCCTGGTCCCAACACAAGCAAACCCTGATGCAAAGCTCTCCACGGCCATGACCGCATGGTAATGGGTTTTGCAGGCTGGTTTGCCTGCAAGAACTATGCTACATCACTGTAATGGAAACACTCAAATCACCACATTCAGACGGGAAAATACTTTGTTTGCTGCCAGCTGACAGGAATACCCATTTTTTCCCTTCCATAACTAGGCCTTACGGGAGATAAAGCAGGACTAATCCAGGAGGCTGGCATAAATTAACGCTATCAGAGCCAAACATAGCACTTCATGTAAGGAAAAAAAGAAAACTATTTTATCTAAATATATTTTTTCCAGGTGAAATTCAAATTCTTGAATTAATTTCATTAGAATTCAAATGAAAGCAAATTCTTTTCCAGTAAGCCTTGAGCAAATTAGCAATAAAACTGAAATCAATCTATCTGTTGCAAATGCTTACTGAAGATGCTAAGTCAGGAGTATTTGTGTCTAAAATTATCTTTAAAGCATGATATGGACAATGATTTAAAAATCTGCAGTAAGCAACAGCACACCATCCTTGCAGTCGTTTCTTTATAATATCATGCTTTTCGGTTTGCTCTAATTGGATTCAACACAGGAACAAAGCTTTTGATCATGGCTGCTTTCTTACCTCCCCCATTTAATCAAGAAAAAAGATGATATAGTATCACGAATAAATTTAAGATTCTGTGACTGTGTAAATAACAGGAGATTAGCATAGACTGAGTTCCAAATGAATACATATGTGTATGATTTACAGGAAGGAGAAAATACAGTCAAAATGCAAAATGCTGAATAATTTCTGTTCATAGAATAACCCTTGAGTGTTATCAAAGTAAGTGTGGTGCTCTTTAAAATGAAAAAAGGCAACAAAGTTCACTTTGCAACTAGAGTTTTAATTGAAGAAATACAGAAGAAGAAAAACTGCTGATGAAATGATGGTGTGTCCCCAAAGGAACATCTAATGGGCATAAACTAAAAAGCGTAAAATGTTTGGATAGAATCCAAATAAACTTTATGTTTCATATTGCTTGTTTCTTTTTTGCATCAGAAAAGAACACTTTTGCACCTTATTAATGGAAATCAATTAGAAACAGTCCAAAGATCAAATAGAAACCAAGTGAAATGCAGAGCTGACTAGAAGGTCTGAAGGAAATGTGCTTTGTATTAAGTAGGCTATTAGAGAAAACAAAATATAAAAGCAGTAAGAGGTTCAAAGACATGCAATGGACCGGGTCCAAATTCCCAGCAGCACACTGGGCTGGAAAAGATTCACTGGACCGTCTAATTTATTTAACACTTTCGATTCCTAAAACTGCATCTCTAGAAAGAAAAACATATATTAAAGTATATATTAGAAGTAAAGTATATATTAAAAATTACCTTATGTTTATTTGAAATTAATGAATGACTGCGGGATTTGAGCTGCTATTTTCCACTTAAGAACACATAATTTAGCTGGGAGCTAAGTAGTTTGGGATACTCATAGCAGAGGAATGTAAACAAAAGAAATGCTGGGCACTGAGCGATTAGGAGTAATAAGTGCTATTATAAAAGACATAAATAGATAAATAATAGATAATTAAATAATAGATAAATAGATAAATAGATAAAAGACTCACAAAAATTCATACTCTTTTTCTTCTACAGAGTTCTTTGTTTCTTGCAAGTCTAAGTTTTGTCCTAGTTTTGGGGGAAAAAAATAGTTAAAGCATACTCATGACAAGGCTGTAGTTGTCCTGTGCCCTGCACTGGAATGAGCCACCTCCACTAAGCTAGGTATCCTATTGAATCCCTGGTATGGCTATGAAAAGTAAGGAAGCAATATCTCAATTTCTGCCCCAAACCCCTGTATGTCCAAAGGCAATGGGAAAAGTGTCATTTCTCTCTCGTCTCTCTACAATGTTTTCTGCTTCCCTGCTGCGGTATCTTTCCCCCAGGCAGCTGGATTCTGACATTTCCAGGTTCAAAGCCCTCTCTCCCTAATAAGGAAATGAAAAGCAAATTCTCTGTTAGTTTCAGTGAGTTTGGGTACATTGCCACCACTAGAGTTGCACTAACTAATCCAAACAAAAATTTTGGCCAGCAAATATTTTTTTCCGAGCCAATTGTGTTCCTCTTTTCCTGCCTGGATGTCTGCAATAGTCATGCAGAGTGACATGAGGCACAGGCAACACTGTTATGATGAGGGGCCCTTCACGTAGGTCTGAGCTGGAGAGGCTCTTTTGCAGAGATCTATTCACTGAACAGACCACAGACCTGTGGTGGTGAGGCCTGTGCTGTGCCCCTTTCCAGGAGTCCAAAAGACAGAGAAAAAGGAGGGGAATTTGGAGTATATAGAACCCTATAAAAATGGATATAGAGATGATGAAGTCTTGGATGAATCAGTGGGGAATAAAAGCACTGACCTGTGGGCTCAAAGATGTCTATCCTATGTACATGTGCTTGAAGACAGCCACATACCCACACATCCATGCACACATGCTTTACAATCTATTCACAGTCCTGTGTCTGCTGCAAGCTCCAGTTTGGGTCAGGGCATGAGCTCGAGCTACCTTCATGCCCCACAGAAAACCAAACTTTGCAGAGTGATCTGCAAATCTGTCAGCCAGCCTTCTAACCCACACACCGGGCTTTACTCGGCAGCCTAGAAATCTAGGAGGCTCTAACAGCCCCTGACTGATGATCAGCAGGGGAGAATGAAGGGGGAACTCCCGGTGTCTGCAAGGAACAGAAGACTTTTCTCTCCCTTGCTGCTCAGCCAGCGCTTTTCATCAGCACCCAATCAGCGCAAATCCTGAAAAGAAAGAAGCTCTTTGGAGTCCTTTTGTGCATCGTCTCTGCACAAAAAAGGGGCCCCTAGGTGTAAAAAGAGCCTCGAGGTACTGACTGAATATAGCAAAATGTAATAAGAAAATAACTTATATTTTTTTTTTTTTTTTAGATAGGGATTTTCCCCTTCTGCCTCTCCCTCTGAAATTTGCCAAGCTGGAGATGAAGACAATGGCTTCTTTGTTACCTCTAAAAAGCAGAAAAGGAGAAAAGATTGATTTTTTTTTTTTTCTGGAGGAGATGCAAAAGAATGAAAAGGAATGTTTATATTCCCATATGTCTTTGTACGGCTCTGAGCATCTCAGAGGTGGAACAAGAGTTTGGAGAATATGTAAAGATGTAAAATTCTGGTTCTGCTTTATTCTCCCTGCTGTGCATAGAAACAAGGCACCATTGAAATATATGTGTCAGTGAGTGTTTTATATGTACAAGTGAGAGCAAGAGACAAGGCACAAAGGAAGGAAATAGGAAGAGAGAGAAGATGGCTAACTGCTCAGAAAGGTTAGAAAATGGGGGAAAATAGTAGTTGTCTTTAGTCCCTAGAAATATTAACAAATTTTGTTAGAACTCATGTGAATATTTTACTCGTGTGAACATTTTCGTTGAAGATTGGTATTAAAATAAATGTTTATAAAAATGGAATTTAAATATTTCTCTTCTTTTTAATAGAACTTAAATCCAAGAATGTACGCTGGCATTTGAATTTTATACCTTTTAGAGGGCAAAGTGAAAAAAAAAAGAAGGAAAAAAACAAGGAAAGGGAAAAAATGAAACAAAAGAACCTCAAAGAATTGAAGGGAGAAAATTGCAAATCTGAATATTCTGAAAATTATGTTATTTCTGACAAAATGCATATATCTTTGAACAAAAGAAAAAGTGGTCCTATTCAAAACTAACATTATTCTTAATTATTCTACACAGTACCAGGCTCATTTTTCAATGACAACTTATTATTATATATTATATTCATTACAGGACAGCCCAGAGGTTCTTAAGTTCCGTCACGCTGAGTAAGTACAATATTTAGGAAAGATTATCCTCATCTAAAAGAACCGACAGATTAACTAGGGGCAAGATGCAATATGTGGACAAAGAATATAAGAAAAGAGGATGGAGAGGGAGACTAAGAAAGAAGACGATGGCAAGAATGCAAAGAACACAGAGCTGGATGAATTCACTAGTTTTTCACAAGCATCTTACCCTTCGTCCTGTACCTGAACAAGCAGTGGGTTCAACGTGCCTATCAGAGGTCACATTATCCATAACCAGTGAGTACAGTCAGCCTGAGTAGGGATGTGAAGAGCCAGATTGGCTCTTGGTGATGCAAGATGCATGGGGTAGGCATAGCAAATGGCACCCAAGTTATTACCAGGAGATAGGTCATCACTGAAGCTGTCACACACTAAAGATAGGCAGGAGGATGAATTAAACAGAAGCACTGAATGATTTCTCCGTGCACATGGGTACATTTTTTAATTTCCTAATGAATGAGGAAAAGCAGCAGCTTGTAGGCAAAGCAGTGCAGTGGTGCTTTTGTATGCTAATATAAATGGACCGTAGCTGCATATGGCAATTGCACTACTCATCCCTTCTCTGAGAGAGTTCTCTTGCAGCAGGGAAATTCCATTAGTTATTGCTCTGGGCTATGCTCAGGGAAATACCTGCTGAAGTATTTTTCATCTAGGGCATCAGGTTCCAAAAATCTCTCCCCAGCCTCCCTTATTGGGAGTAAACTCTGCTAACACATGCTCTTATGACTTACCTAGGGCTGTTTGGTGACACATAAGGGAGACTGGAGAAAGACAAAGCTTGCAAAAAAAATAGATAAGAATTTTATTTTTTCCCTGAACAATGACTCAGATTCTGTGTGAAACTTGCATTTTATGGCATTTGTTTAAGATTTCATATGGTTGGTGAAGCACCCCCAGTAACAACTGCTTAGAGGCTCACCAGTCAGAAGCTTTAGCACTGGGAGATTTATGCTTTTTCTATTACCTGCAGCAATAAACTGCCTTAAAAAAAATCCCTTCTTCCCTAACTACAAATTGAATTTCAATAAATGTATGTAATACAGCCACAGGAAAGTACAAAGTAGAGTTGTGTGAGGTCTTAAAATTTTACACACATTTCTCATTGTCTCAAAAGTTTCTATCAGATGTGGTCCAATCCTCATGTATTTGTGCTACCTGGGCTAAGCAAAGCAAAATAGGCATGAGTAAAACCCTTCTACTGCAGACAAATTAAGGCATAAATAGGGTGCCCTTTGCAGACAAATGAAGGCATGACAATGTGGCTGTAACCTTCAAATTCATAGCTAGCTATAGGAGAATCTTGCCCTGAAGCAGGACCTCTTCAAGGTTGTCATAAATTGGAAGAAAGATCTGTAGGAGCTTTGTGCCAGTCTGGCATTGCTAGCATCTTTCTAACTTTCAGCCTTGTATCATGAGTTTAAACCACCTTGTATTGCGACTTTCTATTCTTCCAGCTGCACAATGTGCTGCTCTGAGGAAAGCTCAATTGGTTCAGTGGCTTTCTGCTCCCTTCACACCTGCAGTGTAGCATGAAGCAAACCAGAAGACCATGCTTTTTGATGACCAGTGCTTGAGCAGTGTTAGATGAGCTGTGCCCGATTAAACTCCATAGCCTTACCTCTGGCAATTCCTTGCTCTTAAAAGTTTGCAAACAAAACCAAACAGAAGGTTTACATTATCTGTATCCTGATAGTGCCTCTCTCATTTTAGCACTCTTTCAACATAGAATAATCTTTAGTGTATAAAAGAAGCCTCTATTAACATTGCTCTAAAGTTTAAAGAAGGATGCCAATAGACTATATTTCCCTACCACTCACTCATGTAAGCCTACTGATGGATACCAGAATATGCTACTTGAGTATGAGAAGGATTTGGGTGCTTAGCATCCGTAATTCTCCCTATTTCCATGTCCAGCTGTAGCCTGGAACACAGAAGTGGGTTTGTGTTGTGTTTATCAGCTGGGCTGTGAAATGGCCTCAGGCAGTAAAATCTGTGAATTTTCAGCTTTTCTCTGGCTGCATGGGTGGTCTGTGAAAGGAAGGTTGTGAAAGTCCCAGAAGTTTGGGAACTTTGTCGAGGCACCAAACTCCCACTGAAATCAAAACAAGCTGCAGTTAGGAATCAAGTACAAGTACAGCCATGCAGAGAATTTTTATGAATGACGTTGTCTTTTATTTTGCGGGACTCATTATATCACAATACATACATATATATACAAGCAATACCAGAGGACAGCACACTGTATTCTGCACTTTTACCTATTTCCAGGCACAACTCTTCTGGGAATCTGTCTGTGCCAGGGGCAGCGGTAACGTCCACAGGACAAGCAAACTAACTGTTTCTCATGCTGAATATAACTGTAACTGATGGCAGCTTCAATTTCTCTTCTTGCCAACGATGAGAATGCAAATAACTGTTGTCTGTGTCCGCAGCCAGGTTCATAGACAGGGCTCGTTCACCTTGCCATTTGCAACACCATGTCAGTGCTGGTAAGAGTGACCTGGAAAGGCAGGTGGCAGAAGGTGCTTATGGCAGCCCCAGCTCCTTCACTGCAAGCCAGTTCATTGACACCAAAGCAGGAGCAGGAATGGCTACAACATCATTACCATCATGTAATATAATGCTCACATAATGAGAATGAAAACTGAATGTAAAAGTGATTTAGTCCTAGCTTTTTGCTGGTTGCCATGAAATCATCAACGCCAGCCTATAGTGCTGAGATACTACGACATTCTCATTTCAGAAGACATACGGTGGTACCTCAGACATTGAAGCTGTAGGTAAATGTTGACTTTTAATGACAGCCATTACATATAGCACCTTCAAAATAATTTAGAGACTGTAGCCCACTAAGGTCCCCATTTCATTTTCAAAAGACATAACTGACGATATTTTTCTGTAATTCACAAGTGCTCTTGGTATTTCTTTGGCCAAAGAAAGATAAATTTGTCTCAGCTGCGCCTAACTGGCTTGAGTTTCTCAAATCATAGCAGCTCATGCATTAAAGTCCAAAGATCACAGGTGCATCCCTACTGCCTTGTTCTATCTCGTGGTAAGGTCCTAAATTTGTTATACATACAAGTCAAGGATATTAAGTAACTTGGCGAGCAACAGTATATGCCACTAGTGAAGCTGGGATCATAACTTAGGAGATTCTAGATTGCAGGATATCTTCCTGACATAACTGAAAAGTAAAGAGATTGACTTAGGAATGAATAAATGAGATGTGCCTATAAATGTTATTTTGTGAAGAATTCTATAATGACTAAAAATGGAGGTGAAACATAAGTAAGGATTCCCTTCAAGGAATACATAGTCTAATAAGACAAGCGCTTTTAAGTAGAAAATATAAGGCCAAGAAAGACTCATGGTGGACAAGGGATAATAAGTGACATAAAAAAAGCCAGCATGATAGAGCAAATAAAACATCATAGGCAATCCTAGTGCTATACGTAAAAAGTACTCTAGCATTAGGCATTAGGCAATGATGGGAAAACCATATAAACAAATGAAAGTTCAATCAGGCCAGATATGACCAACTTGAGGTTACAGTCAAGGAGATATCACAAGCGGTTGTATGTCCAGAAAGGCAAATGCCATCAAAACCAAGTCAGGCGGTCTTATAGCAAAACAAACTTCACTTTAATTACTTGCTGATGATGAAAACACAACTTTATTTGATTGTAGTGAGGAGATGTAATCTCACATTCTTGCTTTCTTTTGCAATTATTGTTTTTTCTACTGAGGCCGAGCAACTGAATCTGCAGATCAGCCTTTGCCTAAGTACACACTGTCCCATTCTTCAAAGGTTATGGGGAAAGGGAGCTGCAAAAGGAATTCCAGACTTTGGCCAATTATTCTTGCATAGCATTATCCTTCCCAAATTAATGATTCCATGAAGTTAAGTAGTAGGTTTATTCCATCCTTGAGTCATTGCTTGTAGATAGATGAGATCTTTTGCTCCACCATGTTTCTGAGCTGATGCCACGTACTGCATGAGATTATGATATGATTAAAGAAGAGCTGATAGATGTAAGTTGCATTGTTTACTCAGTTCCTCTGAAGTCGTTGTGGTTTCACAGCTGAGATTTACACTATACTTCACTTGTATTATATGAGGAAGCCTTAATATCTTTCAATAGAAATTTCACAATCGTATTAGGAGCAAAAGGCACAGCATAGGGTGTATCAGATGCATCAGACACCTAGTAGTAGCAATCAACAGTAGCTTTTGTGCAGTTATTAATGACTAATCAATTTGCCTCTGCGAATATGATACCATAGCCCCCATTTCCTAAGACAAGCCAAAGAACATCTATTTAGTATCATACTGAGGGCGGCTGTATTTGGACCATTTCTTGTTATCGCTACTGTCATTAGATGAGATTCATTTGATGTCATTACTTGTGCTCGTTACAATCTTTGTGACCAGAATATGGTACAGTATCAGAATTTTAATGCCTCATATATTCTATGAAAGATGATAGCAGTAAATGCTACTGCTTTGACCTTCTCAGTGTTTTATCATTTGATTCACTGGTCATCTCCATTCCTTCATCTCTATTTGTGTCTATACCTAGCCTGAAGAGCCAGTGAAGGAAAACTACAGCTACCAACAGATCAGAATATTTGCAGAATTGAATGTCTCCTATTTGTACGCATATTAAAAGTTTATAGCTTTTTGTCAGGTGCATTAAGCATTAGTATTCTGCCTTATCTTTGAGACAGATATGATTGCGAGCAGGCAGAATGGCAATGCATGGATCCTTTTGCTTTACAGGAAAACTACAAACAAGCCCACAGGTCATACATTATTGTGAGAATACTTGCGATAAAAGGTCTCCTTATTTGATACTGTTTTCAAGACTGTTCTTAAAATATTTTTTTGAATTCAAAACTGAATAGTAGCTGTAGTAGTGACCAGCTTACTCCTTCACTGCCACCCTCTTCCTGACACTTTATGGCACTCTATAACTGTAAAAAGTCACTGAGAGATAAATAGACCCTCACAGTAGGGATACCCTGAGAAGAACTGATGTTATTTACTCTGCCTTAGCTTTAGCCACCAAAAACAAGTGCCTGTCTTAGGTGCCTAGATGTGATTAATCTCCCCACTGCTTGTCCAGAGGTCAATAGGACTGTTCTTAGAGTCCTTAGAAATTCTTAGGACTTGTGTGACCTGCTTTAGATGTCTCACTAATTTTCCTGATGGATATTGAGCAGAAAGAATTCTTTCAGAGTGTGACCTATTCAATCATGGACTTTTTCTTTGGACCATTGGCTGGGAGAACCTATCTCTCTACACTATCAAGGGTATTTAAGTTCTTTTGCTGGGTGCTTAAAACTGGTTAGTGTGATCCTCGCAACACGTTTGGCCTGGATGTTCCTAGGCAGTGAAAGAGGAGTGTTCTCTGGTATATGATAACTGCAACTCAGGATTCCAAAAGGTGTCCATTTCACAGACTCACTGACTTGATTTAGTGTGTAGTTTGAGGTGTGGTGCATTGAAATTGAATTGCTTGAGCTCATCCATTAAAAAATAAAAGAACATTGCAGGGGAAAGTATGACAGAAGCATTTATTTTTTATCTATCTCCTTTCACAAACATCTGCTTTTCAACAGGCATGTTATGAAAAAAGGCCACATCCACTTCTGCACTGTGCTCTGCTTTAGTACCAGAGAAAGACTGTACAAGAATGTTCATTACTCCAGGAAGACCCAATGATTTCCAGTACTGTATATAAAGCTGCCATGAAAAGCCAACTTTTATTTACTTTTTTATTTATTTTTAACCTGTCACAGAAATTTACTCATGTTGCTTTGGGCAGGAATTCTTATAGAATTTGCCAGCAGTAAAACATGGCTGCAATAGCCTCATCTCCCGTGCCAGAGCTCCACTGGGAAGGGCAAAGCAGGTTGCTACCTAGAGAAGCAGACTGCTTAGGGGAAGAAAAATACCTGTGACTGCTGTCAACATTGTGGTTGTCGGAGTATGGGGGAGAGGGACTGGCTGCAACTCTTATTCCAGGGTTGCTGCAAAGGTTGTAGTGGGTGGCTACTGTCATCAGGCAGTACAGTGGACCCATGGTTACCACTTCACTCTTCCCAGCTCCTCAACAGCAGGAGCAGAAAGTCCAGCTCTGTATATATCTCCTTCTCTTCTGCCCCATGCCCCTTTCTGCTGCTTTCCTCTTCAGCTAGTGGATGTAACTGAAGAAGGGTCCAGCCCTGAGCTGTGAGATGGCAATATTTACTTCTGAGAAGTGTTTTGTAAGTTCTGGCCCTAGCTTTAGAAGACAAGTATTTAGAGATATCTGTTAAGTTTACTGACCTGCATATACACGAAGGCACTTGGTCGAGATGCAGTCACAACATCCCAGCCACAAACATCACCATGATATGTTAACTTACTTAATGGCTCAAGAGCAGACTATGTTTTTCACTTGTCTGCTTTTTTTTTTTTTTTTTTTTACCTCAGGAACCAGGTTTTTGTGCCCAGGCTGTGAGATGGTTGACTGATGGATGTCTCATGCAAGCCAGAGGAGGTGATAGTGTAGAATCACTGGGGGAGTGATTGTGGACCACAGGGTACACAATGCCCCAGTGTCTTCCTAGGGTGCAGGGGGCTTATCCTGCATCCATACCCATATCTATATGCATATGTAGCAGGTTGTCTGTCAGTAAAGGGATTAAAGAGGTCTAAAACAAAGACACTTTTGGAGAAGGTGACTATGTAACTGCTGCTAGAACATATGTGCTTAAAAATTATTGATGAAAAGATATGGTTAAAGGAACTCCTTCTCTCCATCAGAACAACGGTGAAACCAAAGACTCAGTGAAACCGATTCACAGTCGGGGAAAATCAGTTCAGTCTCTAAGCAGTTTCAAGGGGATATGAAGTTCAAAGCACCAGCATAGAGATAAATGTTGCTTCATACACAAAGATATTTATGAACTGTTGTCCAGAGAGGAATGTGATCAGGATATTACTGTTCCTAGTGGAAAAGCAGGAGCACAGCCATGGTCTACTTTCCACCTGGACAAAGATATATCCCAACAGGGGCATAAACCTAGGAGAGACATGATTGACAAATGTTTAAAATATCATTAGATACAATGACTAGTCAAGGATGAAAAATCTCCTGGATCCAGGCCAAATATACCAGATCAGGTATTATTCTACTGAATTTTGAATTACTGAGGTACATGTACAGATATAAGAACAAGTATTGCCTTTTTAATGCAATATCTCAAAATTGTGTTTTTTACATATTTAATTTACCAGGATAGATCCTTTAGAAGAAAAGATCCGATATTCTATTTCTCCTTTTTATTGGAAGGAGACATTAAATTAGGAGGCCTTCCTCTATCTGTACTGCAATCTGTGAATTAATCATTTCTCAATGGTAATACGTAATTTCTTAGCTATCTTAGACTATGACACATGGTGTATTCCAGACAATATTCCACTTCTGAGCATTGGGTAGGAGGTGGAGAGCTTTGAAGTCAGATGCCTTTTTTGATTAACTAGTTGGAACATAACAGGGATGTGAGAGGTCTCCAAATAAGCTCTCCTGTTTCACCTTGAGGTGTGAAACTAGAGGACATATTAACAATAACAGAAATTATTTCATCTTTGACTCTGGGCAATGGGTGAAGAAGCAATGAAAAAAGAGGAGAGAATCTTGATCTTTCTTATCTAGGAGGAATTATGTAGACTTGGCTGGCAGGGAGGGATCATCCAGCATGGAAGAAGCACGAGTAGAATACAGAAAGATTATTTGAGGACTTCTGTCTGTAAAATCCTGAAGAGCGAAGTCAAATTCTATTCAGACATAAACTGGTGTGAATCCAGAGTAGCTCAACCTGAAGTGAGCTGAGTTATGCCCTGATATAAATGAGATCAGACATAACTTGCTGTCAACACAGTCAAATTTTACATTGATCAAAGAACAAAATCTTCCATTGTGTATATTCAGAATTCATATGATGACTGTAGACAGATTTAGATGGAACTTTTTTCTCTAAGGAGTATAGCAGGTCGCAGTTACTCTTCAGTGTGAGAAGGAGGGATTCTGTTTTTTTTGTTTGTTTGTTTTTTGGTTTTTTTTTTTTTTTTTTTTTTTTTTTTTTTTTTTGTAAGGGGAACACTAAACCTGAAATTATATAGGGTTTTTTAAATCATTTAACAGCCACCTTGCTGCCTGCTGAGTTGCATTTCACCTCCAATGAATACATTTTCGGTCATCCGTGACTTACAATGCACCAGGGCTATAGTGTTACTTGTATTCTAAAAGCTGGAACTCCGGACAGGATGGAGAATTTCATGCCAACTTTAGCTGTCAAAGGCTGTCTTTTTACCCTCACTTGATCTCATTGAAATGCATCAATTCTGTTTACTTCAGCTTAAAGAGTACAGTATTCTCATTAAACATTGGCATTAATACTGGAAACTCAATCTGCTGCCACTGCTGGCAGTGCCAGCCCTGGCTTATTATTTAATCCCCCTTTGGTCTTTACTTGCAGCTTTTCCTTTTGACCTCCATGAAGCTGCTTTCTTGTTCAAATCCAGGTGAAAACACACAGGGCAGGTACATTCTGCCTGACACAAGAGCACTGAAATCCCATGCAGCATTCATCACTCACAGTGCTTTCCCACACAGGGCTGCCACTGTTCCTCTATTTTGCTCAGGGTGGGACATCTGTGAAGGTGTACAAGTAGTTTGGTTTCAAATCCAGATGATACCTTGCACTAGACAGGCGCATGGATTACTACACTTACCAGCTAATGGCGCTAGTGATTATCATCTCAGGTCAGCCCTATTTCCCTACTGGAAGACACCAGGCTATGACAAGAGACCTCAGCTGTCATCAAGGTAAGGTCTGGATGAAATCACGCCATTGCACCCTGTATGACATGACTAATAATGCAAAAAACATGACCAGGGACTGGTTCCAAAATATTTCAAGATCCCTGCCCAACTAGCTTAAAAATAGTGCATTACCAGAATTACCGAGTCTCTGTGCCTTTGTGCATGTTACCAGTTGTAGCTCACTGGTGCACCTGGTACTGGAGCATTTTGAACTTCTTAACTGGCAAGCAAGTCAAGAAAATAAGCTTAGTGAAAGGATTTCTTCACCGTACACACATTTGTTCTCCAGATAGCAATGGATACATGTACGCTTTTCCAGCACAGCACAGTCCTAGAACATGCCCCACATATTTAATCTGACTTTGGTCTCTCAGAAGACAGGTTTAGTTATCTCATCTCTTTTTTTGGCTGCTTTCTCTTATGGAACATGGTACTCAACAGCTCCTTGCTTGGATGCACATACTGTTATATTAGACATTTATTAAAAAAAAAAAAAAAAAAAGCAAACAGGAACATTTCTAAGAACACAGAACAGAAACCAGGACCCTGCTTCTCAGACAAATGTCAGAACTACAGCTTTAACACCTTTCTTTCTTAACTTGGCCTAATGATTCCTGAATACTCCTTGGCACATTTATTCAGTCTCAAGAAATTATTCAGGCACTAAGCTTAAGTTAAAAATATGGTAAAATAAAGAATCCTAGTAATAGGATAAAAATGGTCAATATGAATCTGATCAAACAAAAACTGAACAAATTTCTCATTTCCTGAAGAGTGCTCTAGCTCCTATATAAAACTTCCACACATTAACAAAGTCCAAAATAACTCTTATCTAGGTATTCATGACCTGTATTTGAAACATTTAAATCTTTATGGGAGATTCACAGAGCTATTTTCAGGAATTACTGATAAGTGCATATTTTAGTGGCTTCTAGAATCCTTAGCAAGAAGAACAATAAGTGTTCAGGAAGGGTGGTCAGACCATGGTGTACCTTGCAGGCAGCTTAGAATGTAGTTGTGATACCTAAATTATGTTCCTGTAACAAGCGGTCTGAGTGGAGGCTGTGTGGAGATCACATATTGTAGCCTACCATGACGTATTCTTGAGTCATGCTCCTCCGTGCAGGTGTTATATCCTGATTCCTTTTGCATGGAAATCAAGTCACATAGGGTTTGAGGAGACAACATTTCCTCAGTTCTTGCTCCAAAACTGAGCAAAACTGAACGGGGATATGGCCAAAACACAACCAAACTCAGGAGCCAAGAAATGTTCCCTCCTCCAGAAATATAGCCTTGGACCATTGTGTCTCTTTACATCTATAGTTTACATGGAAAGACAGGCTTGTCTGAAAAACTCCTTACAATTAATAGCAGACACTTGCAGTATGCAGTTAGGTCAGTGCAGTTGTTAGTCTTCACGTAGCCCCCAGATCTTAGAGCAAGAGGAAATGTACAATCTTTAGAGTACAGATTTCTATAATATTTGCATTTTTAACATTTATTAGCCTCTGACTTTTTCACTGCCTGAAATGCAGAGATACCAAAATCATATATTCATGATTGATTTGAGTTATTGGGGAAGGTGTTCAGAAGGAGACTGAGTGCTCATCATGGCTGGTCTAGTTGATTAGATAATAATTGGGATGGTTTTTAAAACATAGTTTGAGAGCATCTTGTGGCTGTTGTGGGCTGTGCCTACAAGGCATGATTAGGTATGTTATGGTGTGTGGGTGCAACTGTAATTGTTCACAGCTGTATGCATAATGAGGACCAGCCTTGGGCAGGCTTCCTTCCCTGTTCTGCACTTTTTTTTTTTCTTTCTTTATTTTCTTTTTCTCCTTTTTTTTTTTTCCTGACAATTCTTTCTGTACTTAAGAACTAGAAAAGGATCTCAGGGCACTTCTCATCTGCTTCCAGGACCATGGAGTAAAAGCTGCAGGCACAGGAAAGGCTATTGAGTTCTACAGAATAGCTCCTTATCTCCAGGAAAGCCCTATCAGGAGGTGGGACAAGGTTTGTGTGAGGTCTGTGTCTGCTGTCTTGGATTTGCTTAAAAACAAAAAAGCACAATTATGACTACAATGAGATTCAGAAAGAACATGCCCTTGCACCTTACCTTTCACTTAGAAATATCACATCAAGCATAAAGGTGTAACTTTAACTCTTCTCCAGCTGCTCAGGATTCCTGCTCTCTGATAACAGCATGTAGCTCACCCATGTCAACATTAATACATATTTTAGACACCTTTCCTTTTGAGCTTGATCTGGCATCCACACCCACAAGGTGCTGAATGGTCCTCACCTGGCAATGGTTACCAGGTTTCTCTACTTTATTTCTAAGAAATGAGCAATTTAATCATATCGATCTGGTCTTTTCAGCTCCCTTAGCCCTTATGCAACATCCCTAGATATCTCTTCATAGCACAACTCATTCCTCTTCTCCATGACCTGTACTTCTCTCAGGCAGAGAGGCATGGCAGAATTGTTACCTGCCAAAGGCTATGGCTAATGGTCTCTCAAATCCTGTGGATTGCATTGGTGTTTTTGACAGAGGAAAAACACAAGTCCTGTGTGATCAGGTCCTCACCATTCTCCATATCTCTATCTATTCTAATAGATAGAATAGAGTAGTAATATTGCTATTCTGTAATCTCTAGGCTTTTTTCCTTCCCATGCTTCCTCTTAATTTCCTTTGATTTGTCCCATTGCTATAGCCTTTTCTTCATCACCATTAGGACTGTCTTTGTACTGGTATATATCTTTGTTTCATGAAAGAAGAAGTAGGGTATTTCCTGCCTTCTTACAGAGCGCATAATACTGTAAACGTATTCATAGTATATTCATTGAATCTCTGGTGAAAGCTTTTTAGGACAGGCATATATGACTTAATGGACAGGTTTCTGCTCTTTTTTTTTTACTTTCTTTACACAGGCATGTTTATGCAAAGAAAAACAGGCAATTATAACATGTCCGAATACCTAGAGGCCATGTACAAAGATTCCTCCCAGTACATCTTATACAGTTTATTGAGAATGTAAAGACAGGAATAACATTAATCACTACCCAGACAGATTCTGCTTCAGGGAAATGACTAGGAATACAAGAAGAAGCAGACACACCCATATTATCTCTAAAACATATTTAGGCAGAGATGTATCTTGGTCTTGTTGCTCAAACCATTTTCTGTTCTTGCAGTGGAACAAGAATTTCTCCTAGAGCATATGGATCCACCCAGTTGCTCTGGTCTTACTCAAAAGCTGGTCACCACTGCATGCCTTCTTGATCCACACCTGGCTTTTTAATGTAACTTCAGAAGGGACGTGAAACATTGCCATTTACATGGTTCAGACCTATGTTGCCTTTGTGTAAACAGCAACAGAGGGTGCAAAAGACAGGAGGATTTCAAGTTAGTTTCCTAATTGTGCAGTCTTTGCAGTCTTCTGAGATAATTCTTCTCATAAAAGTGTTGTAGTATTCAGGATGCCAGACCAACAATGTTGTTCCCTCCACCAGCACACTGACAGACAATTAAAAAATCTGAGTTCTGCTAAGTAGCAGGCTTTCAAACATGAAAATTAATCAGCTGAAATAACTAACTTAAGTTTACAATTTGGATTGAAATAGTGGGATGGGTAAGGTAGTCTGGATTTTAATAAGGAATAGAGTTAGACTACAAAAGTGAGCTGAACTAATAGCTACTTGTCCCTAAATGGAGCAGTTCCTGTTTCCTCTCAGTTTTCCCTTTATTTTTATTTATTTTTTTCCCTTTTCTACCTCACCACAAATTCTTAACCTGTGTCTTTCCTTACCTGGCTCTAGTTTAGCTCACTGATCTGGCAGAAAACTAATTAAAAAATAAATAAATAAACAAAGGATAGTTTTCTGACCATTTACAAGTTGAAGGACTCTAAAGAGAATAAGAGTCAAGCAGCAGAAGGGAAAAACATATAGCTTGAAGGAGAAACATAGGGGAAGAGATATTGGCAATGGAAGCAATGTCTTTAGCCTAGAGTGAGATGTTAGGTTGGTTCAGCTGTTTTGTCTAATCATGCTGTCTGGTCAGCAGCTTAGTTGCAGCTTTTAACCCCCCATTAGGCTTTATTCAATATTACTAAATAGACTTAATTTTAACTGCCTAATCTTCATTAAACTGAGAACAAAATTTATTAATCTGGGTTAGAAAACCTGCATCAAACACGCGTTTTTCTTTCGCCTTTTATGCTTATATTGCTGTGTGGCTCTATTCTCAAAATTCCTTGATAGTTCTGTCAGAAAGAAGATATTGCCAACTCTGGAGATCCCTTTAGAGACGCAGGGAATCTGTTTCAGAGAGAGACTCTGGATCTGGCCAGGCCATGGCTAGTCCTAGTATCCAAGCAGCACAAAGATCCGCCAAAGGAGGCAGAAATTGAAGATCCGCAAAAATGAAAGACTTTTTGAGATTTTTCTTTAAATTTTCAAATTAAATCTAGAAGTATTTTGCACTAGCTGTCCTCAAAAAATATAATAAGGCCCTCTCTTGATAATTCTTCTCAATACCATAACAGAAATAGTATTAGGTGCTGACTATATGCACAACACACAAGGTATGGGCTAGTTCTCTGTGGCACAGTGTTATGCTATGAAGAAATATCCATGCTAATTCTGATCTAGTCCATCTCTTTAATTTTATTTAGTCTAAGAAGGTTCAACATTAACAAATCTATACTGGTCCCAATGTCCTGATGAGTTCATTTAAATATACAGGTCATTGCTGATAATTTATTTGGATAAATGAGTACAGCTATCTTATTTTGATAGACATTCTTACAATCTGAAAATGTAAGGATGATGAGAAATAGTCTTTTCTCTTGGGATTGGAAATATTTTCATTTTATTTTTTCCAGCTTTCTGGAAAAATCTAGTGATTTTATCTAGTGAGTTTATCTAGTGATAACTGTTACCAATGATTTATATTTATTTAATTTTTATTTTATTTTTTGAGAAAGCTATGCACAAATTTCCCATCTAATACATTTACAATCCATGTACAAACAGTGAAAGGGAAAATATGGTGTAAGATGATCATTTATCATTTCCTTCATAACATCACATAAATTCTCAGAAATTCTTCATTGCCTCCTCCCACGTCTGTTGAACAGAGAGCCTTCAAACAATTAAATGATTCTCCTGCTGAAGTGTGTAAATTGTTTCTTCTTCTCTTTTTGCTTGGTGCTAAATCATGCACCTCCATAATTGCTTTGCAATAGAAGGAAATGGGAAGGAAAAAAAGAAAAAAGGAATGAAAAAAAGAAAGAAGGGTTCTCCTCTCCTCTCCTCTCCTCTCCTCTCCTCTCCTCTCCTCATGTTTCTTAATTTTTTGTCTGTGTTTTTACATAATGCCCCAAATCTGAGTATGAACAGTAATGTGCAGCTTAGTGTACACAGCTGTATTTATCTTAACTTACAACCTATCCTCTGTTCTCTTACTGAATTTCTTACATGCAACCGCTGTGTGAATCTCGCTCACAGGAGAACCACACCATGAATCTTGAAAGCTTGAATGCGATGAAAAGGACTAGGGATGAAATGGCCACCTCACAGGATGGAAATGGCTTGTCCTCCTTGAATTGGGATTTATTTTCAGTGAGTGCACTAGTAAACAGTCTTAGAAGCCAGAATACCTGCTGAGGTGATATATTTGCAGGGTCAAATACTGATAGAAAGTGAATTTTTGGAATTTAAAATATGTCAACACTTAAGACTTAGGAAGATATTCTTCTACTCAAGAGAACAGGAAAATACTGCTGGACATGCCTGAACAATTGTGGTTAAGCAACATGACTCCAATTTTAAATTTTAAAACATTTCAGCAAAACAATCATAAATACTCCCCATACTAGTAATCAGGGAGATTTGCACAGATTATTTAATTTCTAAACTTGTAAAACAAAGGCAGAGAAAACTCTTTTTATAGGTACCCCCAAAATAGAAAGTGTAGGTACACACTGCTTAACTGAAATTACTTCAGTTTAAATATGTGTATATGTGTATGTAGATGAGGTGAGAATGTAACTGCGGATCCATAGAAACCTAAAGGACAGACTTGTAGATCACGTGCTCAGAAATTCCTCGTGCAGAATGTGCCCCTATATATTTTAAAGGGTCCCTAAGAGTCCCTTTTTCTCACCATTAAAGATGAGGCAAACTTACACAACTTAAGGCTGTCTAACTAACAGCCGATAAACCAATGCCAGTCCACGTATTTGAGATTTGAAATGCTCAGTAATCATTAAATCCTTGGATTTTCATCCCACTAAGAAATATGGTCAACTTGGTCTACAAATATTTCCCGTTGCTATTATCCTGAAGAGAAACCTTAACGCCTTTGCCTGGCATTTACCATATCCTTGTTTCAGCAAGTTCCTCCTAAAATATCATCTGATAATATGTCTGGAAAATGGAAGATATTTGCTTGGAATTAAATAAATTAAAAAGAAAGAAAGCAATAGATATGATTTCTTTGAAGGCTGTTATTCTGTTTTTTCAAAGCTAGTTGAATAAATCTTGTTACAACAGCAAAACAAACAAACAAAAAACTCCATGTTTTTCTTCTACCTGTGTAGGCGTTTTTGTGTTTTTAGGGCTTAATAAGTTAGAGAGCTTAGCGAAAGTAGATGATATAGTATAGCATAGGGCATAGAGCTTAGGGCATGGCGCTCGGAAGATCTCGCGATGTCACGGGAGTTAGGAGCGTAATTAATTTATGCAGTTTACTGATAACCCCATGCCATACAAGGCGAAAAGTAGAAATTAGTCTCCCGATTGGGCAGTAGGTGAGTTTCCGCATTCAGCTGGAGTATATAGGCAGACTGAACTGCGCAATAATCGCCATTTTGCCGCATCCCCCATAGTGATATCTGTGCTCCAGGGCCCTAGGGTGAGGACAACCCCAGGTCAGTCCAGCTAGCGAATGAGGCTTGCTGACCCCCGTCGGCAACATACCTGAAAAGGCAGCATGTCTGCACATTAAAAGATATACTTTTGGTTTGGAAAAAAAAAAAAAAAAAAGAGTATACAAATGAAAGTTTGGACTGAAGAGTTAGCCAAGAGCTCAGTATTTCTGGGTACTTGTTACTAATGCAATTCAGAGGCATTGCAGAACAGATGCCTCCACATTCTAACACTTTTCATTTCCCACATCTTCAGATACATTTTGTTTTTGAAAATGTACTTGTGACCATGCCATCTTTCATGAGTTTCTTGTGCCATTTTCCACCCCAAAAGGAATTGCCATGGGAAACGTGACCCAGCTCAAAGAATAAAATGAGGTGCATATGGCCACTGAACCACAGCTCCCATAAATCATCACTGTGGCATTTCACAAGGGTTTTTTTCTCTCAGTTGAAATATTCGAGATATTCTTTTATTTGAAAATTAAAGATTTTTTACATGATACAAAAAGCCATTTTTCCCACCATTGGGAATCTTTATCCTGTTCCTCATAGAGCAGTTTTATGCTAACTTTACTTAATCATTTTGTAGGTGTCAGTTTTCCTGTTTTACTCTTGCTATAAACAGTGACTTCTCAAGGACCTGTCTTCTGGAACCATGTGAACACTTCAGTTTTTTAGTTATTATATTTGAAAAAGGAAGTTTCTGACTCATGTTATTATCAGAGGAAAATATGACATTGTATTTGATTGTGTCCTAATAGTGTGAATGAGAAGGAAAAAAAAAAGAAAAAAAACTCTATAAATTGTTGTGATAATGGTGGATTTTTATGTATTGGGAATACTACAGTTTCTTCAGTGATATTACTGACCAAGGGCAAAATTTCTATATTGGCCTAGGGTACCAAACAATTTTATCAGTGGAGATCAAGAAGACACCTACATGAGTAATGACTCATTGCTGGAGCTGCTGGGGAACAGAAGTCAGTTCCTGTGGCAGCTACTTTACTAATAGTCTTAATATTGCCATTTTAGAGGAGAGAGTTCTCATATTGTTGGTTGATTTATGACATTTGTGAAAAGCATTTTTCTAATTAGCAACTAAATTTAGACCTCGGATGCTCTGCACCATCCCCAGTACCTAAAAATATCCCTTTAAATGATGGCTTTGTCCCATGCTCTCTATTTGTACTGTTATTAGCAAGTAAGAATAAAACTCTTCTGGCAAGTGTTTTTATTTCATGACAAAGAGCTGATGGCCTTGTGAATTGAAGTTATTTTTTATGACCACATAACTCATCCAAATCTGCAGTATGCCTTCGTGGTTGTGCACATAGAGAAAAATGCAGATGGATTCTTGTGATGCCCTTGCTCCACCAATCTGCAATTAAACCACATGCTGTTGAGAAACAAGAGCACATGGACACTAATAAATTCACCTGCAAGGTTCTCAGTATTATGCTACACAGTCAGCACTTCAGACAGTATCAGGGATCTGAAGGAACACGCATTAAATATGACATTTGAAAGTAATACAATCCATTACAGCAGACTGGCTTTGGAGGGGGCTTGACAGCTAATAAAGTGATCAAAGTTGCTTTGATATTTCTCATTTTGGCTCACACAGCTGAGTTCTTTTATAGCCAACAAAAGTGATTAGAATAGTGGTCTCTTTTGTGACTTCCCAGGGGAGGGATCAAGAAATAGAAATAGCTTATGTGAGTGGCAGAGTGATGCAGCATTTTATTTTTTCTGACTTCTTAGCTGAAAAATAAGTGATAGAACAAATAGATACAGTCTGGGAAATAATTTAATGGAATGTCTTTTTTTAAATTCCAATCAGTGATTTTTTTAAAAATGGGGAGAAATATGTATGGTTGGTAAATATTAATTTTACAGTGGACTAATTTGTCAGTACGTCTTTCAGCACTCTGCGCAATTTTGCTATTTGCTACCAGGGCCACTCTATATGTGCCACTCTGTATTCTCACAGCACAGGGGAGTTCGAGTGGAAAGGAATGGGATTTTTACATCAGTAAGAAATAATTTATGAAGGTATTATATTTGCAGCGTTTCTGTGAAGCATCATAACAAAGTTATATGGTCTCTGCCAACTACAGAACATAGTATTAAATCCAATCTCTTATATGAATGTTTCTTACAAAAGATGTAACAGAGTTGTGAGTTAAACCAGACTGACACACAGGTGCTTGAAAACAACGGGTGAAATTTAAAGTACCAGTGAAAAAAAACAACCCATTTTCTGCAACAAGGAGACTTAATGCCTGATGTTATACCAAAGTTTAATAACTTGTATATCTATAGCAACTCCCATTGCTCAGCACAATATGTTTGCAAATTAAATAGCATATTTGAAATTTTATTGCACACCACAGCAATGATCTGCTTAAGGTAATGGGGCATGGCATCGTCCCAGAATCTCTAAGAGTGTTTTGAAAATCTTTGAAATCATTTGAAATATTCCAAATACTAAATAGATTTTTTTTTCGTGACTTTCCATGTACTATTTCAAACAATGCAATAGATTACTAGTGATGTTATTAATAGCTGCTACTGTTCAGATGAATATTTCCTTGAATGTGCAAGCTTCTTGGACACTTCTGGATTCCTTACTAGGGCCTTGAAGCCATCACAGAGAAGAGGCAAAGGGGACAGAAAAGAAAGGACCATGGAAGACACATAGAGTGGCTGTTGGCTCTGAACCATGCAGTTCAGATCTCAGGCTCTGAGGCTATCCTCTTTGCCGGAACACTTCACTGAGGAAATCAGGGTTATGAGAGTGTCCTAGAGGAGAAGGGAGCCAGAAACAAACAAACAAAAATACAGCTTTTTCTTGACATTACTTCTGTGTCCTTGCTTTTTCCTTGACCTAAATAAGATTACTGAGAAGACAGGCAGGTGGAGACCTGGACCTCTAGCACAGTTCCTTCTGTGACAGTCTATTCAACCACTCATCAACTTTCCAGGATTTTGGGTAGGGATGAGTGGGTGAAGAGCCAAAGAACAGAGTTACTTGGCCTGAGTCTTTTTTGTCTTTTCTGACTCACTTCAATTTTCTCCATGGAAAGAGTAAGGATAGTAAGGCACTTTTTGTTCTTTTTTCTTAACTCATGGTTCAATGAAGCAAGCTGAGTCAAGGCAGGCAGAAGGTAAATATGGAGACATTCTCCATCTGAATGTCATCATAAAAAGGTTTCAGAGGCAGAAACAGTCTGCACTGCCTTCAAACATAATGCCATTCCCCAACTTGTTTTAGGCTTCAGTGTACTGTTACTGTTTGACTACACTTTCTCTCTTACATCTCACCTATGCCTGTAGGTTTGGCCTGACTGCTTTCATCTGGCCCATACACTAGTTTTCCCCAGCTCCACCTCTTCATAAAATCCTCTTTTGACCTCCTCTTCTATCTTTTAACCCCTTCTTGACTTCTCTTGCATGCTGCAGTTGCAGGATATTTTCAGTCTTCAGCCCTTCAGACTCTAGCAACTTCTGCTGCTGTAGTCTACCTCAGGCTTCCTTCAGCTATAGCAATAAGCAGCTGTCTAAGACTTTAACTGTCCTTTTTCTTCCATCAGGATAGCAAAATATATAATTTTCTGCAACTGGGATGAATATGAGTCTTGTAGTGCTTTTGCCTGAAGGCAGTGGCACTGGTGAGGTCCAGCTTCAGTTTCTAATGGTATAATTCATTTGACTTCAGCAACGAATGTGAAAGACCATGCCTGGAAATGTCAAACCATCACTCTCATTAAGCTAGGCAATATCTGTTTTCTGTTGAGAATGAAAGATGAACGATAAAAACATATGATCGTTGAATATACTGACTCACAGTACATGCACCCTTTTGTTCCTGCTACATATGTATATATACATATGCCTTACCTTCACAATGAACTCCATTCCAAAGGGGAGCTTATTTAGGTTTATTCCCCACTGCAGGTGGAAAGGAGAAAAACAAATTAATCTCTTCTGCTTACCTAGGACCCCCCTGCTACAGGAAAGAATGATGTTATCAGTTCAGCTGGAGGAGGATTTTATGATCTGTAGAGCACCGACAGCAACATCCTGAGAGCCGTCTGCTCCAGAGTGGGAAAAGCTAAGGGACAAACAGCCTGGACAGGACTGCAATGCTGGGATACACTCTCTTATTCACAAAAGATTACAACAATAATGTGGAGGAATTGCTTCATATGAGTTCTTGCACATTGCAAGACATGTCTGTTCAAAAACAGAGGCAAAACTGAAGAAGTCTTCTAAGTACTCTGACTACCAGCTCTGTGGTGTCTATCAACACAGGAGGTCAAGGTGTTCTCAATTTTGCCTTACTTAAGGTAAGAGACAAGTAAGGACAATTAAGGGACAAAAATCCCTAACCTCTTAACTGCAAACTTCAGATATACAAGTTAAATTATCAGATCATCTATTAAAAATTGTATGGAAAGCCTACAGAGGCAGTTCTCCATCAGTCTGAATACATTTTGAATGAACCTCACAATAAGAACAGTTCTCCGTAGAGAGGGATTTGCGATATTAGGATGGAATGAGCTATTCATACTGATAAGGTAACTGTCTGCTATAATGAGTTCCTACATTGACATTTTGACAGAATAGATGGATGGATCAGTCAAACTTTTATTATTTAAGAAAAAGGGATTGAACAGAGACAGGTTGAATGAAAACCAGTCAGCAAGTTTTAATGTTTAAGATGTTAGCTGGAGCTTAGCTGGAACTTGATTGATACCAGCCATGAAACAGTCTTTGGCCTACAAGCTTGCTTTCAACTTCAAAACAAAAGAAGCATAGAGATTTATCTGTCATGCTCTATATCTTCTCCCAGAGGCTCTTGGTTACAAGACATCCTTTGATAAGAAGATCACTGTAGTCTGGCTACTAATTCCACTAAATTCTATTATAAACTCCAGAATGATGCTCAAGTTCATTGAAATTCTCCATTGGCTATATAATAACCATCTTAATTTATCAACAACATAAAGTCCTCTGTCTTTTAAATTTCTCCTTCATGGATGTTCTTCATTTTAACGTCCTTGCCATTTCACTAGTTGCCTAGTCAAAGTTAATTTCTCTAATGAATGGAGTTGTAGCTAAGAATCACTGGTGTTTGGGATAATTTAAAACTCCACTGAAAGTGTCACGGGTTGACTTCGAGCCTCTCTGCAGAATGGAGCTGACTCAGAGCTTCTTTTACATCCTCCACCTCCTCCTGTCTCACGGGACCTTGCGATGCTACCAGTGATTTACACAAAGCTCTTCAGCAAACTTAGCAAGAAGGCTAATTTCCTTGTAGAACAGGAGAAATAAACAAGGAAAGCTAAGGAAAGCTTTCTGGGGGAAGTTCATGAATCATGTGTACTCCATATAACAGCATTCAAAGCCATTGCTTTTGGTGGACAGCAAACATGACCTCTTATTTCATCAGCATTGCGCTCTAAGGGGGAGCTTCCTTGCTATTGTGTTACCCTTGAAGTAAACATGACAGAGATTGCCATTCCTCTTGTCAGTCAGAAGGACCATCTGGCACTACATTAGAGCACTTTTCTATTAAATTCACCAGCATGCTAATTATAGGATGACTAGTGAATAGTTAAACTGCCAGATGCTATGAAGATATATCACTGTCTTTTTACGTGGTTAGGCAAACGTTTAATTAAACCTGCAGCTGCTGTGTCTACTCTACCTGTGGCATATCTAAATTACATTCACCGATGGGAAAGATGGAGCTGTCTTAGAGCTTCTCTCTCAAGAAGAAAAGTGAGTTAAAAACAACTTTGCTGAAACCTACATGTATACATGTGATTTAATTACACATGTAGGTAATTTAATCAGAACCAGTTACAGGCTCTTCCGCATCAGCTCCCTGGATTGTCATCCCTGATCCTTGAATAATCATGTGCTGCTCTTGCTGGCTTTGAAGGCTGAGTTGTTTTAGGAGCTTCTACAAAGCCACCTTAGGAACTGCAATATCCGGCCACTGTTAACAGGATGTTTAAACAGATGATCCCACTACTGCTTTTGGCTTTGAAAACCTTGAATATGTGAAAATAGTTTACATCCTTTTACTTTTGCACATTATAAGAAATCTTTCATTTGGAAAATACTGAAAATGGTGTGTGAGCTCTCAGCATGAAAGAATAAGCAATATTCAGCTCAGGATTTTTAAAATTCCCCTGAAACTGTTTCTTTGCAGGAAGGCTGAAGGACAGATGCTGAGACTCTGCAGTTCTCTCCATTTCATATGTGACCTTAGCTGAAGCCTGCAGAGGATGGTTTCCAAGGAGCTTATAACTCTTTGATTTCTAAAAATGTTTACACTCAGATTTACTTGGCACTGTAAGATCTAGTGGTCAGATCAGGAAAAAATAGGATTAAGGGATCTAGCTAAAGTCTAGCCTTCATTCAGTCCCATTTCCACTACTCTTCTGTTAAAAGGTGCTATGTTGACCTTTATTACCTGGGACCCTCATCTGCCTGGGCTCTTTTTAGCATCTGTCTCAAGACACGAGAACTGAGCTGACCAAAGAGGTAGGTGCTCCAAAAGCTCCTCTTCTGCCAAAGAGCCTGAGACAGACAGCATGGGAGCTTTGCAGGGTGGGCAATGTCTGTGGCTGAGAGCGGCCTGGTGCTCTCCACTGAATGCAGAATTGGGCATTCTTTGGGCTGAAGTTTGCTGAATTTTGCTGAATTGTCACCAAGAGTCCTTGGTGCCATTTTGACCAGGTGATTTATAGACAATTCCTGAGCACAATCTGCAGGGTAGCACAGGCAAAAGAGAAGTGCTAATAGGAAGAGTGGCTGTGGCTATGTGTTTTGGTGGTAAAAAAAATAATTCTAGGGGCCCAGGTCATTTTGTGCCTGTTGATCATAGTACCAGAGCACTGACAAGAAGAGTAAGAAGTAAGATGCTGGGAAGTTATGTAGGCAATTCCAGGGAATTAGACTTTGGGGGACAAAGCAGGAGTTACGGCTTTTATAAAGAAGTCCTCTTCAAAATAATCTCTCTGCTTTAAAAGTCTGCCCTATTTATAATTTTTTCTTCCTTTGGTAGTATCCTTCTCATCCAGTTTTCATCACATATGTCTTGTTCGGAACATATACATGTCCCTCTTGGGCACAAACACTGACAACACAAACCATATGATGGTTACCTCGGGAGGAGATGTTTGCAGTGCGTATCGTGCAGAGCAATGTCTGAAATCCAGGAAATATGTTTGAGAATAGATGGCCTCAGTGCCCCAGGAGCTGCAGTCAGTGTCTTCATGTCCACTTGGGAAAGCAGGCAGAATACACTTACTCTTTTCCCTTGCTGTTTTACTGATTCCCAGTTACTCCAGATGATTAATGTGGATAAAGATATCCTCTCATACAATCAACATTTGTGGGTATTAAAAATCTCTCTGTGGGCTCGGCCTGATACTTTAAGAAATATCCTCCCTTTTGAAGTGATAGGACTCAGTAAGAGGGGAAAGTGTTGGGGCAGCTAGCAAAACATAGCAGCTGGCTCTGGAAATTGTTCTTTTTTTCTGCTGGAAGAGATCAAATTTGCTAATTTTCCAGGCAAGCTGGAAAAGACATTTATGTGAGAGGGTTTTCAGAGGAGGTAACAGCATGCTTTCTAGATGGCAATGGAGGTAGCTGCCTGACCTGCTGAGGTTTAATTTAATGGTATTTTGGCATGATTTATTACTGGAGGCCCCCTAGAGTCTCAGGAGCACATCTTGATTCTTTCACATTTAAACAAATAAATAAATGATTGATCGCTGAGCAAAGTGGCTTTCAGTTTCAGGAGGGGAACCTGAGGCACATGAAAGGCGAGCTCTCTGTGCCAAGATCAACTGCAGTTTAACAGCTCTGCTAAGCTGTGCTGTTACCTCCAACCACAACAATCCTCTTGGATGTACAGGGGAGAATTTAGCATCAATCTCCTCACCTCAAACAAACAAACAAAATCTGCATTACGTTTTCATTTTAATACAGCACCAGACAGTGCCAGGAGTGAATTAGCACCTGGACTCAGCAGCAGTGCTGGGATGCAGGCTGCTTCACAGTTAAACAAATATGTGTATTTACTGGTCTGAGGAGTTTGTGTCTACCCCAAAAATTATGCTGAATTTCATCTTGCTGGTAGATGTAGCTCTGCTGGTTGCATTCACCATCGTCCCTCCTTTTTTAGCCCATCCAGCCATCCCTAGGGAAAAGTGATTATGAGAACTAACCTTCAAACAGATAGAGTAACCTTCAAACAGTTAACCATGAGTGAGCAGTGTGCCCTCGTGGCCAAGAAGGCCAATGGGATCCTGGCTGCATCAGGAGGAGTGTTGCCAGCAGGTCAAGGGAGGTGATTCTGCCCCTCTACTCAGCTCTGGTGAGGCCGCACCTGGAGTACTGTGTTCAGTTCTGGGCACCCCAGTATAGGAGGGATGTGGAGCTTCTCGAGAGGGTCCAGAGAAGGGCAACCAGGATGATTAAGGGAATGGAACATCTCTCGTATGAAGAGAGGCTGAGTGAGCTGGGCCTGTTTTCTCTGGAGAAGAGACGGCTCAGAGGGGATATGATTAATATGTATAAGTTCAGGAAGGGAGAATGCAGGGAGGAAGGGGACAAGCTGTTCTCATTGGTGGCCAGCGATAGGACGAGGGGTAATGGCCACAAGCTGGAGCACAAGAAGTTCCGTCTCCAGGTGAGGAGGAACTTCTTTACTGTGAGGGTGACAGAGCAGTGGAACAGGCTGCCCAGGGAGGTTGTGGAGTCTCCTACTCTGGAGGTCTTCAAAACCCGCCTGGATGCCACCCTGTGCCACATGCTCTAGGTGTGCCTGCTTGAGCAGGAAGGTTGGACTAGATGATCTCTAGAGGTCCCTTCCAACCTTAAATATTCTATGAATCTGTGAATCTGTGAGAGCATGATGATGGCAGGTAACTTCCCCAGAGCTGGAGGACCAAAGGCAACATTATTAAAAGAAAATGATATAAAGGGGGTGTCAAAAGCAGCTGAATATAAAACATTCCTAAGGAAAAAAAAAAATCAGGTACCTGCTCCTATTGCTGTGTATTGCTTTAACCAGAAGTTGACAATATATCCTTTATTATACTAAAAAACAAAAAAAAGAAAAAAAAAGAAAAAGAAAAGAGAGAGAGAAAGAGATAAAAAGTGGCATTCCTTTGAAACCAGTGGGAAGAGAGAGCAGGCAGCAGTGCAGCAGAGATTAACAATGGTAAGTCAATAAATAAATAAATAAATAAATAAATAGCAATATTGCCTTTACATGCTGCTCAATGGCATTGATCATTGTCAGGGAGAGATGGACTTTGCCAGAGTTTCCTTCTCTCTCTGCTGGGCTGGAAGCAATGGAAGAACTGAGCTGAGGGCAGCTTGGAAGGACTATGTCATAGTGAGGCATACCAGTCTGTTAGAAAGAGAAGAATTTCCATGCCTGCAATATACATTTTCAATATCATGCAAAAAAAATCAGTGTGTTTAGCATGAAGTGAAACTGTAAGCTGGATTGAGATCTTGAGCAGTAGATGGGGCGCATTGCCATGTTCCTAGAGGGAAACCTCAAGAGGATTTTAACTTAAGAGATACCTTCTGTGATTACTTTTTTTTTTTTTTTTTCTTTTCTGGATTAGATCCCCTGGGACTGCTGCTTCCTGGCAACAAATGAGTGATGGATATGCTTCCTGCCACTCCTTTCCTGCTCATTGGTGACATCCTTCCAGCTAAAATGGAATTTTTCCTGCTGATTCTAGATGAGGAGGCACCACGGGCAGACTCCAGCCTTCAATGTCCTTCAGGGTCAACCAGAGAGCTCTGACCCTCCCAACTTGGGTGTGTGTCCTTGTGCCCCATGCTGCCACAAATAAAACACCCTGGGCTCATCAACATCTGCAGGGCTGCAGCACAGCAGAGCTTTCCAGGGGCATGCCTAGATAACTCCCTTTCTTTTATGGGGTGGTAAGAATCTGCCCAAGGGGACATAACTTCTACAAAATACCTAATTCCTTATTGAGTCAACGAGCATATATTTGTCCATTTCTTAGGATGTTTTAAGCTGTAACAACAGCAGCAAGAACTGCTGCTGATAGAGATGAACAAGTTTTAACCCTGTAGTGTTATATTATCTTCACAGATGGAAAACTATCCAAAAAGATTTTCTTGGGGACTGATTTTCTTCCTTAATATTGCTAAAAGCATATGTTGCTAATAAAGATTAAATTAGATATTTCTAAACAAAACCGGCATGAACCTATTGTGGTTCATCTGCTCAGAAATGTTTTCCAAATACCTTTCTGAATCTAAGAACTAAAACATAGACACAATATGCAAAATAATTATTATAATCCATCAATTTCACATAAACACAACTGAACAACAAACAATTATAATAGTAAATTGATTCATAAAACGGCATACGCCAGGCTGTATATCAGCTGGGTCTTTTTACTTGTCTGTCAGTGAAATAAAGAGGATTAGGAGGATGACTCATCTGGTGATTGGAAAAACTACTATAAAGTTGCAAGGAAATTTGAGCAGCATTTAATAAGCAATAACTCTGCCCAAAAGCTCCCTTTCACCTCCAGCTCCTTTCCCCAGCTTGCAAACCGCAAGTGCTCTGAAGCAGCAGAAATAACCCTGTTCTAGAATTAGTTCCTCCATCTTCGAGTTTTGCCAGCTGCTCTTTCCTGCAGTCCTTGTCACCAGGGTCCTGACTGTGCCTGGAGTGTCCAGGTGACCTAGCACGAACATGGTATGTTTGCAAAGGGTCAAATCCTGCTTCTGTTGCAGCAAGCGGTGGTAATTTTATTACCGACTGCAGTGCAGTCAGGATTTTAATCTCTCCTGCAACTTTTTTTTTTTTCTCCTCAAATTGGGATTCACAGCATGTTTAAGTCATGGTTTTCAAGCATAAAGTGATGCCTGGTCTGTGAGGAAGGCAGTGGGAAGTATCACAGTCTGCAACGCTGGACTCCAAACCTCCCGCTGTCCCACATTTGTCCTTCGCCTCCTCTCTGCTCCTGGGCTTGCTTCGTCTTTGCCACACAAGCCCTCCAGGTCTGCAGGCACTTTGGTGAAAGTCATCCCCCTGCCCAGGCTCTGGGCAGCAGGTCCACACACCTCTGTGGGCAGAACTGCAGAACATGAGGTGCTGGGGTTTGGCAAGTGCCATCTGGTTTTCCTTTCCCTCCACGGTGTGATTCATCACCTCCGCCTCCGCAGATTTACAGCACAACTGTCTCCCTGCTTTCAAGACCGTTTCAGCTGCAGCGAGTCTGTTTTGATTTATTTCAACTGAGCCCAACAGACACCACCATCGTATCATCCTCTTTTAATTTAAAAGGAATTTGATTTGCAAATTTTAGCAAGATAGGGACTACTCATAAAGTGATAAGATGCTAGGAGGATGAAAGGACCAGCCAGAGCATAACTCTGATCATCAAAATCTAGGGAAACGCTCTGGAGAAACATCTTAAGCACATAAAAGCTCATCAAATAGTGATTAGCAGAAGTGAAAAGATGAAAATACCTATTATGGCTCAGTATAGGATATTATTTGTTTAGCAGTTCTTGTTGTAGCTCCATTTCCAATCTTTACGGGCAAAAGACAGGAAGCATCTTTCATTAGAAAGCTCTTTATGAGAGCTGACATTGTGAGAGGTGACACTGACCTGTGTTGTATACCTGTGTGTGTGGGCAGAAGGGAAGAAAGATAATTTAAACCTAAGATGGAACAAAAGATACAACTGATTTCAGAAGTAAGAAAAATGAGTAACTGGGTGTTCTCTGACAAACCATGAAGGAGGTTTTACTGTGGGCTGAGGTGTCCAGTAAACAGATTTCACCCTCTCCAGCACATAGACTGCAAACATCATCGGACAGTGCACTGGAAAAATAGCAACTATGGTACAAAGAAGAAACTTGCCTCCTGGGTTGCTGATTACTGGGTGTTTCTGCTGCAGTAATACCGAAAGCCTCATTTTGATTTTATACATTTCTCAATTATGTCTCAAGGTTCATTTTACACAATAGCTATTTTCCTTGAGCTATACTGTATGTCAAAGTATTCGGATTTATGAATAGGATTATCAGGTTAAAAGGACGTGGTCAAAAAAAATGTTATTTTACACACACGTAGAGTCACTAAAAACCCTATTAGGTCTGCCAATTGAAGCAGGCAAAAACTACAAAGTGCCAGAATTAATGTTATCTGTGTTACCCTAAATATGTCCTTTCCACACAAGCATCATGGCTAGAGTATTTAATAATAAGATTGCCCAATTTATTTTTCCCCCAGGGGATCCTATCTCATTCAGTGTCCTCTGCCGAACGCTCGTCCTACAGTTCCCCCGTTCCTGGGCACTCTCCAAGCTCACTGCACAGCCAGACACTCACATATTTTCCACAGGAATAACAAGTGGAAATTATCTCATGCAGGGGTCATGCCCTTTGCTGAATATAAAGCCATATTTAGTAAGAAAGCATTACAGCTTCTCCATGTATTATAAGTCTTTTAAATGTGTGGGATAGGCTATACTTTCTTAAAAGTCACTGATTCCAGCAAAAGCTAAAGCAAATCCATGGCGTGGATGATTCCAGCTCGGAATTTCAGCTTGGGGGATTGGAAGCAAACACAGGCAGGGTCTGTAAAGGACAAGGGTCAAAGACTTCCAACTAGGTGACAAAGTTTGAATGTTTGGAGGAACTTTGGGTTCCTGTAGGGCATAGGAGCCTGCTTTCCATTCTTATGTATTCCCTCACTTTGTGGTGCAAGCGGGAAAACAGAAGGGAAGGGGCCAACCCTAGACACCACATTTGCTTTCACCCAGTCAAAAACTCAAGCCAGGCTGTTACGCCAAATGCAGCCTCTGAAACAACACCCTCATTTGGTAGCAAGAGCAAAATGAGGTTGCTGGCACGTCTTTAATGCCGCCCCGCATCCCGCCCCAACCGGGTCTCATTATCCGTGGAAGAGGCTACCAGCTCCCTGGCCAGATTTAGGAAGAGCAGCAGCGTTTGCATTTCGAGCGCTCGTCTCCGTCCGCGCTCGCCTGCCTCTCACGTTTCAGCCCATTTAATTCTCACGCTCCAGGGGACGTGTCCCGCTTTGCCACTCGCCGTTCCTGGCGCGCGGAGACGAGGCCGGGCGGGCGACGGGACGGGGATTTCCGAGCCGCCCGGTGCACTCCTGTTTATTGGAATAACACTCATTGCCATTCTTGATTTGCAGCCTGAACTGCTCTTAGGGCTTCAAATCACCATCTCAGGGAAAGTGTCCGCCTCGCTCTTTAAAATATGCCCCGTTAATCACACTTAATTGGACCAGGCTTGCGTAAAGCCCTGTCTAGGAAACAGGACGTTTCCAGCCGCTCCCATGGGCTCGTACCTTCATTAAATGCCACTGAAGGACTATTTGAATTTTGAATGCTTGGTTCATCTTGACTTGCCTCTAACCACATCACAGTGAAAAATAAATCCTTCTGCAGGCTTACAGGGATGTTTGTAATAACACTTTTAGAAGGTGCTCAGAATATCCTGTTAATTTTTCCCGTATCTGTGATGTGCTGATGTGGCAAGATGCAGGCTTTCATCTCATCTATTGTATAGTTCTGAACACTTTCTTTTTACTAATTAATTAATGAACTTTGAAGGTTTTTGATCAAGCTGCAAAGACTTCTTTTTCAGTAAGGATTTTGAGTCATGCTGCCGTTACCCCCTCTTACTCCAGGTGACATTTCCCACAAGCAGAGCAGTGAGAACTGACAATGCCATAAAATTCACTAAAACTCTAAGGCTGGAATTAACTCAGTGAGTAAGACGAATGTAATAGCACTTTCTAGGACACCTGAGCTGATATAATGGCTCCCTCATGCCCAAATGGGCCTCCTTTTGAAAGCAGGTAGAGTTCAGATTAGCACATTTATCTTAGTGAATCATATCCTGCTTTTCCTTCACACCTGTCCAATTCTTTGGCAGTGGATCCTGCAGAGCAAGGACTGTCTGTGCTCCACATACACCTAGGGGAAGCACCACAGGTAACAAAATAGTACTGACTGGCTTTGACAGCTCCAGTCCACCAGTATTTATTTCTCAATATTTTTGTTACCTAGACTATGCCAAAAAAGAATAAATTAAAAAGAAATATATCTTCCATATATATGTATGTGCACACATATATGTATATGTTTTATCTTTACATATATAAATGTTAGATTATATACACTGCATCTTCTACATATACCCCTCCTGCTACATTTATGTCTGAGCATGTGTATGTGTTTAGGACATGCTGTATATATAATCTGAATTTACATGAGATTCCTTTCTAGAGCAAGATGAGATTTGCCGGGGGAGGTAATATCTTTTATTAGACCAAGTGAGAAAGTTGTAAAAAGAAATTACATAAGGGCTTGTAGAGCCAAATGCTTTTCTCCAATTTCCAACTGTCACAGTTGGGCTAATGGAAGATATTATTTTCCCTTACAAATGTTGTCGTGCTCAAGTTTGCAAACCAGTTAGAATTTTACAATAGTAGCAAGGTCATTTCCTTATTTGGAAAATAAATATGGTGCTCAGGGACGTTAAGACTAAAGGGTTTTTGGGTTCAGTGAAGGGCAGAAGGGCACGGAGAGGAGACAAACTCGACGCAGAGGCAGAGGGCTGCCCTAATTCCAGCTGGCAACCTGGTTTGTTCTGGATGTGGCTTCTCTAAGGTTAAAAGTGAATCTGCCTTTTCAGACACACTGTGTCTTTCTTTGGGATGGCTGGTTAAGAAGAGAGACTCTTTTAGTATAAGGCACTCAGCTGCCTTGAGACTGTACTGACTTGTAGTCCTCCCTCCTCTTCCTCGCACCACCAGGTCCCCAAGCTCAGGGAGGAAGACCTTTGCATTGCTAAATCCTGGGCAGGTCACAAAGCTGTGAAGCTAGAACTTCATGAAGCGTAACATGCCACATCCCTCACTCTGGTCAGCTCAAGGAGAGGACATGGGGCAGGTGGCAAGCAAGCTCTATCTGCAGTCTGTCAGAAAACACATTCTTGGTGACTGTGTATGGATGTGGCTCATAGCTACCTCTGTGTGTGGACAGACCTGAAAACAGATGGCTGTGGAGCGGGGAGGTGCATGCTCATGGATGACCTGTGGAAGTTCACCATGTCCTGGTGAGCTCTGGAGACAAGCTTGGACCCACATGAACAGATAAACTGTTCATGGCATCCATTGTTTTCCATTGGTGGTTTCCAAACTGGTGGTTTCCATTGAAGGCTGCCAGCCACACCAACAACAGGTTGATGGCAGGACCCCATGAGAGACTTTCTGATCCTAGAGACGCTGTTGCATCCACACGGCCCTTTGCATTCACAGAGTTGGTTGGGATGGCCTCCCAGATGGTGCTCCAACTGGATAACCATGCACATGAATTGTGCTAAAGGGTAGGTGAATGCACTATGAATAGTTATCTGCTAGTAATAATAGCACCTAGGTTCTATTAATAATGACAGCTTAATTAGTAAAAGATGTTTCATAAACATTGGTTGTGATCTGTGTCTCCCCCAACTCGATCCTCTACCAGGGAAAAGGGAATTTTTCAGAACAAAAATCACAGGCTCTCTGCCAGGCCATGCATTTCCATAAGCAATACAGAACGTCTTCTTCAAATTAATTCAAAAGATGTAACCTTAAAAAAATATCTCTAGCTTTTTGTATTCTTCCAGCTACTTAGCTCTTTTATAGATGATTTAAACTTTCTTTCTCCTAGTGTTGTCTCGTAGCATCATCTGTCACAAAGCCCCATTAATGCAAGACCCTGAAGGGACTTCATAGCAACCCTTAGGTACAGGATAATCTCTCACTATTCTCTACAGCTACCATTATTTAAAGCTCTGCAATTAGACCAGGCATGAAGTAAGATGTTGCAAGCTTTATCACAGTTATTGTGGAATACATGAGGCAGAACCACCCTTCCCTGCTCACCCTGACCCTGAGGATTTTCCTTTATTAAAGATGCATTTCTAAAGGATATATACTTTGTTGAGGCATATCCCCCTAATGGAATCATATTTTCCTCTCTTTCTTATTTAGAGCATCACTCTAGAGATAAACATGGCTTAAAGACCAGTCACTCAGTTCTATGAATATTGAAACTGGGACATACAGAAGCCACATTTGGGAGGTAGCAGGAGCCTTGCATTTTGATGTGCTTGTTGGTTCCCAGATATTGAGAAGAATGGGCTGCACCTACATTTGTGCTGCCTCACATTTATGCCGGTCCATGGGTGATGGTTTATCATAGCTTTGGGTCTGAATAGACTTTGTGATTGGATAATTTGTTCAAACAGTGTCTTTGCAAATATCCTGATGTTTTAGGGTCAGACTTACCCTCCTTTTCAGCTGACCTTCTGTCCTGCACAGTAGACACCACCTTAACATGCTGCCCACCCTTGCACGCTGACAGGTTGCACTTCCATGAAAAGTTTTGAAGCCAAATCAGCTCAGGGCAGCAGCTAAAGTGGAGAAGTTGACAAGGACGCTTTAAGTGATGAAATGTTGATGATACAGCACACGGATAGCTGGATATAGTCAAAGGTTCTTAACAGACTCTCCATCCCCTCTCTATACTACTTCTAGTATAGAAGAGGGAAGGGGGGCCAGATCTGCCAGTCAGATTTTCTTTCCATAGAATTATCTTTTATGAGACCAGGATCATTTCCTAAATGGCAAATAAATTAGATCAAAGCTATCATAGCATACATAAAATTAGGTCTCTTTCTATCCACTGTACTTGATATTAGTTAATGATAAATTTAATTTGCCAATTTAATGTCCATTCAATTTCATGACATCATTTTGCAATTCTTTGCAGCTTGTTTTTGTCTCTGCTAGCCCAAATATGTTGGTGTGATCAGTAAATTTTGTTGACTTCCCAAGCCAATTTCCAGATATTTATCAAAATATTGAGCAGCACAGAACTGCTTTTTTGATACACTTCATTTCTAATCTTTTAACTATTCATCTATAATTATCCCCTCTGATTTCAAATAGTTAATTCATGGACATTTGGCAAGAGATGCTGTTGAAAGCCTTTCAGAAATTCAAGCAAACTGTATCAGGCAGATCTTCCCTACATACACGCTCAGATTCTTCCAAAAGCTCACAATAAATTTGCAAGGCATGGCTTCCCCTTCAAAAACAAAATGGACTTTTCTTCACCACTTCGTGGTTATGGATATATGTATTCTTTTATTACATTTATGTCAACTAGGAAAGTAGAGCTGTCAGTTCCTTTGGTCCTGTCCAGAATTCTCACACATTTCCCTTTTATTTCTTTAAATCATATTTGTTATTTTTTTGTTATTCCAATACCTTGGCATCTTTAAGCAAAAGTTAGTTTTTCATAAATCTTCTGAAAATGCTTAATGAAATAAACACCTGCTAGCACTTTATCACTTTTTTTTTTAAATAAGTCTTTTTGTTGACACTTCAATTTCAGCCAGATCCTCTGATAAAGACCCTGTCAAAAAGTGCTACGACATGAATATTTTGCTGAATTCTTCACCAGAATGCACAGATGAACACTTTACATTTCTTATGGTCTACTCTTCATTCGAGGTTGCTTTAAATTGTAACCACTGAAATCAGTGAAGATCTTTTGACAACTGTCAGACACAGTAGGGTGCTGAGAGCTAGAAAGAAATTCAAGGAATATCAAATAATAGGGAGGTAGTATTACATCCCGATTACAGTATTACCTTGGTGTAGCACAATAGTGCTGGTGGTTCTAAAATCCATGCTGCCTATCAAGCAGTAGAAATTCCTTTGGATCCATTTTGAATAGAAATAACTTAAGTTTCCACTGCAAGGCAAGTTTTCCAATCCACATAGTTCATCCAAGGAGCAGAGCAGGAAATGACTCCAGTCATCATATGTAAATGACTCCATGGAGGGTGAGGGAAAAAAAAAAAAAAAAAGAAAAAATTCCTCATCTAGCTGAAAGAAGGTTTGCTTAACAATGAAGACCAAATAAAACCAGATTGAAAATAAATCCTTCCCTTTATAGTGATACGATTTATTGACTGTTTGGAGGAAAAAAACTGAAATATACAGATTTTAATCATAAAAGTTAGATTTCTGAAGACTGAATGTGCTTGTAAGAGCTCAGAGTTGCTCAGATAAAACTGGTGGGTTCATTCCTGAGGTAGCTGGCCAAGGTTCTTCCACTCCTGTTTTGCAAATCCAGTTACACAAACATATTTATTTTTCTAAGCCTTAAAACTCATGATCTTATGATGAAGTAGATCTACGCATGTCTCATTTATATAAGCGTTACTTTATCTTTAATGCAGTTACAAAACACCTCGCATGGGTAGGCTGATAACACTCTCACTTTCAAATTTCATGAAAGCAGGATCACATAAAGAAATGCTTTATGGATACTGAAATACTTACATATTTTAAAATATTTACATCATGTAATACATCTGTGTTCAAATTTGCTGGCACTAACTGCTGGCAAAAAACAAATTTTGCAGACGCAAACCTCCCAAATGTAGAATAAATTAGTAACAATAACGAAAAAAACACAGCAAGGTTTACACCAAGGCTGAGAAAGGAGGGCTACAATGAAGCTAGTGAATCAAACCCACTAAGCTTAGCTCTAATCTCACTCAGGATCATCTCTATAGGGAAATAAACTGGCATTGCCCTTTTGCTATAATTACACTGCTACAGTTACAATGTTATAAATTATTATGTTTTCAAAGCTACAGATCAGGAATAATTCCATTGAAATCAATGGCAAAAGGAAGAGAAGAATGACTTCTCATACCAACAAGTCTCTGGACATCAAATTAGTGATTTTTTCAAGTAGGCAAAATAATGGCCATTAATAAAAGATGGACATAAATCCAGTAACAAGGTGCCAAAGTGACTCTAATACAATTATCTGCTTATATTCAAAGCAGTTTATTTTGAAAAGTGAAAGAAAGTCTGGGGCAATTCATCATTATTGCTGACTTGCATTAAATGTTCAGAAATTAGCAGCTGTTTACATGTAGCTGTACATGATTATGCTGGCTATGCCCTGCATCAGCAGGGGTTTGGTGCCCTCTTACGTTGTAAATAAGCAACTTCAGGGATCAGAAACTCTTGCTCACTCACCACTTACAGGCAGATCACTGGTGAAGGCTTCTCTGGCTACAAATTAAGAAAATAAGTATAAACTAACTGTGTTATGTATCAAAAAGATGCAAAGTCTTTTTAAGGCAGTGACTTTAAACACAGGAATAAGCAGCCACACAAGCATCTGCATGCACCTTCCCCTCCAGATTTTACTAGTTCAACTTAATTTATCTTTCTTGACACTAAATTTACCAGATTCCTTTTATTTTGAGCAAACACATATAGTTAGTCAACTGCTGATCAAAATAACCGTAATACCTACTAAAAATGGTTTACCATCGCTGAGAAAAAAAAGGACACATATACAGATAGAGATGAACTGTATTAATAGCTCTTATGATTCAACCTGGTTTGATTAGAAATAGTAATTTCAGAAATAGTAATGTCTAAAGACAACACAAACATTTAGACTCTGTGTTAGTATTTAATAATTTCTGTTACTAAAAATTAAAGTGCTACAGCTCCTATATTTAGAAAAGTAATCCATTGCAATGCAATGTTTTGACATTGGACCAGAAATAAAGAGCCCCAAACTTTCCACCTTAGGAAATTCTAAATTTATTTTACCAAATCGTCCTTCAACATAATTTTCCAGAGATCAGTTTCAAGTTTGTATACAAGAAAACCCTCAAAAAATTAGCAAGTAAATGCACAAATCAATCAATTTCTCAGGCTGCTCATATACATAGAGATGACAAGGAGTCTGTCTCTAACACTAGTCACCACTGAATACCCTTTCTTATCACAGACATTCAGTGCCTACATGTAATATAGATATTTTGGCACCACCATTTCGGTCTATTTCAGTGAAGTCAGGCAATCACATGAGTAGTCCCCATCTCTAGGGGCTGCAAATGTTAAAAAAAAAAATGCATCAGACATAAAAAAGTTACTTGTCGACACCCAAAAGTACACTAGTCCCTTACTGGGCAGAGAGGCATGTTCCCAGAGAGTGGGTGTATCTGGATCCCTTATACCACCAAGATATGCTTGAACATATTTATTTTATTTATTTATTTTTAAATCACATCATGTAGGTAAGAAAGAGCTACATGATCCATGGTAGAGATCCCTGAGCTAGTGGAGACCTAAGTAAGAAATCCACATAACACATTGCACAACCGTTTGGAGCCAGACAGTTAGTTCTAGCAGAACTACTACTACCTTTTCTGCTAATAAATCAGGTTTACAAGCTCCCATTGAGCACCACATGAACAATGGATCACATTCACTAGTGTAAAACCCTGAACCCCCTGTTCTCAGACTGGCACAAGGGCAGACAGGGTAGATCAGCTTTTATTATTGTGGGTAGAGCCAAAAGCAAAGTGATTATAGCTCACATATCAATCTATAGAATCTATACTTGCATTGAAATCAGGACATCAAGCTCCACAGGTAAATTACTTTCCATAACATACAGAAATTTGCTTTTCCTGGCCAGCTTTCCCACCTACTGACCAAGACATTTGTAGATCACATGTTGAAACTCACCAAATTAAGGCGCATTTGCTTTTGATGAGATGCACTGAAGTGGTTATTTCTCAGAGTAATTACATGTCCCTAAGGAAGTGGAGAAGTGGAAAATAATAAAATGCCTCTTAGCCTGTAATCAGCATTCGAAACAGTCCCTGCAGCAGAGTAAGTGTGTGGAAACACACGTATCTTCCCAAGTGCTTAGAAAAGCTTTCAATGTACGTTGATGAATAACGAGAGTTTGAGATGAGGGTCCACAGCCTTAGAGGGGAACTCATTTATTCCCCACAAGAGTCATTTCTGCCTCAGTCTAGCGTGCCTCCATCCCACTTTTCCATCCCCATGTCTTGCTATGCTGCGAAACAAACAAATTTAAAACCATCTAGCAACATTCCAGCTAGAATCACTCTGGGAAGAGGAGGAAGGGTCTGAACGAGTTTCCTTATTGAGACATGCAAAGTAATTGTGCCCTTTGAGTTCTGAATCATATGTGAGCAAACCCCGAGTGCACAGGGGGTTGGACTAGATGATCTCTAGAGGTTCCTTCCAACCTTACATTTCATAGAATCATAGAATCCTTAAAAATGAACAATTTATATGTATGCAAATGCACAAATCTGAAAATGAGCTGGACAGTACCTCTTCAGAACAGAGCTTGGAGTCATCTGCAAGTACACTGGGATAAGTTCCTTCAAAAGAAGAAACTTATTCAAAGATCTTAATGGAATTGTTGCTGATAGGGTAGGGGAAATCTAATGCTAGAACATTAAGCAGCTAAGTTTTCCCAAAACCGATACATACTGAGCCTCAAGACAATAAGTTGAGGAGAATATTATATATTTCCAGGCCACTAACACTGTGTAAGAGGTTCCTAGCAAACTCTTACTTGTTTATCTTTAAGAATTTAAATGATTTGAATTTCACTATGTTTTCGGGGGAACAAAAAGCTCACACTGATAAAAAATCAAATCTGATCAAGAATTAAATAGTTAAGAATTGGTATTTGGCTGCTCTGCACATACTTTAAATTTAGTCTGAAGTGCATGATTGAAATTAAATTTCAAACTGTTACAAATTTGACTGCTTTAGCCAGGGCTAAAAACTTTGATTTCAGTGCTGATTTCATCAACCACTAAAACAAGTGCAAGTGTCAGCAATGACATCAATATTCAGCAGCATCTCATTCAACATAATTCCACACTTTATTCAGTATTGGATAATGTTGCAGGAAGATCCTAAGCATGTGAAGAAATATTAAAATGAGGAAACCCCAGGAAATAACTACTTAGACCACTTCTCTCAGCTAGCTCTGCAATGCATGCAGGATGGGTCAGAAGTCTCAAGACGAAACTCTAGACACTAAAGAACAAGGGCTGTGTTTATAAAAGTTTATAAAATAGAGATACTTATTCAAGAAATTACCCAAATCCAAGCATGAAAATAGAGTGTCACTAAATGAAGTGAGAGCCCAAGACCAAGCACTTCTCCAGAACGAGGGCAGTTTGTGAGCCCTAGAGGCCTGTGAGCACAATGTTCTGTGCTTTTCTTAAGAAAACACAAGCTACAGAAAACTTGAGAAAACGCGCTCATAGGTCTTACACGCCAAACAGCTTGTGCCACAGGAGTGGTGGAGAAACATCAATTCAAGGGCACATATTTTTGCACTTGCTGGGCTCCAATCTCAGCCACATAAATTGCTCCACTCTTCATGTCTACGTCCACGAGGTGCGGCTTGGTTTCATCCGCCAGCTGGATTGTGTCGACTATAACACACTTGCCAATAATGCCAACGTGCGGGGCTGCCAAGATGGATAAGCGGCTGGTGTTCAGCTGAGCTACAATCAGGTACTTGTTATCGGGAGTAAATCTATGAAAGGCAGAAACGTACTTTGGAATAACAACATAAGGCACCATACGGAGTTTAATACAGTCATGAACTTATAAAGAACAACAACAACAAAAACACTCTTAAGATAAGGGTTAAAATAAACTAACTGTGGTGAAAAGTAAATAATTTACTTGTAAGCCTTGCTTTAGTGTTGCTACTATTTGAGTCTGATTACGCTACAGAAAATTCAGTTAAGATAAACTTTCTTCTTGCTCAGGATGTAACACGAGGGACAACAAAATCCTGCTCAGAATACTCTGAGTTCCAGAGTTTCCAGTCCATGGATTTTGATATGCTGTCAGCATTCCCATGTCATATCAGGATTCATCTATGAAAACCCTTTCATGAGATCAGGGCCCAGATTAAGCTGGTTGACAAGTGATCAGGCACCATACAGCAACCTCACACCTCCCCAGTAAAAGTGCACATTTCTGTAACAGTGTATTTCTAGAAGAACTGTTTAATAATACCTGACAGAGCTCGGACCATCTTCCTCAAAACAGCTGCTCCAAGTCCCCAGCCATTCCCCTGTGTCCTTATCAAAAACCTGGATTCTCTTATTGTCTCGGTCCGCAACCCATACCTGTTGAGCACAAAAAAAGTGAGAAGAATAAACATATTAAATTGTAAAAGCACTGCTTTGTCACCCACCGGCAATTTCAGTTTTTCAACACAGTAGTCTCATTTCATGACCTAGGTCTACAAGATCTGCAACTTAAAAAACAAGGGCATTTTCAGCATGTTTTATTTAATTAGCTTGGTGGGACTTATCTCTTTCTGTCTCATGCTAAATATGTTCACAAGCAAGCTAGGCAATATCACTGCACAGTTCCAATGAAAGCATCTCATTTACTACTATCATTGAAACTTCGGCTGTTGACAGCCTCTGAGTCCCATAAATAAACTTTATTTTCTTTCAGGCGATATCCTGAGGAAAGTATGAACAGGTCTGGCTCACTATTCCTCACTCTACTTTCCACACTACTACAGCATTCTTGCAGACTCCTTTGGCACTGACAACAGTTTCTAACCTAGGCAGTAAGATCTTAAGCCATAACTGATGTCTGTGGATATATGTACTCACTGTTACCCTTCTACCCACAGTTGCCCTTTCCCTATGCTCCTTCCTGCCTGAGTTCTGTCAGAAACAGCTGTCAGCACCAACAGAACTAGCTCAAGTCAGTAATATATCTTTTAGCTAAGCAAGCCACTGAAAATCAGATCTGTTTGCAGATTAAGGCGCTAAGGCATTAAGGCAGTGTAACTGATCAGAATCAACTTCTTAAGCTGAAACCAGCTTCCTCAGTAGGATATTTTGTATGAAACTTCAGCTGTTATTGCACTGAAAATTGAGAGCCACATAAAAGAGGGAGGGAGAGAGAGAGAAGGAGGGAAAGGAAGAAAGGAAAAAATCGTTTTATTCTTTACCCGTCCAAAAGAATCCACTGTTACACTGTGAGGAATCCTGAACTCACCAGTGCCAGTCCCTTTTGGTCCACGCAGCCACATTTCTTTATAATCTAAATAGTGAACGATATGAAAAATAAAAGCAAAAATCATGGTAAGGAAACAAGTAGGTTTAGCTTTCTTTTTTTTAGCAATTTTTTGCAAAGTTATTTTGAATTATATTTAAAAAATATTTGCTTAAAACACTTCTAAAAGCTTTTAATCCCCAAATTTTTTGACCCAATACTCCTGGTACACAAATCCAAGAGAGCATAAGCAACACTACAGTGAAAGCTGCACTATTAGTAGTAGTTCAGGATTATGGTTGTAGAAATTGCCAGCACTCAGGGGGCATGGCCAAAGGTTCTATTATACCAGGTACTGTGCAAAACACTGAGAGACACCTGGTTGATTATGACATTAATTTACTACATTGTGAGTTTATATATATATATATACACACACACACACACACACACTTATTTATATGTCATGTTTATAAGGAAACATATTTAATGAACATATTTAACATAAAATAAATATATATTTATATATTTAATTATATTCGGTATGTGACAATTTTGAGTCTATTTTCTCTTCTAACAATTTACTATTCTAACAATTTACTGTTTTGCAAACCACATGTTAGCTGGCTGTATAACAAAGTAGGCAGTAACAGCAACTCCTCTTCTAGTCCCTACCTACAGAGGTGCACAGACTTCTCACTCCCTGCCCTAACCAAAACTGACCATCATCTACTCACTGCTTCTCACTGGAGGATAGGAGCAAACCAATTAGAATCACAAAATAATTTCAGCATAAAGGAATTTATCTGGTCCAACCCCGCACTCAAAGCAGGATGAACCTTGATAACAAGTCAACCTTCAAGTTGGATCAGGTTGCTTATATCAAGTTTTGAGCATCTCCAAGGGTGGAGTTTCTACAGTCTCTCTCAAGCTGTTGCAGCATTTGATCACCCTCCTGGAGAATCTCCCCCCACAAAATCCAACTGGAACCCATCCCTTCCTTCAATTTCTGCCCACTTCCACTGCTCTTCACCACGTGTAGCTCTGTCTCCTCTATACCTTCCCATCAACTTGAAGATATCAATATGATTTCCTCTTAGCCCTCCCAAGACTGAACAAACCCATTCTCTCGGACTCCTGTCATAGGAAAACTTCTCCTGAAGCGACCAGTAATAAACCAGGCTCTAACACCTTCGAACTACTTTAAATGAGAACCGCACCCAGCGCCAGTTAACAATTTTCTAGAGTTGCGTTATTTAAGGTCCAAGTTTCACCGGTCAAAATTCAGCTGTCAGCTGCTGTGCAAGTTCCCTTGCTCCATACCTTCGGTCAGTTTGAGCAGTCTGTTATTGATCCCTCCGTCTCCATCCACAACATAGCTATCCCCAGACTCCTCCACAAAGATCTCGGCCGGCTGATCAAACTGCAGGGGGTACAAGCTTGAACCAGCATTACCCGGGGTGCCCACGATCTGCAGAAGTTTACCTGAAGGGCTGTATTTTTTCAGAGTATGCCCATATTTCCCTGAATGAATTAATTAAATAAATAAGTGGAACAGGGGTAAGAATCTCTTAACATTAAGAAAGCCAAATAATAAATGTTATAACATATAACAAATATTAAACACAAAAATTCCTACAGCAAAAGGTCTAGTCAAAAAAAAAACACTTTTTTTTTAAATCATCCCTTCTCCCAGACAAACAACTAAATTCATGCTTGCTAAGTTGAGAGGCTATAAGCACACAGCGTAACTCATGTGCCTTCGAATTACTTTGTGCAGAACCTGAGCAGCTTGTGCAGGGTAAGAGGAGCACAAATGTGGCTCAGCACTGCTCGAGTGCCCTATTTAAATAAAGTAGATGTTTAAACTAGTACCTGCAGCACTAGCATTTTCTCCCCTGCCTAACACTTGTCACATCTCCACCATACATACCTGTTCCAACATCTGTAATCCATACTGAGCTATCTGTTGTGTTGCTTAATACAAAGATACCATGAGGAATTTCAACTGTATCATTCCACGAGTAAAGAAAATAGCCTTCTTCTGAGAACACAAGGACCTTGGGTATGTTATCTCCCCTCTGAAAAGGCAAGGGAAAAAAAAGTCTATTAAAATATATTAACCAAAGAATTATACTTTTGAAAGGTCTTTTTTGAAAGGTCTTTTTTGAAAGGCTTTTGCAATGTTTTATCACTCATGAAAGAGCCCTGAAATTGTTATATACTGCTGGATCTCAAGTTTTTTCCATCTCAAAAAGGAAGGGGAGAGGAATCACAAGTAGTCCAACTTTCAGAGCCGTTAAGCTCCGGAAGCTCTCTTGGTTCTTCACCTCAAATACTGCTTTTATTTCCTAGCTGGAAAACACACCGAGTGTAACACACAAAGACTACAACTGCACTTGTTATCTGCATGACATCCTAGATATTATAGGTTATCTTTATAGGCAAAACCCACCACTTGCTACAGAAATATCTTATCCATGTTATAAGAAACATCTTATCCAAAATTGTAATTGCTGTAACTGCCTGCCAGAGCTGCATGCTTTTGATTTCATGGTAAAAAAAGGCTGGAAGAGGGAAAGGGGACTGGCCAGCTGCCCCAGAAACACTTTGTCTCAATCTTACCTTATGGTTAGAAAAGGCAGAGTTCTGGCTATTCAGCTGACAGAGAGCTATTATACCTCAATTAGGCCAAATTATGTGTCCACGATAACAAAATATAATTCTTTCAAAATCATTAGAGAGCTGAGTAGGTCCCAGAACTACTTTTAAAAGCATATATAGTAGTGAGATTTGCATTTCTGTATTCTCCGATTTTGATACAGTAATTCTTACTTATACATACATATATATATATTTATATATATATAAACATATATGTTTATGTTTATAAATATAAACATTTTTTATATATATATATATGTTATATATAAACATAAATATATATATAATATAAACAGAGACACTATAACAGGGCCAGGGGAGAAGTCCAAGCTTTCTCACTCACTTGTGCAACATAGACCAAACCACGAAGGGAGTCCACGGCCACGCTCACGGGCTGACCAGTGAAGTATTCCGGAACTTTGGGCCATCCCACATCCAGCTTGTACAGGTGCCCGCTCCAAGGAGAGTAGTCGAATGCTTTTAAAAACTGAAAATACAAAAGCAAAGATCCATTAGTAACTGAATTCCATGAGGAAGGAATATTTAGATCCACTGTAAACAACTATGCAAAAGAACCAGCGATAAAAAGAAATGTTGGGTTGAAGATGCTAACTTAAACAGGACAAACCAGTCTAAAAGGAAAGATAAATAGATACTGCTTCAAAGCTATGGTTTTAATCTGCAAAAGGGAAAAATTGACAAGATACCAGAAATCAGCTACAGAAGTCATATGGGTTTAGGAAGTTCTGGAATTTTATGGAAAAACAACAAACTTTATCCTGGAATTATCCACATATTGTTCCAAAGAATAATAATTAAAAGGAAAAAAAAAAAAAAAAAGAAATGAACACAGCTCCCAACTCAAAAGAATGAATAATCACTTCAGAAAGGCAGAACAAGCAATCAGAAAGTGCTGATCCAGAAAAGCAACCACTGAAAAATGAGGAACTTCAGGTTAGCAAAATCGAGGCCAATGGATTAAGCAGAGGGAAAAAAACGAAAACACTAGGAAAAACAAACCAAAAAAAAAGAAAAAAAAAGAAAAAAAAAGAAAAAAAAAAGAAAAAAAAA
>NW_020456287.1:2542193-2836751 GCF_003342845.1 Nothoprocta perdicaria
GCCGCCGTTAACAAAGACATGGGGGGCGGCCCGCGCTGAGCGGCGGAGCCCCCGCGACCCCCGCCGCGCCCCGCGCCGCGCCTTTGTCGCCGCCGCCGCTCGAGACCCGGCGCTGGTCTTTCCCTTTTTGCATACGTATTTTTTCCTCGTTGGGATATATATGCATCCCGTATTGCTTTAAGAATATTTTAAAGCATTTCCCTTGGATTTTTTTTCCCTCGTGTTTGAGCGTCTGCGTTGACGGAAGATGGATAAGAAGTCGTTTGAAACGGTGCTGGATGAAATCAGGAAGGTAACCGCTCGCTCTGCCGCGGGACTGACGCTCCGGTTGGGGGCCGGCGCGGGCGTTTCTGGCGTTGTTGGTCGCGGGAGAGCTGGACGAGCCGGGGGTCGTTCCTGGCCGCGAGGAAGCGGCTGCCGGAGCCGCCCTGGGCGCGTCCGAGGCCGCCCTCGGTGCTGGGCGCCGTCCTTGAGGGCCGCAGAGCCCTCGGAGCCCATAGAGAACCAAGCAGCGACACATGAGCCCTTCCAGGACAAGCAAGTTTCAAACTACCACGGGAAAGTCGCCTGTATATACTGTAGACGTGTAAAATTAAAGCACAGAGTTGAAGGGTCTGAGCTGCGCATCATATTGCTTGCACTAGCCCGGTGTGCTAAAGGTGACTCTTCAGATTTCATGTCTCGCTTAGGCTTCAGTCGTGTGTTTGGTTTTCATTCTCCTGGATAGCACCGTGTTCAAGAGGATTTTCCCTTCCTTAACCTGTTTGCAAGGTCACTTTTGTCCTGCAGTGATTCCTTGTGTACAGGAGAGTGCAAAGACAGGGCCAGTGTTTGCAGTGATAAGCCAGGCCATGCAGCTCTGCTCAGCTGTGAGCTTCCATAGGAGTTTCAGCTGAAAGATCGTTTGGAAATTTAGATGGTTACATTGATCTGTCATTGTTCTTGTGTGTTATTTTGTTGTCCTTTGAAAATTCTCTTCAAGTATGTTTCTGACTGTAAGTCTTGCCTCAAACCTTCTTATGTTTTCTCAGAAGACTGAAGTTTTTTTAAGCTCTTTACACTGACTTGACAAAATGTGGTTGGAAAATGCTCATTTGAAGTAACCAGTTTGTCACTGTATTTTCATAGCAGTTTTGAGGAAGAGAGGATGAAATAAAATACTGCTTTTTGGCTTTTTTGTTTGATGTGACTAGAGAAGCTAACGTGCAGTGTGAGGTGTCCTACCTTAGAAATAACGGTTTAGGAGACACTGCAGGGCAGAGTCCTAAGCTGTCACTGCTGAAAGCCACCTCTCCCACTCCTGAGCCACCTTTCCCCAAATGTAATGTAAAATTCTGATCTGTCAGGGTGGAAAACTCCTTGAAAAGCTACCTATTTGGTGTGAGAAGCCACGATGTGACCCTGATTGTCTTCTCCTGCCTTTCTGCATAGAGGTCCGTTTTTAACATGAAACTTGGAAATTAGCTGGGGATGGCCAGGGAGATGGAAGAGAAAATTGAAGGGAGCTGGAAAAATGTCCGCATCCTTCAGACTCTCTGGCATTATCTTACATGAGAAGTGAAAACCTCCAACGATAGATTTTATTGTAGTTGAAAGGTTGAGCAGGAATGAGCCTTTGTTACCCCAACTGCTCCCACTAGCGTTTTTGCATGAGGTTTTCTTCCGTGAGGTCGTTATCTCAAATCGTCCTTTAATAAAGAAGGATGCACCATTTGGTACCATCCTGATAGGTCAGGCTGACAATTTCCTAAGCAGAAGAAACAGCTGATGTGTTATTGCCTCCCACCCTCGGATCTTTTATGGGAATTATGGAGGGGGAGGAAATTGAGAAACAGCTTTCACTGACAGATTTTCTCTGAGAACTGGAGGAGGAGGGAGTGATGTTTCAAATGTTACCACTGCTGCAGTGCAGCACTTAAATTCTCCGTATGACTAATAAGTACTTTTCAGACAAAAGGTTTTCTTAACGTGAAATTCTAGGCAATTATAGGCTTTTCTCGTATTTTTACAGACTGAATTTATTGTTAATCCTTAATACTGTGCTTTGTTAAAACCAGCTGCTGCTAACATCTCTGCTGCTTAAAAGTTCATTTTTTAAAACACTTATTTTGTATCTTTGTTATTAGGTCTGTGTTTAAACTTAATTTCTAGTCCTGTAGTAAAACCTTTTTTCTGTTGTTTGCAGGTAATCCTGCTGCTGCCCTGCATTTTTAGTCTTGCAGTTAGTAGGAAAAACATTGATTCAATACCTTAATATGAAGCTTAGTTACATCTTTCCCCATGTTAATTTGCGATATTAATAAAATATTTTTTCTGAAATGTACATAGCAGTGCTTTTTGATTGTGTTTTTTTGTTATTAGTCATTCAGTTTTTAATTTAAAGAGTAAGAGCAATTTTAGTTTTGATGCAGAAGTTGCTATATGAGGTACTAAGAGATGAGATCCCTGAATATGTGTAAAGAAGAAAGGCAGAGAAGAAAAAGAGTGAAGAGAGAAGTGGTGTCTTTGCCCTGTGACTTGAGCATTTCTGGTGGTCTCGGTCTTGCAATGAGGCGCAGAAAGGGAGAGGTTGGCCAAGGAGAGCATGCAGATGGTTTTCTGTGCACCTTTGCTGTTAGTAATTGGATTGCAGTGAGAGAACAGCAAGGCAGTCGGGGTGGAGTGAAGAGGTGGGGGAAGCAGGAGAAGAGAGATGGGATTTAGGTCCATGCACTACAGTTGGGAAGAAGATGGGTGAAAGGGAGAGAAGGGTGTTCTGAGAGTAGTTAGTGTGGGAGCTACCAGTGGGCAAGGGCTGTACGTGAAGAAGGGAGTGTGTGTCGGCTAGGATAGTCCCAGGGGAATTCCTGTCCTATATTTTTATGCTCCTTATTTGTGCCCATGTCCTCAGTGTGAGGAGAAGGGGGAAGCCCTGGCTCTTGCAAGGGCCGCTGCCATCAGAACAACTGTGTCCTGCGGCTAAGTGAGAGGAGGTGGCCAGTGCTGCAGCAGAGCTCTCCGATCCCTTTGGTTTGTGTGACTGTGTGTTAACGCTCAGCAGCAGCTTCTGATGTAGCCTCCTCATAAATGTGCTGCAATAAGATACTCTGCTAATTCTACTAAAGGAAACATTTGCAAGTGCTGGATGAATAATAATCTGTATTATCTTGATTAAAATAATGCTGGTGTAAGCTTTGGAGGCAAAGGGAATGATGATGATCTTTCAGTATAATTTTAAGTCAAAAAATGTGAAATGTAGCAGATAAATGAGTAGCTTCTTCAGTAGAAGAATTAGATGTCCTCTCTGCCTTTCATTGCTTGCTGGTTTTCTATGGAGTATCCTTAGGCAATTCTTAGAAATATTTCAGTACATTTCTCTTTTTGGTAGGATCAGACTTTTTTTTTAGATTAATGAATTTGTGTAGGAGATGACTGTGCTATAATTTTTGAGGGGCTGCTTATGTGTCTCTCTTCTCTTCTAGGCTGTTTTGACTGAGTACAAGTTAAAAGCTATTGAGTATGTTCATGGATACTTTTCAAGTGAACAGGTAAAAATCAGCATGAACTTGGGCTAAAGGAAATTCTTGGTTTTGCATATCCAGTACTACAGAAAGACACTTTCTTTAATCATACTCATGTTTACTTTTTTTCTTTTAATTAACTGAAGAGACTTAAATCTATGTTGTTATATCTCTTTAATCTGCATGAATCTGTTAAAAGTAGTTCTGTTTTTTAGGTTGTAATAGCTATTACATTTTTAGCTTCTTAGATGTAGGAAAATCAAGCATCATGGATTAACAGTTATTTTGGATGTAGTTTCTAAACATCCAGTTGTTATTTTGTACTGTATTTTTACACTGGTCTTGTTATTTTTATATGTGTGTGTATATGTATGTTTTGTTGCTGTACTGGTTGAGGTAGTGAATATTTCTAAACTTCTGTGAGAAGACTTTTTAATATCTGTAATAGATTACTTCAGTATCTATTTTATATATTTCTGCAAAAAAACATATTTCATGAGATTTTATTTATATATTTTAACATTTTATAAATTTGTATATTATTATAGCCTTTATTATATCTATTATGTACATTTATAATACTATATACATTATAAATATATAATAAATATAATGTTTTATAAGGCAAGGTTTTTAAGAGCTTATTTTAAAACTTACTTTAAAGAGCTTGCTTTAAACAAAAAGAGCATTAGCTCCTCGAATATATTGATGCAGTCAAATATCACAGATGGGCGTGTGTTAGCCCACACAAAATATTAGCATAAATTTTGAATCCACATAAAAGTTTAATTGAAGTCCTTTCTGTTGCAGGTTGTTGAGTTACTGAGATACTTTTCCTGGGCTGAACCACAGCTCAAGGCAATAAAGGCTTTGCAGCATGTAAGTTTTGGTAGTATAACCTTGTATTTCCCTCCTTAATATTTACTTGTCCAACTGAGGTGTCCACTCTTTCCTCTTCAAGCTTTTCTGTTTTCCTTTCTTTTTCAAAGGTATCATAATGAGAGATGTCATACTTCTAAACAAGATATCTCTTCTTACTGAACTACCTTTTATTTTCCTCTGTATCACAAGAACAATTGTTACTTGTTGTAAATATTAACAACTTTCCTGTTTTCTTTTTTTTCTTTTTTTTTTCTTTTTTGGACAAGTGCTTTTTGGAGTTGTTTGCTAAGCATTTAGCACATATATTCTTCTTCCCAGTGAAAGGTAGAAAATATTAAACATAGAATTATATGGTTGGAAAATACCTTCAAGATCGAGTGCAACTGTAAAACAAATATTGCAATACATGATATGAAGCAGCTACCATCTTGAATTATGAATTTAAAGCAATTGTACTGCCTTATGTTATGTAAACATTTTTCTTTCTTGCTCACTCTACAGAAAATAGTTGCTGTGCCAGCATCAAAAATGGTTAATATTCTCAACTGTTTCACGTTCAGTAAGGACAAGCTTATTGCCCTAGAAATCTTAGCTTCGTAAGTACCTCCTGTGTTGTATTTCCTTAAGATGTAATTGTTATTTTTATTAAAATTGGAGTATATCAAACTTAATATACTTCTAGAAGGACACACTGTAACCAGTTCAGGTAAAGGACAGCTCTTTACTCAAAAGTGTAAATTCATTACTATTGAGACTGTAAAAAAAAAAAAAAAAATAGTAGTATGTAGAAAATTCCCAAACTCATCCAAGTCTTGAGCATTGTGCTATGCAGGCTTCTGCCTTCTGGAAATCTGCCACTTCACCAATATTTTCAAAATAGATTGATTCCAAAGTTTTTAAAATAATGAAAAGATCCTTATGCTTATTTCTGTACAATAAAATTTAGAAGGTTTGGAATCAGAGTGAGTAAGGCTGACATTAGAAATCTTCTGATTTATCATACGAATGAATGTGATTGGTGAAATGGTGTTCTGTGAATTACTAGAACAGCTAGCTCAAACATTTTGGGGCACAAATTCTCTATATAAATTTGTGCAAATAAATAAGACTGAGGATGTGGGCATGATCTTGCCTTTGGATTTGATCCGTAGGAGGCTGTGTGATGCTCCCATTTTGTTTTAGTCTAAAAGAAATCAAATAAATTCCTAAAGAAATTTCAGCAACACATTGAACTAACCTGTTTTACTCCCCTTGAAATGGGATTAGGGCTGATTAGTGGCTGCTCTTTAGCTGATGGGGGCAGAACCTGTGGTAACTTTTTAGAATGTTGAGCTTCTACAGTGCAAGAACATAACGGAGTCATTCTGAAATAAAAATCCCAACCCAGGTCTTTGAATTTCCTTTCCAAATAAAAGTAGAGAAGAGAGTGAAAGTACATTCACATTTTAATACCATTCTTTAAGGTGTTTGATATGTCTTTGTTCAACATCCTGATGATTCAATTTCTTTTGATATCTTCCACCGGTGAAAAGTCCTCCTTTAAGGGGCTGTACTGCAATTCCAGCAGCTTGAGTGGGGAAAGAGAGGACATTCGACAGCACTAAAGTCGATGTGCTCAGAGTTTGAAGCAGATGTGTGGAATCAGGCATTATGCTTCCTACTGCTTTTGCAGATTTGTTTGTTTGTTCTCTTATGCCCAATGACAATATTTTGGAGAGAAGAGCAAGGAGAAGGGAAGGAACTTTTTGGAGTTATCTGAAGCGTTTTATTAGCATTGTAGAGCATGAGAATTGCATCTCTTTCATTTAAAGTAAATAGCAAACCTCGCAGCTACTGGGGTTTTTTGCTGTGTTGAGAATTGTTCGTTATTAGCAATTAAAGCTTTCTAATGAACTTCTATAACGCAAAATTATTTTGTCTTTTTTTTGCTATAAAGTTTAAGCAGTGCCCATTACTTTGAGAAATAGTGATTGATAAATAATCCTAATCAAATGACTGATAAGTAATCCTAATACTGTGTTTCACTTAGATGTATGAGGTCCATGTTTAATTAAGCCTGAGGTTTTCATTTTAGTATTGATAATGTGAATTTATTATGCTCTGTTGCATACTGTTTGAGTAAGTGTTGTTTTTTTCTGTAGTGCATTATTTCTGATAAGTATATGAAATTATAGTAATCATTTGTAAATATCTTCCTTTGTAGCAACATTGTTGATGCTCAGAATTATCGCCTTATTGAAGATCTATTCAGAATTAATATGTCAGAGAAAAAAAGATGCAGGAGAATTCTTGAGCAGGTATTTAAGATGCTTTAGTTTTCTTGATTCTTTAAAATATTGTTTCTATCCTTATGGTCATGGTGGAAGGAATGCTTTTAACATAAGAGCTGCTAGAAACTCCTCACTGAAGATGACCTGAAAGTAGAAACTGCAAAAAGAACCATGTCCATGTAATGCCGTGCCAAAAAAAAGGGGGGAGGGGGGCAGGGAAGGTTGTCCAGAATCAGGAATAGATGGCAAAAGGGACATAGACATGTAGCCAGTGTTTAAGGACACACTCTGAGGTTGCTTTAAAGAACACCAAGTGTTTGCACCTAAGTTCTGTAGAAGCAGAGGAGGGCTGAGTTACTCAAAACAAGGGTCTTTGGCAGAATCTCAGGAGTATTTGGGAAGAAGATCCAACATCGAGGAGAGACAGAACTTTGTATTGTTCTGAACAGATGGATTAATTCATTCCAAATGGCATGGAATAGTAACGCAGTTCTTTAAAACATTGAAATTAATAGTAGATAATATCTGTTCTTTGATTTTTTTCGCAGGCTTCAAAAACAGGCTGCAAGGCTCCTCATGCTATGATATCATCCTGTGGCATGATTCCAGGCAACCCTTATCCCAAGGGCAAACCAAGCCGCATAAATGGAATTTTCCCAGTGAGCATGATCATTTCCCTAGGCTTTTCATAGCATCCTTGATTTGGGATTTGTTGTAGTGTAATCAAACCTGGATTTATATACATGGATGGAAGAAGGGAGTTAAAAGCAATATTGTTGTTTTCTGAAATTCCTCCATTATGTGTTCTTAGTCAACCTGTGGTATTTTTATTGGCACGTTCTTTTTGTTTTGATTTGTGTGAAGATTACAGCATAAATAAGATATTCATATATGGAAAAGATTGTAAACTACAGCTATGTTTAGCAGAATGAAGGAATTAGAGGTTTAAAGATCTGTAATAATAGATAGATGAGATGACCTAATTACTCACTACAGTACTGCTGTTAATCTTAGTGTAGTTTTTGAACAACCATGTTAAATATTTTTTATATACACTGACAGCCAAAATACAACTTATAGTGATACATGGACTGTTCAATGTGCATCACTTTACAAAAGGCCAGCGTTATAAATCAAACTTCTGGAATGCTCTTTCTTAACATTTTACAAGCATAGAGCGCACTTTTATTGTGAAGAAACATGATTAAGTACCACGTTAAGAATATGCGTAAATTTGACTGTAATTTAGGAATAAGGTAAATATGCAAAAAAGAAATCTGTATCAAATTTTGCTTTTAAATTAATGCTTAATAGCTTAATTTTCTTATTTCAGGGAACTCCTATCAAAAAGGATACGGAAGAGTGCACTAATGAAGGAAAGGGAATAGCAGCCCGTATACTTGGACCATCCAAACCAGTATGTCTAATAAATACATAAAGCAAATATGAATAAAAAAGTACAATCATCAACCAAATTCATAAGGCTTTTTATGAAGGCTGTTATGTTACATGAGGACTGCAGAAGAGCGATTTAAACAAAGCTTAATTTCTACAGTAGCAAAAATAACGTTCAGTGACAAGGTATTTCTGCATGAAACTTGAAAATTTGAGTCAAGCCTTAGTGTATATCCTTAGGGAATATGAATCTCTAAAGGATACAATATGCTGTCATTCGAGGACAGAATTTAAATCACAGTAGCAGAAGAGAAAACTGAAAGCAATTTGGGGAGTCCAGCATGAGCTAGTTGAAGTTTTAGATGCAAATTTATGCAAACATGATATCACAATCTCTGAGGGTCTTCCACAAGAGAAGTCCATGCATCTCAAAGCTTGAACTAAGGGGATGCTGTATAAGGAAATTCTTGTTTCTTGACAACATATCTGATGTATATTTCAAACATTTTAAGCATGTGGAACAAACATTCACTGAATTTGATACTGCTTCTATTGTGAGTTAAGAAGTATTGTCCTGATATTTTATTTGCACCTTTCTGAAGTGCTTCCCACTGAACCATAGTATGTTGCAAGGATAGATAACTTCATAGTTATTTTAAAATGTACTAAAGATTTAGCACAAATATTAGACTACAAAGTGGGAATGAGTTCCTTCTTCCTCCTTGGGTTTGATAAAATCTGAAACTATACTAGTGGTGTACGTTTCCTTCTCTTCAGAAGACTTGAAACATTTCCAGCCACTGCAGCAATTATGCTAGAATTTAGTATCATAATGTGTTTTCTCATGAAGAACAGTGACCTGTGCAGCATCTGAATGTTAAATTTCTGTGTGAGAAACATTACCTAATGCTTTCACTATTGCTTCCTGCTTTTTTTTTGTTTATTTTGTTTTGTTTTTTTTTTATGTAGGCTCCATCAACCTACAATCCACACAAACCAGTTCCATACCCCATCCCACCATGTCGGCCACATGCAACTATTGCACCAAGTAAGCTTCTATTATGTTTTAGCTTGATGCTATTGTTTCATCCATTTGCCTTTTAAGTAAAGAGTGTCTAGTTCAGTTTCTCTGACCATGATCATATCTGAAATTGGCTTGTGTTCCCTAAGCATGCTCTGGGTACCAGTCTCTACCTCTTCCTCTCATGACTGCAGAGTTATTTAGATGAGGACTATGTTGGCTTCTTTTTCCAACATCCACATCATTGAGAAAACTAATAATCCTGTTCTAACAATAAAATATTTCATGTATGGGAGGCATTGGGCATGTAAGACTAGGTAGGGTTGTGGCGTTTCACTAACATTTGACAAAGATTGGGGCTTTGGCTTGTCAAGTCTGTTGCTGTTTTGTCAAATTTAGGATATGGTCAGGCGCACTTAATTGGTTTCTCAGTTACCTGCAGTAAATTATCCTGCTTTCCCCTCATCGCAGTGGAACACAGCTCCTTTTAAACAAAAACAAAACAAAATAAGTTTAGACTCATAGACTCAGAAGGGAGGTCATGGTTGCAGTGTTTGATTCTGTCTCTTCTTAGCCTTGTGCCTCAGGTAAGACGCTTTGCGACATCAGATGTTTGATTCCAGGCATTTGTGGAACAGAGCTGGGTGCTTAGCAGCACATCTCATCTGCAGCTGGAATGCAGCTGAATCCAGCCACCTAAATACCAAGACAGGGATTTTCCTGGCAATTCTATTGAGTTGCCACTTACCTAGAAGAATAGGTTGAAGTACTTAACCATAGTCAGGCCCTGGGCTTTCTTTGTAGTAGCTTAAAGTGATTTGGGAACATGCCATTCTGTATTAGGTAAGAGTGCTCTGGTTTAGAGGCTTTTCACAGTGTTAAGAGGACTCAGGGTGTTTCAAGATGTATGAGAAGGGGATGAACTGGAGTTGGTTTGAGATGGTAATAGCATGGCAATTGAAGGGTGAACATCAGCCTGATGTTTACAGATTCCTTTGTTATAGTCAGTTCAGAAAAATGGAAACTGCTGGTGACTAAATTGAGCAGTTTTCAGAATATGAAATAACAACATACAAGCTCTTGGTAATGCTGCAATACTTTTTTTTTTTTTTTTAAGAAATGGCCCTTGTTAATGAAAAACTGATATTTTACTTGAATCTGGCTCTGAAGAGAGTTATGTGTCATTAGGAAGTTAAAATGTTTTTCGAAGTGGGAATGGATTTCTTTGACTATTGCATGCCTGTTTTATATATATATATATATGTGCGTGTGTGTGTGTGTCTCTGTGTATAGACACACACTTATGTGCTTAATGAAACTGAAGTTACTGATGTGAGTGGTTTTAAGTACAACTTAACCATTTTCAAGTAACGGTCAAAACCAATGGAAATGTTTTTTTTCCCCATATACATGAACATCTACCAGGGCAGCACAATTATCTTTAATTACTTCTTTTAATTTGAATCATGAGTTGCTGTGGCAGAAATCTAACTTTAGATCTGCTATGAAAGTGTTGAATGAGAAAGGAGTTTTGTGTGACATATTGGAGTTTTGTGTGACATATTACAGCACTCTGAATATTGTTCATGTACTGCCTTTCAGAGGAAGCATAATTTTGCATATGTTTAAAAAGTTTGCGCAGGCTTATTGTGCTGTATATATTGTTTAAATTCTGATGATGTTCTTCAGAACCAAATGTCATAGCTATAGACGTACAGTTGGAGTTACCCCGAAAATGAGGGAGGAGAAAAATTTTTGTCAAGTACAAAATGTTTTATATCAAATTTATCTGTTCTTCCACTTCAGTTTCTTAATATTTAAAGGGATATTGAAGGATGATGGACTAGGTATTCAATGCGCACAGAGTTGGGACATTTTCTCTTAATTTTTGGGCTAGTATTGAAAGACTGGTGGGTGATCAGTGCCCTCCCCTCCCCTCCCCTCCCCTCCCCTTCCCTTCCCTTCCCTCATTAAAGGAAGAGTTGCAGAGACTAAATTAGGAAGAGGTATCAGAAAAAAATACTGCTGCAGACACGCCATTTCTCTCCCTTTGAGTTTATCAGTCATTCTGGAACTGAAGGCAAAAGAAACCTGTTTCTTTCAGGCTGTTTAAAGGAGCAGAAATTAAAACTTACCTCCTGCCTGGTTCTGTTATTAAAAAATAGAAATATAGCTAGGGAACTGTCCTTACTAAAACTTGTATCACAATGCATGTCATTGGGCAGACTTTGACAACAGCCTGGATAACAAACACTGACCTTTTTACAACCTTGAAAATATTCTTTTAATGAAAAATACTTTCTGGTTTATTCAGATGTGTCTTTTTTGACAACAAGGTATATGTTGCCTTTGTTTTCAGGTGCTTACAACAATGCTGGCTTAGTTCCAATGGCTAATGTCATAGCTCCAGGCTTACCAGCTCCTCCACCATACACTCCTAATCAAGTTACACCAGGTAAAGCATTGGTAGGCCTTTAAAAATGTTACTGTTGACTTTTTGCCTTTTTTTTGTATTTTTTTTCTCCTGTGTTGTTGTAAAAGGACCATTTTATGCTGGATTTGTATCTTTTTTTAAATAACTGCTTGCTGTTCTTTGTTTAGAAAATGAAGACCTTTCCAGCCAGACAAAACCTTCCCAAAATCAAGGTAAATTGCAAGGGAGATTGTGTTTAGACTTTACCTTTGTTCAGAAAATGTAAATAGTTTTTCATTAGCGGGATTTTCATAAGCATGTAAGTATTTAACTGCTTATTGGAGTAAGCTCCCTTCAGCGTTGAGAAAAGAGTAATCTAAGGCATTTAGCACATGGAGATTTTGAGTTAGTCCATTACATTTTTCTATTTTCAAGCATCTGTATGTGTATTTGAGAAGTCATGTAAAAGCTAAATCAAAATATGTTTTGAAATGAAATGCACTGAAGCACTTCATTCATATCTGAAGCTGTTAAAACACTGGACTTCAGTCTATTTGAAAAGCCACTCACATTTCTTTCATACCCATGTTGCATTGGAGGAAAACTTGGGATATAGATGGACCAGGCAGATTTTTTATTTGTGATTTGTTGAAGTCTACATGTAGAGTATCTTATTGCAGACTGTTAACATCTAACAGTATCCTTCTGCATTCTCTTAAAGCTATAATCCTTTGTGCAGAAGAGAATTGTTTTTTATTTACTTTTTTTTATATCTTGTTTCATATTTGAGCAGTACTTAGTATACTGGGTTTTGGTTTTGGGGTGGTAATTCCATCCTGTTCCAAACTACTTATATTTGATTTGATAAGACTTTGTTAGTTTTGAGAAATAGAAACTCAGAACTACTGTTTATTAAGTCAGGCATTCTAGCAAATACCCAAATTAGATAAAATTACTATATTAAGTTTAGATTCTGTAAATATTTGGGGAAAGGGGCAACTGAGGAGGGGTTTTTTGTTGTTTTTCTGTCTTTCCTCCGCTATTTTAAAGACTTGCTTCATGCATCTATACCCTTCACATGCATACACATGTATTTACAAGGCAGTTTAGAGAAGTAATTCCATAAAATGTAAGACACACAATCTGGGAAGGATTCAGTGATAGCTCTAGATTCTACTGCAGCTGCATTTCATTGATAGCTGCTGTTGCTCTGAGGGTTAAGAACTGTGATCATCAGGAGATTTTTCTGTTTGGAAATGGGATGAGGCAGGGGAAAATCCAGAGCAATCTGGGTTCAGCTTTTTGAAAATGAGCATCTAAAAGAAAGTTATTTGCAAACTGACTGGTTTTACAGTTTTAAAAAACACATACACGCATGCAAAGAGTTTGTCGTATCAGCTTAGGTCCCATTTTTGTTTTCAGGGCATGTGTGTATGTTGGGCAGGAAATAAATTCAATTTATTATAGTTATATTAGTGATATGTGGCTAGCTGGATCAGTGATTTGTTTGCAGTCGAGCAGATTATTGCAAAAGTAAAATACATCAGGGTTGTTTGAGAGCAATAATTAAAACGTTTATATTCTGCAGGGACCTACATGTAAAGATATTAAAGCTTGACATGCTAGGGTTCACAAGTGCAGTATTTCTTGCTTAACTCCTATGTCCCAATTAGTAGTGTGCCTTCCGGATTTCCTACAGCTTCATAACTCTTTGTAGGGTTGACATAAGCCCATATTTGTAGTGGCAGGTGCTTGCCTCTATAAAAGATGCCTTCAATTTTATAATCTTCCACTGGCACTTGGCCTTATCATTGTATTGTGAAGCATGAATATAAAAGCGTACCTTTTAGAATTAAATTATGAAGAAAATAGTGATGAGAATGTCCTGATCTTGACAGAAGAAATGCTTCACTTGAAATTACATTTCTTCAGTTGTTTACTAAACTCTGAAATCATGATATGTTAAAATAGGTGGTTCTGAAGAAAATCCTGACTGTCAGTGAAAGTGAATGTAGAGGGGAGTCCCACAAGGCTGCTAGAAAGCTAGATCTAGTTTGTCTAGATTGTCTTATATCAATAAATCTACATTGTCTTGCACGAGGCCATGAAAAGGTAACAGATACCATAAAGAATTTTAAATAAGTGATAACCTACATATTGTACAGCTTTGTACCTACCTTTTTATTTTACCTTTATAGACTCCAATGTGGGCTGTTTGTATACAGACACTGTATATTAGCTATTGCCTAGAGACACTGTATATTAGGTATTGCCTATGTATCATGTTTTGAAATACTGTATAAAATGTGTTTGTGTTGATTTCAAGCATTTCTGACAGTTTCAAGTGTTCTTACCACTTTTATTTCTTTGCAGCTTTTTCTGCACAAGCGAATCAGCTCTTTACTCCTCATGGTTCTAATCCTTCAACACCTGCTGCTACTCCAGTCCCTACCCCATCACCTGTCAAGGCAATAAGCCATCCATTAGCACCTGCAACTCCACTCATCCCTGGGATGAACATATCTGCCCCTGTCCTTCCTGTTTTCCCAGGACAGGTCTCCTCTTCCATCCATTCATCTCAGCCATCAACCCCAACTCCTACCGTCATCAAGTCGCTTTCACTGCCTGGTGTTCCTGTCACATCTGTCCACAGCGCAACCTCTACCCCTGTTCCTGCAGTCTTCTCTGGGCTGGCTTCAATACCCACTGCGACACCAGCTCCGCAAGGGTCTTCCACACCATGCGCCACACCTGCACCCAGTGAAGCTTTTGCATCTGCTTCCACACCATTTGCTAGTGCCCCTTTTTCTGCAGCCTCTTCAGTTGCTTCAGCTAATAATCCTGCTCCATTGTCATCAGTTTTTGCTGGCCTCCCGTTGTCCCTGCCACCCAATCCCCAAGGCATTTCTAGTCCCGTGCCCTCTACAGTTGCCAATTCCCCTGCCACTACCATCCCTGGTTCACTTAGCTTACCTAACCCAATTTTGTCTGTTTTAAAGGGGTTTCTGACATCAAATGACACTTCATTAATCAATTCATCCGCTTTACCTTCTGCTATGTCAAGTGAGCTTGCTTCTTTGTCTGCCCTTGCTAATCAAAGCTCTGACCCTCCCGCTTCCTCTGTCAACAAATGTTATACTCCATCAGCCACCCCCACCCCACAGCGCTCCTCCACACCGGGGCTGGCCATTTTTCCCGGTCTTCCATCCCCATCCGTGGCCAATTCTAGTTCCACTCCTCCGACATTGCCTGCGCAGTCGCCTTTAACCACCTCACCGTCTATTCTGCCAGTCAACTGTGGCTCCTCAGCCTCCCTCTTGCATGGCACAAGCCCTACTAATCCTGATCAGCAGCTCTCCTCCGCCCCAGCTGCCACAGGTATCCCCACAGTTCTGGTCAAAACGGAACCCATGAGTCCCACCCTTTCAGCCTTCAAGGGCCCTTCTCACTCGGCCGGCCCGTCTCCCGGCTCGCTGGGCCTGTCGGCGCTGGGCCGCGCCTACACGGCGGCACCTTCAGTGCCAGGCAGCTTGCCCAGCTCCCTGAATCCGGCGCTCTCGGGCCTCTCCTCCTTGAGCGCTCCTTTAAACAACCCCACTTCTCTGGCTTCCATTTCCCTTGCGCCACATGGCTCCCCCGCGCCCATCGCCCCCGTATTTAACGGGCTCCCTCCTTTCACGTCGCTAACCAGTAACTTTGCTTTTACTGGTAACCCAGCACTTACGCCCCCCGTCACTCTCCCCGGGTCTTTGTTAGCTACTCCGTCCTCAACTGCTTCAGCTGTGTCTGCCCCTCATGTGAACACCACAGCAGCCGTACTCTCAGGACTCGCCGCCTCAGCAACAGTCTCCGCTCCACCCTTTTCGCTTAACTTGTCCAGTGCTGTCCCTTCCCTTTTTTCTGTCGCCCAGGGACCTCTGGGATCATCAAACCCATCCTTCCCTGGTTTTCCTGTCTCTAACACACCCTCTGTCACTCCTGCTCTCCCTTCTTTCCCTGGCCTCCAGGCATCCTCTGCAGTAGCAGCAGTTGCACCGTTGCCGGCAGCTGCCACAGCCCCATCTCCGGCTCCGGTCCTGCCAGGGTTTGCCTCGGCCTTTAGCTCAAACTTCAACTCTGCACTTGTGGCACAGGCTGGGTATGTTTCTCTTTCTGAGGGAGGTCAGAAACATTTCTTTTTGTCCAAGCGAAACACTGTTTTTACTGTAGGCATAGTCTTCAATTTCAATTGTAGTTAGCAAGTAGAATTAATATTTTAAACTTGGTTTACCAGTAGATTTCCACCTGTCTTTAATAGCTACTGAATAGATTATTCTCATCAGTAGCTTCACTTTTCACAGAGTGTAATGCAGTGAGGTGCTGAGTGAATATACTTGACACCTCCCAGGATTTTACAGGAATGGATTCCACGTGGGCACCCATTGCCACCTGCAGGTCATAGCAGACAATGTACTAGATGCTACTATGATTTTAGGGAGCTTTAACTTTTCTCTATGACGTTTTGTGTGCAAACAGCAAGCACAGCCAAGGCACAAAAACTTCTGACTTCCTTTCTCAGGTGCATGTGTGTGCCAGATAGTCTTGGCTTCTATGTGCACGAGTAACTTGTAGGTGGCTAGAGGCTGTTTAGAAATTCTAGCCTTTTTGAGGATTAGAAAAACAGATATTATCTAATTTATATAGATACAGGCTTATGTAGACAGAAGCAAAATGAGATACAGATGTTTGTAATAACCGCTATATCTTGACTCATTCTTTCAGCTTAACTTCTGGACTTCAGACCCCAGGAAACACAGTTTTTCCTGGTCTTTTATCCCTCCCTGGTATTCCCGGCTTTCCCCAAAGTGCCGCACAATCTTCCCTACAGGAACTGCAGCACAGTGCGGCCACGCAGTCAGCACTGCTACAGGTACCAGGCTGCCTACTTGTTAATACTGTTCTGCTTTCAGCAATTATTTGAGCTTATACTTGGGTGTTAACATTTGGGGATTCAGGGGGGTTTTGGGATCCCTAGCTTCTTTGAGAACTGATTACAGTGTTGATGATACAGGGAACAACTTGGGTTCCGTTTCTGCTGAAGGATGACTAATGAATGTGCAGTGCTTCTGGAGGTTATGAATCTGATTAAGCCCTTCTTGAAAATACTTGGTAAAATGATGAACATTTTAAAGAAAAGAGGAGGAGTAAGTAGAGTTAGTGTTAGATTTCTTATAAATTTAGTGAACTGACCATCTAGCTGCAAATGCCAAACTTAGTTTCCATTTGAGATTTGAATGCTTAAAGGAGTTTTCTTTTACCATAGGTCATGTGTCTCCTCTGCATACAAAATTCAGATTTTCTTGAATTTGTTTGTGCTGGGGTTGTTCCTTTACCTTGATAGTTTCCTCAGATATTAGAGTTGCTAGACAAGTTTGAGATAGCTTTAGAAAATGTGTAGTCTTAGCATGTCTCTTATTCATGAAACAACTTGAGTCCCTGACCTACCTAGATTATTTGAAGGTATCATCAGAGCTTGTATTTGATGTTTTAAATAGATTTAATCTATCTTTTGAGTAGGACTAGTATTCTACCTGCAGTTTTGCTTTATTTTATCAGTGCTATTGCCTAACATTTTTTTTCCTTCCTCCTTAAGGCACATTCTGCTTCTGCTCTGGAGAACTATACAGCTCAGCCTGAAGGTTTTGCTAACTATCCGTCAACACCAGGAACACCATTTTCTTTGCAGACAAGTCTACCCCAGAGTGGATGGCAATAAATACCAGTTATTTTTAAAGACTGAAGTAGTTGCTTGACAGAGCCTGATCCTGCTCACTTTGAAGGCTGACAGAATTGCACTCCGCTTCAGTAGGAGCATGATCTGGATTGGGGAAAGAAGGGGAAATGTGAGGATAAAAAGCTTCTGGGAAACGGTTTGTGTCAGACTGCAAACCATGTCATGATTGCTTTTAACTGATTCAGGGTCTGATCCTGTGAATTGCTGAGCATCCTTGACTCTCTTTGTAGTTTGAGTTCAGTGTTTGCTGTTTTATTTTTACAGGATTGGGAAGGTTCAAACAGACATATATGTAAATAGAGCCATTGGCTATCAAACTGAATGGGGAGAACAAGTATACTTAATAGTGTGTATAATTGCCTGTTCTTCTGTTATGTTTTGTATGGTATATGTGGTTAATGTAGAAGGAGGTCTAGAGAAATTAGATACTTCAAGCTAAAGCTGGTGATCTTTAGTCTAGATGCACACCTTCTGTGTGTGGGTCAAGATCAGCTTATGGTTCTTAGGGTCCTTTCACATGCGTGAGGATCTCCTGTTAGCATCGCTAGTATGTCAAGGGGAAACTAATCAGAGGTGCTTGGGGGGTTCTTATGCTTTGAAATACTGTCATGGGCTTGCTGCTGAATTGAGTACTCCACTGTTGGGATATGAGCAGGAGAGCTAGGAAATGAGGCTGTACTACATTTGGATAGAAATGGATTGTGTCTTATTGGAGTATGGTTTAGCTGGCTGGTAATATGTCTTGCCGAAGCGCGTAAAAGCCTTTTAATTCATCTCTAAGATAATGTTCCATAACACCCTCCTGCCCCCGTACCTCTCTGTGAATAAAACAATTCTCCTGCGGATAGGCTGCCTATCCGGCACTTTTGACTGCAGACTTTTGTGAATGTTTACAGACATGGGTCAAGTTGTTCTCTCTGTTATATTCACAAACTCACTCATTCTCTTAAAGCTTTTTGGCTCTAACCCAACTTGATGGTGCTTATGTTATCCTGTGAATATAAGGGGGAGCAGAATTTGGACCATGGGATTTTTTTTTTAGTATTTTTCCTTGGAAAACGTACATGATTTTAAAAGCATATAGCTAAATTAACTGTATTGGTTAGGAAAGGTTATGACGCAGTGTATAAAAAGGTCTCGCTTTAGTTAGTGAAGTTCAGTTGTGCACTCTTCTAATAATGTTAGTACCTGTGGCAATGTGTAAACACATCATTGAATATCATCTGTTTAAAATAAGCTCTTGGGTCATGTTCTGGAGATGAATGATATTCAATCCTGTGATTAAATTAAAATGTAGAGGATAATATACTGTAGAACGGCTCTGCACCTAGAGTTTTACTTTTTTAAAGATGAATTCTGCTGGGAGATGATGCTAATGTATTTTCTTTCAAGATGTGAACAAACTTTTTTAGAACATTAATGGAAATTACTGTATTGCTTTTTAACACAGTTTTTTTAAATAAAAAGTTTACAGTCATGGCACAAAGGCTTTGCTGACTATTTACCTATTTGCTTATATAACAGATGAATAAATTTCTTTTTACTAAGATGCCTCCTAATGTTTGATTTTGTTTTTATTTTTTTGTTTTGTTTTCTAATCGGGCAAACTTGTATACTAAATTATAAAATATTTTCCCTAAAGAGTGATAAATAGAAATGTTGAAGTGTTTATAGAAGAATTTAGAAAATGCAAACACTGCCTTATTGATTTTGCAACCCAGGGATAGTCATGTATTTTAACAATTAAATATAAAAGTAAAAATGTAATGCACTTTTGCAATTTTTTATTTTGTAGAAGCTGTTAAATTCTAATGATTCTCAGCTTGGAACCGATTTTAAAGCAGTGCCTTGTAGATTCACACTAAGAAATTTGTGGACAAAATCTGTACCATTTTTCATTACAGTTTCCAATCTTTCTTTTAATGAGCATATCTTTGTAGGTTTGTAGACCATTTGAAGAGTGGGCAAAAGAAAATATTCATGGCGAAAGGAATTTGCCTTTTGCTTCTTAGTCTTGAACACATGTGTAGTTCAAAATCAGTAAACATTTTGTAAACTTACTGAGGTGCTGAATTTGGTCTCTAAATTGAGCCCCATTACCCCATAAAACAATCAAAAATGGTTAAGCTATCTCAGATTCCTCTACTGTGGTCAAGTACTAGACATCATCTGCACAGTATTTTATCAGGAAGGTAAACAGTTTGTGTCTTATTCTTAAAACATGCATTGCATGGTCGCGTGTCTTTAGTTGCTTAAATTTATTTATTTTTAAATTAACTTTGGACAACTGAGAGAGACCTTAGAAGGTGAAGCCCTCCTTTTCCAAATGAAGTCAAGTAAGGAGCAGTGAATGCCCACTGTATTAAACACTATTCTCCTGAAACTATCCTTTATGAAGGACACTGTTATGCCTACCTTCTGGGAAATGCTTTTTATCAAAAAGAGTATCACATGCACAGCTGATGTAGTTTTAGATAAAAGATTGTTATCAACCTCACTGAAGTGAACAAACAGAGCAAGAAGCAGCATAGCTTTCTACAGTTATTCTCCAAAATAATCTTTGGTTCTTTATATTTTGGTAAATCATATTGAAAAAGTTTTTATAAATTGAAGAAACTCTGTTAATTGGGATTAAGACAAAATTCCATTTATTTAAAATCCCTCCTGATGTAAAATCACTTTTCTAATTCCTTCCTGCTTCTCATGAACAGTCAAGTTCATGTTCTGTTCTACAGGCCTTGGCTGTAGAACAACGGCTACAGACATTGGCTTGAGTTTTCCTGTTTTCTTGCAAACTCTCTCTTTTTCTTGGTGCCTTTTGACTGTTTTTCCTGTTCAGCCATGTTCTGGGAACGTGGAAGCCCCAACTTGTATCCCCCATCCTCTGCTATTGGGAGCTGATGCCATTTTCACATGAGATGAGGAGCAAAAAAAAAAATATAGAGAACATTCCTGCAAGTAATAGGATGTAAATATTTATCTTTCCTGTTCTGGCCCTTCCACATTTCAGTCTAGAGGAGACGAATGAGAAGCCCCTACCAAATATGTGGGTATGTATTTTGGGGGTAGAACTTGGTGCCAAAAAAAGAACAGTCTTGTCCTTGGAGCCATAGCCCCCATATCCAGTGCAGATGAGGAAAAGCGGGGTATGGCCCAAAAAAGACTGAACTGACCGAAGCCTAAAGTTATCTGCAAATCTCATGTGAGAACTGGCTGATAACTTCCCTGAAATATTTGGGGTCTATGCTGCTAAGAAATATCCCTGCGTTTGAATTGCATTTCTCAGTGATTTTAACAAGAAATCGTGCAGTGGATGCTTGGTCTGCAGGATTAGGTCTCTGCAGCTGAGTGATGGGATGAGTGGTAGCAAATGGGAGACAACAAGGTAACAAGGGAGACTGTGAAGGGGTTGTCACATTTTGTAAATTTGGGGTGCCCATATGCAGTTTACAGGTAGCTCATGGCTGTCCTGCCTCCTTTGAGTCTTGTTGCTCCTCCAGACTTCAGCCATAGCGGTGCACAGGTCCCTGCGGTTCCACAGGCAGGTTGCACAACCACAAACATCTAGTGTTGCACCCAAGGCAAAGGGGCTCTCCTCTATCCTTAGCTAATTGGGTTATTTGGATCATGCTGGTTTTCTTTGTAGCACTGCTCTATGGCACAAAGCCACACCAGGCTGCGAACTTGCAGCCTAGAGACTGTGTTTTGGCCCTGAGTGCTCATGCATTTCCTTCTCACAGTGTTTTTTGGCACTTGAAGATGTGAGATCTAGTTACTCTGTTATCCAGCATACCTCTGGGAGAATGGATTGACATTGCAGTGCCTTTGACGTTCAATTTTTGGAGTAAAGAAGAAATAAAAATGCATCTGAAATTAACATTTGTATGGCTTTTTCTGTTTTCCTGAAGGTAAAAGAAAAATGCCTTTTGCTCTTTCAAGCGGTATATTTACAAGCACCCTAAGGAATTCTCAATAAACAACAGGAGTGTGATTTTTTGTTAGATTTTCAATATGTTTGCTCATCTATCTGATGGTAGAAGCATCTATGTAGACTGCAGCATCCAAATGGCATATAATAAATGAAATGATTTTCAATAAAACTGAGTTGCTCTAAAAACAGAAAAGATTGGGGTAGTGCTGCAAATTGATTTCACTTTCTGGATATGTTTAAAAGCATGTTTTTCTAACAGTTCACAAAGACTGCCCTATTACTAAGCATATGTCAGGAAAGGATTTGATCTTACAGCTAAGTACGAGAGATCAAATAATCGTGAAAATGCAGGAGGTAAATTTAACTGGAATTTGTGATGTGTGGGAGAAGATACTGAGATCAGCACATGAGCTCCAGTTTTGCAAGCAACTTGTGGTTTTCTTTGTGATTAAGAGCTTCTGTTCAATGGTTTAGTTTCCTTGCTTTGTAAAGCTTAGAAGAGGCTCCTCTGGGGAGCAGTCAGCTCTGAATGACTCCTCAGGGACCAATATGATTACTGAAGTGGATGGAGACTTGAGTGAAATGAAGCTGGACCTGGATCTTCCAGGACACTCTAGATGATGAATGCCTCCAGAAATGGTATCTATATCATTAAAGGCACTATATTTCCCAGTTGTAAATTACATATGAAAAAACACCTCTCTCTCTCAAATAGCATGCAATAGTTATGTGTTTTTTTGTAACAGTTATGTGTTTTTTCTCCCCTGCTGTGATTTGCATAAATGACTCAGAAGTGTCAGTGCTTCAATTTCAATGTATTTGAGCTCAGTGTTGAAAGAGAAGAGCTTGGAAAGATGATGAATGCTGTTATTACTAGGAAAATTTGAAGACTTTGGAGCTGAAACGCTTCCAGTGCTTTTGGATTATCTAGCCTGACAGAGTTCAACCTGGTGGGTCTTTAAGGCTTATTGCAATGTAAAATATTTAGTAGCTTCTCATGAGTTAACTAGTGCATCAGGGAGACTTGGCTGCCTTTGGGATTTGAACTACAACTAAACCACGTAATATTAGTCAGGGTACAACAGAGGGGCAATACTTTCTCTCTCAGTTTTTATCTTATTTATTTTTAAAAAATTCTCTAGTGTGGATAGTGTTGGGGTAAAACCAAGCGGACCAAATTCACGCTTAACTGGAGGCCACAGTGGACCAGGGAGTGACATCAGAGACAACGGACGTTGTTTCTGTAAACATCTCCTCCTCTCCAGGGCAACTGAGTCCCCACGGGCAGCCGTGTGAGCGGGGATGTCTCCAGCTTCTCTCTGCAGCCCGTGCGTGAGCACCTTGCTGTCTGAGGGTATGCAGTCTGCTCAGCTGTGAGGAGATCTGACCTGCCCAGCCTGAGATGGATCCCAAGAGAGAGGCACCCAAGAAAAGCAGCACAGAGCATTTAATTGGCAAGTTTTGATGTTTTTTTTTTCTTCCCCACCCTGTTTTGTTCCCTTCCCGCCCCCATCAATGATTATAAGGGAATAATACCAAACAAACAAACAAAAAAAGTGTTTTGGCTTCAGGCCTTTATGATGTCTCTTTTAAATTTGATATGAAGAATTAAAACCTGGGTGGTCAGTGATTATAATAATTAACATGCAGGTGTGGCATATCAGATCACTGATATGTTGGGTTGTGACAGATTCTTATTCTTCATTGTTGTGTTTTTCTAGTTTCCTCCGCTGTTTTGTGGTAAGAGGTAAAACTTTTGGGCTAATCAGAGAACATTTGTGGTGGTCTTTGGAAACCTAGGCCTGACTTCACTATTTAGAAGGATATTTCATGGGAATTGAAGTTTTCAGTGCTGAGATTGGGAACCCTAGGGCAGCCCTTATGGAGAGTGATTCAGTTGCTTTTTTTTTTGTCAAGCTTTGGATGTGCATTTCTTTCCCAGGGTAGTGTTATCCCTTTTAGAGATCAAGGATCTTCAGACTATGATCAGATGGATGTTGGTACATGATGCTAAAAGCCAAAACTACTGTGGTGGCAAGTCTGGCACTGCAGAACTTTGAGGCATTTTTCTGTGTACTAATAACTTAGATGAAATAGTGCATAACATGTTGTTCTGGTGCATAAAACACCCCTTTCTGATTACTATTTCTTTGCATTAACAACTATGAATGATGTTGTTATTCATAATTGGTATTCTATGATTTTCCTTGATTAAGGATCTTTCTACTGATTTTGAGTCAATTCAGATGTTTGTACCTGCTGTAATTCAGGTGCTGCTGAAGCCTAACCCACCACTACTAGACATCACAGTGTCAAATGGCTGTGAAAGCCATTTGCACACTGAATCTGAGGTCTTGTCTTCAAATATATGACCTTAAGTTTTGTGTGGCAATTTACTCAACTGAACTGCTCAAATCATTCCTGTGGAGGTGGCTCAGCAAACAAGTATAGACTTCAAATTATTCCATTGTCAGAAAAAGTCAGAACCAAAGTCAGACTCCTAACTTTCCTGGCAAAATTTATGCCCCCAGCTCTCATGGAAAGCATTCATAGGAAGACCTGAAACTTGGCGCTTTTGGGCAGAAGCTTATTTATATGTGAATGATGAAGTGGGTAGTAGGAACCTCAGAGGTACCAAAGGAAAATCTACAAGGAGCGAAGGGCCCTCTTGCAGTGTCCTTGTTTGCAGCCAATACAACTTCATTCTCAGAGCTCAGTGCTGCTAGGCACAAGTTACCTGAGAGAGAAGAGCTGGAGAAGGAGTATTTGGTGTTTCATGTGGGATTGCCGGCATAACCAGACAAACCAGTTAGTCCAGCTCTGCCAGCGGCTCCAGGGGCCTCTCCTCTTCGAGTTTGCCTTACACACCAGATATCCTCATGCTGCCTAACAGCGTGACAAGTACTTCTCAAGAACTGTAAAGTGCTTCGACCTTTTTATTTATCCATTTCTATCTATATCTGAGTTTTCTATAATGTCAATAATTCCTATCTTTTTCTGAAGAAGCATATCCTGAACTACTGAGAATTTGTGTATAAAAATGGGGATTGGTTTTGACATTATTTGTAATAAAAGCAGACATAAGAAAGGAATTAGCCTTGTATGGGGGCTCCCATGAACATGTTAGGCTTCTCCACATGCATTATGCCCAGTGCATGAACACAAGGCCAGCATAGGGGTTACTAAACACTGCCCATTCTCCAGGGAAGCCTCTGAGCCCTCAACCTTTCCTCCTGTCTTTACTGGGCGCAGACGGGAGGTTTCAAGCCTGGGCATCTGCCTTCAGCTTCTGTTCTTCTGAAGGCCAAGCCTGCAAAACCCTCCTCTGGCTCAAGGCTCACCCAGCAACTCCCTCGTTCCTTGGCTTTTCTCATAGCAGCTCTACCAATCCAAGGCATATATATATATATATATATATGTACACACACATATATGGCTTATCAGCACTCTGTCCTTGTGGCAGCACTGTCCAGTTTTGCTCCTGTCCCTTTTCCAGACCTCTTCCATGTGGGTTTCAGAAGCTCCAGCTGCTCTACCTTTTCTGAATGGCAGCTCCTTCATCCCCTGCCCCCTACAGAAGACCCTCCTAAACTTGAAGAACTCAGCACTGCTCTCATTCCAGACACTAAAATAAAACAATATTTTGGAATGAGAAGAGTTTGAAAGGACTAACTGAAGTGTGAATGCACATTTTGTTAAGACCAGATTTAGAAGCTTGTCTTCCAGAGGATGAACTGGTCCACCAGTCTTCCTCATCTAAAGAAAGCAGGAGTTCCTCTCATTGTCTGTATTTCCTGCTTAGTACTATCCTGGCACACAGACAATGATTCATGTCCGATATTTTACTTGATTTATTTCTCCTAATCCTCACAGTCTTGACAATGTCTTTCACTTTTCCTCTTTATTTCCTGTTGTAAAATGTACTTTTTGAACCTTTTAGCCTTTTATGCAGAAGAGGTGTCTGTCTGGATGTTTGTTTCAATACTTTATGGCATTTAGTGCATGTAGGAAAGTAGGAATGAGCCCGTGGACATTGCAGCTTCTCCTTATTGCAGAGAGCTAGATCTATGCCCCTCAGATAATTCATCTCAAAATTTGCATTTGTTGTTTTTCACTTTTCTGTAGCTGACAGGCGGGAAGGACTTGGTATCTGTGGATGGATCCTCGTTTCCCTTTCTTTCCTGTTTGTGCTTATTACCTTTCCTATTTCCATCTGGACCTGTATCAAGGTATGCTATAGGGATTTGGAGAATATAAAGAATGCTCTATAATCACCCTTGTTACTTATATGTTATGTTTTATTTACCATGTTAAAAGGAAGTATTTCACATTTGTTTTCTGGAAATTGTAAGGTATTACACTGAAATTGTGTGTTTGAGGCAAAGAGCTTCAAGTTCTTCCACAGACTTCCTGTATCACCACTGCTTAGTTGTTTAATTTCTTCTCATCTCAGCATCCATCACCAGTTAGACTTCCCTACTGTACAACAGTACTGGTTGACTAAATCTACAAAATTTTAAAGAGAACACTGATTTCACGCTGCCAATAACAGTGATGAAAGGTACTGATGAAAACAGGAACAAGCCCCTGCCTTCAGAAGCTGGTCGACTTAAGGCTACAGTCCTTTCAACACATGGGGATAATACAATTAATTTAAAGAAATCTGTTTTAGCTGAGATTCTAGGGTGATTTTCCTGACTGAAGTGGTTGGGTAGGTTATAAAATGTGAGAGATATTTTACTTTGCGTACAGTTCCTCATGGCTTTGAAGCAAAGCTATGAGTAGCTCCATTAGTACAGGGGCAATTCTTGTGTATTTGGTCTGGATTGTAATTATTTGCAGGGACAAAGGTTGACTTTTCCCAGCAAAGAATGAGGTGAGAAGAAGAAGTAAAATGTTTAGACTTCCAGATTTTTTTTTCTTTACTTATTATATTTATTTTCACCTTTAAAATGTATGTCAAAGATTAAAAATAAGTCAGACAAGAAAGCAAGAATAGAATTAGTTATTGAATTCTAATTTTAAAGTATTTCTCTAGATCATCAAAGAATATGAACGTGCTGTAGTATTTCGGCTGGGACGCATAATGTCTAAGAAAGCAAAGGGACCAGGTAACTGCAAGAAGTTTTATTCTATTAAGATAATGCTAAGTTTTATTCTACTAAAATGCTCTTATTTTACAGAGAATTGCAAAGACCTATAAAATCCTTCATAGCACGGGCAGATGAAAAGGACCTTGTTGTTGTAATTCCTTTACCTACAAGCCTGTGACTGTGCTGTTTGCTTTCCTGGTTAGATGGTGATGCCATCCTCTTGTCACCACACAACACACACAAAAAAATGTAAAACCTTGATAATAGATATCGTTGTGCTGAAGTGTGACCTAGAAGGTTTAAATTCTGCCTTTAACTCTACCTCCAGCTTTCCCTGAGTGACTGGGACTGCTCTATCTGATCTTTAAATCCAACACTGCTTGCTGCCTACTCCTTAGCTGTCTTCCGCCTTGAAAATAGTAAATGCTTCAAGGGCAGGGACTTTGCTACACTCCGCATCTATCCAGGACTTGTGGCAGTTGCCTAGGATCAGGTTACAAATTACAAATTAAAACCAAAAGCAAGAGGTTTGCATCCATGTAGTTACTGCCTCTGTGCAGTGAAACTGGGCAAACTGGAAGTGCTAGTGGGGAGGAGAAGCGATACTCGCCTTCCTCGTGGTCCTTGTGGGCCAGAGAGGAGGCAGGGCAGCGTGCAGCAGTCCTGCCTAGCTCTGGGGACTTAAGCAAGTGCCTAGGCTAGAAACGTGGTTTTGCCAAGTCTCCTTCTCCAGACAATTGGAGATAGTGGGGACTCCCTCTCAGGGAAATCCAGACTTACAACAATGTATTTATCTTATTTGTTTTTATTTTTCAGGTTTGATCCTGATACTTCCTTGTACAGATGTTTTTATTAAGGTTGATCTCAGAACTGTCACCTGCAAAATTCCTCCACAAGAGGTAACTAGCAGCCTTTTAAAACAAATAAAACATAGATTTCCAGCATAATCAAGGATAATGCAGGTATTTTGTTTTATTCTTGCTGCTCACCTATATTGAATTTATTAGCTGTTTCTTCTGACTTTGAAAAATCATTGCAGGCAAAATATAAAGATAAGGGAATCAACTGCAAAAATTCATAATTGTATTGTATCATACACATGTAGATGAAGTCATAAAATACTGTAAGTAATTCAGAAATTGATGTGCTAATAAAACTGGATCTGGCAACTCACCCTTCAGGAAACCTTTCACTGAAGTTATCACTGCTTGTTTATATACTCTATATATGTCCTAAAAGCAAATTACATATATGTAATAAATCACCTTAAACCTAAAATAATTCACAGGCCTCAAAAACTCTTATCCTAGTAAAAATGGAGAGGCTTTTCTTTAAGCATTTTGTAGAAAAGAACTGACAAAAGAATTTAATCTGAAGAATCAGTTTCTGAGCATGAGGCTCTGACCCCAGTAAGGTTCAATGTTTTCTGCTTGGGGAATTGGCATTGCTTATTTAATTGGCATACTTAAGCAAAAAGAAGAGCAGAATGGTAAAGCATTGGCCCCAAGACCAACGAGGGTCTTGAGGGTCTGAGGAGTCTGAGGAGCCTCTGTTGTGTTCTCCAGGAGGGAGTTCTTTTACTCTTGTCCTTCCTTAATCGCAAAAGGCCTTTTTCTTAGAGAACCCAACAAGGTAGTTTGGCTTCTCTAAGAGGACATGTGGCAAAATAAAAAGTGGTACCCTCAAAATGGAAGGTAGAGAGTAAAGTGGTTAGAGCAGTTGGGCATTTAGGCTTAGCAGCTAAGGTTTGCAGGTTTTCTACACAGAACCTAATTGTAGGCAAAAGATGCTGTGGAGGAGCATTGCCATCTCCAGAGAGGACTCCCTGCAGGCATTTTTTAGGGGAATGTTAAAGAAACCAAAAGAAATTCTTGGTTTCTTTTGATTATTGAGGCCTTTTCCTCACTAAACCAATGATTCCACTTCCGTGGCACGGCTTGTTGGATTCTTTTCTAATTCTGTACATCTCTCCAATACAGATTCTCACGAAAGATGCTGTTACTACCCAGGTTGATGGGGTGGTGTACTACAAGATCCATAGTGCGGTCAGTGCTGTCGCTAACGTCACTGATGTCCATTCAGCCACCTTCCTCTTGGCACAGACAACCTTGAGAAATGTTCTGGGTACGAAGAGCTTGGCTCAGCTCCTGGCAGGTCGTGAAGAGATTGCACACAATATCCAGGTAAATTCGGCTCTTGAGATCACTGACAGGCATGGAGATTTGTTACAGGGGTCCAGATCACAGAATCACAGAATATTCAAGGTTGGAAGGGACCTCTAGAGATCATCTAGTCCATCCTTCCTGCTCAAGCAGGCACACCTAGAGCATGTGGCACAGGGTGGCATCCAGGCGGGTTTTGAAGACCTCCAGACAAGGAGACTCCACAACCTCCCTGGGCAGCCTCTTCCAGGGCTCTATCACCCTCACAGTAAAGAAGTTCCTCCTCACCTGGAGATGCAACCGCCTGTTTTTCAACTTATACCCATTTCCCCTTGTCCTGTCGCTGGCCACCAGTGAGAAGAGCCTGGCCCCTTCTTCCCTACATTCTCCCTTCCTGAACTTATACATGTTAATCAGATCCTCTCTCAGCCTTCTCTTCTCCAAGCTGAACAGGCCCAACTCACTCAGTCTCAAATGATCAGATCTTAGAAATGATCTCTCTTTTTTAATTTATGTTGGTAAAAAAGTCTTCATGTCTTCTTAAATATATATCTCATTGTTTAAAATATTAAGAAATCTATCCAGATTGTTGTAGAAGAGTTATTTCAAAAAATAATAAAGATTTTGAATTTAGCTAGTGATATAATAATGAAGAATTTTAACTTAGCTAGTGAATTTTATGATACAATACAAGTAGTCTTTGAGTGATGAGAAAGAAACCTGTTGCTTATAGAAGCTCTACCTTGAGATGGCCTTTGATTGAAGTTTAAATTGCTGTTAGAGAAGCCATACAGGTTGTCCACATATTTTTTCTAGTGAAAAAGTTCAGTTGCCCTCTCCGTGTCTCAGACACAAATATCACCCAATGAGAGATCAGGGCTGCCTCAACTACAGGTAAGAGGCAGGGTAAAATTGCACATTTTTGTTTCTGCACCACTGCTATTGTTGGGTTATTTTTTTGTCTCTAAGACAATCCTTGACAGTGCCACAGACCACTGGGGGATCAAAGTAGCCCGTGTGGAAATCAAAGATGTCAGGATTCCAGTGGCGATGCAAAGGGCGATGGCAGCTGAAGCTGAGGCCGCACGAGAGGCAAGAGCTAAGGTGAGGCCTGTGGCAATATTCACCATATATTTTTATCTTGGGCATCCAGGTTCCTGTTCATTTTCCCCCCATCCTAAAAGTGTCTGTTCGCTGCTGTTGAGCATCACAGTGTTGTTTCCATTTCTCTTACTCGCAGGTTGTGGCCGCAGAAGGAGAGAGGAATGCCTCTAAAGCCCTCAAGCAGGCCTCCCTGGTGCTGACCGAGTCCCCAGCGGGTCTTCAGCTGCGCTACCTGCAAACATTAACTACGCTGGCAGCAGAAAATAATTCCACCATTGTCTTCCCTCTGCCTATAAATATGCTTGAGGCTTTGGGGCAGAAAAACAGAGGGGGATAAACACTTTTCCATTCTAGTTGCTCCCTAAACTTAGAGATGTTATTCCAGAAATACTAGTAGAATTACTGAATGATTTGCATGTGAGCAAAACAGCCAATTTTTATCATATATAAGTAATATGTAGCAGTTGCTTTACTGGCTTCAACAGTTTTGCTTGCATAAAAATATTATAAGAATCAAGACTTTGATTTATATGCTCTTTGGCATATCACTGAACTTTCTATCAGCTCTGTAATAAAAGGAAGAGAATATGTGTCTGGTATTATAGTCTTAAACTTTCAAAAACTAAGCCAACCTTGAGGAAATTGAACTTCACTGTATTACTTTACGCATCTTTCATTCCATCCCACAGGAGTTCTCTTATCCTCCTTGCAGATGTCTTAACATGATGATACAGGTCGGTTTTCATAATATGAGACTTAGCCACTTTTCATCTTTGCTGTGCTGGCAGTCGAGTAGGAGATTCTGGTAACATCCGAGTTCACAGCCTTCAAAAATGGCTGGGCAACTCATGTGTCTGACATGCTGTTGGGCTGTCTGCAAATGAATCTACATGCTTTTGTGGTTTGCTTGCCTCGTATCTCATCCTCAGATGGCCCACCACTGTCCCCTTCTACACAGTAGGGTCATCAGATTGCCACATTAACTTTGACGTATCATTTCTGGTATTGCACAGAACTATCTTAACTGCAGAATAACACAAGCAGTCTAGGTGGCAAATCTGTGGACTCACCAGTCAGTGGCAGGAGAAGTGGTGTGAACATCTGAGGATGGGAGCCTGCTCCACCAACACAGCATGTCCCTGCTGTTCATCTCTGCCTCAGGCAGATACACTTGGGGCAGGAATGCAAATAAAACCTATGTTCACTTGTCATCCTAGCATATGCATCAATGCATTTTTTTTTAATGGGCACTGCTGTTCTAGGAGAAGAAAGGTTTGAGTTTGGGGATTGTTGATGTCATCTTAATATATTATTTGTGGAAGCCTTTATAACTGTGACATCAAAACTCCCTACCTGCTGACAAATTTTACATCTCCATGAATGCTCTCTGCGTATCACAGAAGCAGCAGTGCTTTTGAGCCCACAAAGCCATGGATTGCTTCAATTTTCTTAAGGTAATGCAAATTAATTTAATTCTTTGAAAGATAGGAGAGGAGAGGAGAGGAGAGGAGAGGAGAGGAAAACTTGAAAGATCAGACTACAGAGTGTAATTAAGAAGTATTTTGTGCCCTCAGTGCGGTACTAGCACTAACTAGCCTGTGCAGGGCTCCTGGGTCACAATACACATTCTGTCCAGTTCTCTGTCCATGATGCTGAGCCACTTCCAGTTTCAGCTGCTTCATAAGTGCACATGGGAATTACTGCTACAAGTGAGGTCATTTGTTCCACTATTAAAATTAGAAGACAATTGACATGCTGAAGCATGAAGTTAGTGTCACTTTTCTTTCAGGAGTATTTTCACATAAGTGAATGTGATAAGCCCACAAATGACCAGTATTCTTCCTGATCCATGCAAATTTCTTCACCTCTACTATGGTAATGACAGGGGCAGCTACCAAAATCGTGATGAAAAACACTCTTTACACTTGATCCCTTTTAATTGCATTGTTGAGTTATAGACAGGGAGACAGGAATTCCTACTTGCTCTCAGTCAGTAGTAGAGACAATAAACACAATAATTAGTACAATAACTGAAAATTTTGACAAGGTATTCATGGACATATACATTAACAGGAAGATATTGCATTCAACAATTTATTCTGTCTAAGAGAAGGACAGATAGCAACGAAAGCAGCTCTGTCACGTTTCAGGTGTCTGTGTCATCTACAGGCTTTGTAAGAGAAGCAGAAGCAGAATCTGAATTGCAGAGACACGTATTGGATTTGGGGAGCAGCACAGTTTTTCAGAAGTGGCACAGGAAGTCATGCCTGTTTAAGAAGTCCTGCAGATGGATGCAGGCCTGCCGCTGAAGGGTTGCTTGGCACATGCTGTTTTCTGGAATTTGCTCCACCCAGGTTTGTGAATCAAGGAAGTACTGCAGCCTAAGTGAAAATGGAAAAGATAACGGAGGTGATTCATTACTGAACAACTGGAGAGCATGAGCCCCATGAGACTGTGTCTTTCTGCTGAGCCATCTCCAAGGGCAAGCTGCCCCACTGGCCAAAACTAATGTCTGAAATCTGGATCTAGTTTCATCAGTAGGTTAAATGAGATTTGAATAAAGTTTAGTAAAGCTCCATGCCATGTTAGGACAAGCTTGGCTGTGTTTGTATTTGGATGGTGATACCAGGCAAGTTTGGGCTAATTCTGTGGAACATCATAAAAATCCACATCATCAACAATGAGACACAGTGAAGGCTCCTGTGTCATATACTTCAACACAGCAAGTCAACAAGTCAAATCAACAAGATTTTTCCCAATTTTTCAAAATATTGCATATTTTTATTTGGTGAGAAGCCATGTTACTTCTGACATTTTATAATCGGACTGGAGAAAACCTCAAAGGTTACACCTCTGTTGAAAAAAAATCTGTTCAAATGGTCCTCTTAACTTAAGTACTCAAGTAGTTTTCAAACAGAAGTGTAGAGAGGGAACCCTTAAGGCTTAAATACCTATAGAGAAAGTCTATCTCCAATATGCTTTTTTGTTTTGGCATTTTTTTATTAGATGCTGAGAAATTAGAAAAATGTGCTATACATATAGATGATATAAAAGAAGCTTTGAGAGCTTCTTGTAAACACAGGTCCACACATTTATTCCACAAATTCACAGATTGTGCAGGGCATTCAGAATAGCTAAAGCAGTGCAGAATTTCCCAGCTCTCCTTTCCTGACTGTGAGGTTTTTTAACCCAGTAAAACAAGGGCCAGATTTTGATGCTGAGAAGTGTGGGAACTAACTTCTGCACACTCAGATGTGCTAGTAGATTGGACAGCCATGCTATTCCCTGCAGAGAAAACTGTTCTTTTGCTTATAGTCTGCCTATACACGGTGGTATTCTGAGCATTTTAGTAAAGCCAGTAGAATCAATCCCAAAGAGATTTGGACCTTCCCTTGCTTCCTGATGGCATTAGGATTATTTGGGTACCCTTTGGATACACTGGTTGTGGCAACAGCCACAGCTCAGAAAATATTGCACTTGCCTGTTTTTGTCATCAACTGTATGTCCATCCTTTCCCATCAGGAGGTACCGTTTGCCCATTTCCATGTCTAACTTGCAAGAGGAGCGCTTAAGGAACTGTCGTTGAGCTCCCACATAGATGTTTTCATCAGCAGCTGTGGCGTGAAAAGAGGATGCTCCATAAACACATTTTCTAATAAAGAGTAGGACCATTGCCCACAGGACACAATCCCATATGATCCTGCGCAGTACTTCTAATGCAAGACAACATTTCAATCAAGAGTTTCTGCTTGACATGGATGTAAATGGTCATCCTGTTGGTAGGATACTATGCTCTCAACATTACATAATTAGAATGAGTCTGAGCTGGTTGTCTTGGCCTCCTCCATCGTTACTGGGAAAAGATTCCCTTCTAAGGCATGAGACATTGGAAAAAAACAGAATACTATGATAGACTTGTCAAATGAAAAAGAGAGAAAATTTCTGTAAAACAAAATTAAATATAAATTACCATAATGATCCAAACTGCACAAGAAGAATTAAATTGGAATAATTTTTTCAAGTCCTGAAATCAATAATGAGAAGTATAAAACCGATTTTGTACTATATTGCAAGAGCTATAGTGTTTCTCTAACAGACTCATGGGACATAAATGTTAAGTCAAAACACAAACACTAATTCTTCTAATAATCAGAGGAGTGTGCATGCACAAAATTCTCTTTTGATATCTCCTAAGCCAAATAAGTTTTTATATATCTCATCTGAACCAATGTTTTCTTTCCAAGGATTGATACTGAAATAATGCTAGGAGTCCAGAGAACAAGATGCCACCCAAATAATTCTCATCTACTTTTGATGCTAGCATAATGTCACCACAACACCTTATTCTGCTCCCTGCTATCACCATTTGATTTGCTCCAATAACTCCGAGAGAAACTGCAGCCTGGATGGTAGGACTTGATTCTAGCTAGCTAACTGGAGAACATATGTTTATTTATAGGAAAGGTATGGGCTGGAATAAGGAAAGTATGTCATTCAGTGTCATCTTTTAGTCAAAGTTTAGGTACAAAATGCCATTCTCACTTAAAAAATAAAAGATCTTTCCAATGATTGCCCGTGAATCGTAAGAATAAAAACAATGAGACACAGAGTTCTAACTTCTTTAGATCATGTAAATTTTCTGGAGGCATTAATGAACCTTTCTATCAAGGTATTGTAATCTCCCAGAGATGCTCACTTGGTACATTATCATTTCCCCTGCATACAGAAAGCACTGGCTGTTACTCATGTATCTCTGGACTAATAAAGTCCGGATTTGATCCTCCCACAGTAAGTGGCCTTTGGGCAAGAATCACAAGTTCTGTACCACAAAGTACATGGTGGCATCACCAGTCCTCTGGGCAGAGATCACGGAGTGAGATGATTATTCTAGTCAAGGCATGGAAAATCTGGGAACTTTTAAAGCCTTTCTTTAAAGGCAGTCTCCAGACTGCCACATGATTCAATGCTATTTGAAATCTGAGATGTCATTTGACAGCTTCTCCAGAAATTACTTCAAAGAACGGCAGTGTTCCCTGATGCTGCTTGTGAAATAAAGTTCGTTCTGGGACAGTTGGGATGGTGAGCCTGCAGAAGGACACTGCCTGAGAACAGTGCCGATTTTCTCAGGATAAGCAAAGAAACAGAAAAAGGTCTATTTTGTTGTTTTTATCACAATTATTAAATCAAAATTTCAGAAGTTTTCCTGTATTCACTGGCTTCAAGCAAGTCAGCGTGGGAACTCTCAGCATGTTTCACAAAGGTCACGTGCTGAGTCCTTACTAAGTATTTGAGTAACAAGCTCTTCAAATCTTAATTCCGCCTCAAAATAAAGGTCACTGAGTATGCTTATATCAGGAAAAGAATGAATTGGTTAGAAAGTTGTATGGAGTGAAATGCTTGGTGCTGAGGATCTAATATCCACACTGTGCATATTTTCAGAGAGTTTATTTTAGACTAGCTCCAGTGGAGTCCACTGTCCTGATATGAATTCCCCATTAACAGCCAGAAGGTTCAATGGCTTTTCTGGTTCAATTAAATCTGAAGGGATGTGCTGGGGTTGCTGCACAATGTGAACCAAAGCATGGGAAGTGATCAGCAGCCTACCCCTGAGCTGAGCTAAACCCAATGAGGCTCACCCAGCAACTCTTTCAATAAATAATTCTTCTTGAAAGCTTAATAGATAAGAGTATCTTACCCTATTTTCTCACGCAAACGGAATCCACACGACTCATGGTTGTTATCATGCAGATTAATCAAGTTTTGCTGTAGGTTAACGCAAGTGCTCAAGCATTTTGATACTTACTGATTTTAAGGATTCTCTGGATTTTGGCCTCATAGTAGTCAAAAACATTTTTTTGTGTGCTGTTAAGGAGCTCTACTTCATACACTGCAACAGACAATAATTGTGTGAGGCCAGATGAAAACATGAGGTTGAGTCCAAGATTTAAAATAAGTACTCCTTCACCATTATCAGTACAGTCACATATTTTACCCATTCACCAGTCCTGGGAATTAAAAACATAATAGGATAGTATTTCACTGTACCTAATATGCTTTCAAAAAGATGGGAACTAATCAACAGCTCCTAGATTTATATTCCCTTTGCCATTTGTTTTAGGGGCAGGTACTCTATGTGTTGGGTTCCACCTGTGCAGAGAAAGCTGCTCTTTTTCTCTGTTCCTCTGTCAAAGCTCACCAAAGCTACTGAGTCAGGTTTCTATCAACAACTCTTCCAAATTTTCATCCAAAGAAGAGGCCAAAAAGGCAAATTAACAAAGGGGGAAATAACAACAGAAGAAGCTACAGAGCTATAAGATGCCATATATTGCAATCTAGTGCTTATGGCCCTCGTGTAAACATAGAGATCATGAGGATGGTGGTACTCACTGGTCTTTTCTAACACTTCTAATGCAAAGGTATAATCTCTTCCTTCCCTCAGAAGGCTACAACATCTTTCAGAGACCATTCCTTACCCTTTCCCTCCCTATAGGACTACTGTAACACTTGGCTTCATTTCATCTCCTCACCCTCCAAGCCAGATAGAGAAGCTGTTCTTTCTTTTTTTAAGGAGAGGTCTCTGAACATAAAACTCCAAACTTGTTATTTATCCTTATACTTAAAAAGCAATATGTTTAAAATACATTGACTTTTATCTTTCATGTCTTACCATAATCTGCAGTAGGGTTGTAGCACACAAAGTTCACACGTGCACTTGTTACAGCTTTACTGAAAGTTGACCTTTGTCTTGGACAGGGACCTAGAATGAACAACATAAATTATGCATCCATCTCTGTAGGTCTAGATATTTAGACAGATACAGCATACACACAGTCAATATTATAACAGAGAGTATAATAAAGCAGAACAACTTTTTTCTTTGATGATGGAAAGTTTTTACACTCATATATATTTATATTTACATATATCTTATGTGTAAGTATCATATAGATCCTGAATATCTGTAAAATAACGGTTATGAATGTGGTACCAAGCATACAAGTGTCTAGCATACAAGCTCTATGTCATATATTATGCATTGAGTTAAATTTAGAGATCAGGATTGTTCATTTCAGACTTAAAAATGACATATTAATGATTCTCAGGAGTTGCTATCTTTTAGAAGAACTTATTTGGCAGTTCAATACCTTCTGCACACTGGCAAACATCCGCGTGGCACATCTTCGAAAGCATTGCACTGTGCTGGGGTGCACTATAGAATATGCTGCACTTTCTTTCTATAGAAAAGAAACAGAGTAAGTTGTCTTAGAAAGTTCCAGTGGAAGAGATTAAGCAGCAGAAACTACCTCTGAAGCCAAACTTTGCCCTGGTCCAGAGAATTCAGAGCACTAAGGAGTTAGACGCATGTGAACAGTCTACAAAGGACTGCAGTCTACCCTGCCTTCTGTTCAATTTGTTTAAGTTTTAATCTTCCTTTTCCTTTTTTTGATTGTTACCTCCTATAAGTATCCATCTTAAAAGCCTCTGTAGACCATAGGGTTGCAGTGAGCCCTACACCATTTTAGAAGGATGACAGACTCAGCATCACTCTCGTACCTGGTACTCTTAGCCATCAGAGAGAAAAGTCAACATGAACCAAGCTTTGGGCGGTGTACACTCCCAGGAATCACTCAGCTTCAGTTAAAGTAAAGATTTCACCCTATATTTCCATGATTGTGGAAGATGAGGAGAGTTTGAATCTAATATTCCTTGAATAGTGGATGAGATAAATTCCTCAGAAACACTTAAGCCAAACCTCTGAGGTTGCTGCTCTCAGATGCATAGAAAGACACACTGAGCAAAATGATAATGTGAATGGAATATCCTTAAAAACACTATGGAAGCCAAGAAAACTGATTTTTTAAAAAAGTCACAAATGTAAAAATATGTATTTTCAATATATTTGTAATGACGGACCTTTCCTAAAATATTGTCAGTGTTGGAGCTGACTGGATTTAATTCCTGAAAGATTGCCTTTCTAAACAGTGGCATATTGGTTTATTTGTTCCTTCAAGCTAGCATACCAGGATTGTAAAAATCATAAAGGATGGCATTTGCTGGCTGAACAAGCCCCATGGGATTGATTTGCTTTGCTTCGAATGATATGCAGTCCGGTTCTGGTCCAGTTGTGATCTGGAGAGGAAAGGAACAATAACTGTGATGAGTAAAAAAACACATTGTCCCGCTTGTGCCTCTATAGGCTGCTGAACGATTATTTCTGATGGGGGAGGTAAGTCAATTCTAGAAGCTGTCGCTTCATCTTTACAACCATTCTCTTTTTTCCCCTCCCATTAATTTCTTGGGAGATTTTTGGGGTGAGCTAAGTCTGGTAAAGGCATTTTTTATGAGATATGTGCAGCACACTGGCTTATCCTGACTCAGATTATCACTATTTTGAAGTTTACTTGAACAGGTACAGGTCAAATAGTTGGTCAAAGCTTAACCTATACTGGGGGCTGCCGTGTTTTGTGGCAGTATGCGCTCTTTCCACACTTTCCACAAAATGGTAAGATCAGGGCGACCTGACCAGACCTACTTAACAGAGTTTTTGACCTATACAGCTTCTCTAGGACAGTCCTAGCAGAAATAATGTTTAAAATTTTCTTTTGACTGTTGTCTTCTCTTTAAAAAAGCAGTGTAAGCCTTCTGTAGGGATCACCTACTACTGGCTACAGCAGTGGAGCATCTCAAGAGGGTATAATCCAAAAACATTATCCAAAATATGGAGAAATATATATTAGGGAGCTTAATGACTCCACTTATTTGTTATTGCATGGATCTTGATTCAGAAATGTGCTTTGCATGCAAGGTATCCATATGGAATTTACAGGATCATGAGATAATACTTTGGTAATCATGGACCTCCTGTATTTTAGCAACTGTTCTTAGCTAGAAACGAATCCTTTATTTTATTTTTTTTTTTTAAATTAATTAATTAATTAATTATTTTTTTTTTTTTTTGTCTGAAGCCTGAATCTCCAATGTGGGCTGCATTTATGTACTATGTATATACTATCTCACCAGGCAGCGGTTGAAAAAAATCCATTGAGTTTGCTTACCTCACCAAAGTAAAGCAACACCTTTCCTTCCTTGTGCTCAAAATGCTGAATATATTTGTCTGAAGACGTTACCAACTGCAGTAAAGGAAACAAAAAACAACAAAAAAATCTATGAGGTCAGAAATACCATCACTGTCATCCACTATATACTGATTTCTAACTGGTTGCTTCCTTGTTTATTTTTCCCCACAGGAAACAGTCCCTAAGAATCTTATTTGGATACAGAACCTAAGTAAATATGGTGAGGATGTGTTTTAAATTAGTGAGGACAGTAATATATGTAAACATATGCACATATTTAGGTGTCATCTTGAGCCTTTGCCTGTTTTTTACTGCAAGGAACTCCCTAAGAAGTCTGGACTCTACCCAAATTACATCTTAACCTCATCTTGTCTTGCATATATTCAACATTATTTTTTTGTCAATACAGGAATGTTGAAAATATGTCTATTCCAAACCTGATTTTCCCTTCCTTATTTGGTGGACTTTGGGAAGCTTTCTGCAGGAAATTTATATAGAAAAGGATATAAAAGCTTGCGCAGAGAAGCATGTTTCTCACCTGTTCAAGTTCCTTTGTGTCAGGTTCCAAGCCACTTAATAGAGAAAGATCAACAAGAGACATCTTTGGCACATTGGCACTTGCAGACCTTTATAAAGGAGACTGTCATTAGTGGACATTTACACTGAACAGCTAATCTTGGTCTGAAGAATTTAGGTCTTTAACTTTGCTAATGATGAAGCAAAGGGTATTGTTCAATTTAACTTCCCTTAGTGAATTTTAACTTGAAACTTATCTACCGGATTAATAAGAGTTACATGGCAAAATTAGTTATCTAAACTAGTTAGCTTGTAATCTAAAGCCAAGATGTCTTGCCTTGCCAGCAATGTAGCTGATAGGCAGAAACAATCACCTTCAAAGCACAACTCAACTCATGCTAAAAACACTGTTGAACATATGGAGGATAAGCAGCATTTGCAAAACATCTATTCTTACTTTTTACCTAGAGGGGAGGCCAAGAGACTAGCTTGTCCTAATTCTTAATGGACAAAGCTATATAAACTACTCCTGCCTTTGATGTTCTGGGCTGAAATCCTCCTTGACCTAGCCATCTCCTAACTATCTCCTTTATATATATAGAGAGAGAGAGACATCAATATATGTATTGATGTGTATGCATATACATCTATCTATCTATCTATCTATCTATCTATCTATCTATCTATCTATCTATATATATACACACATCACCCGTCAGACAGATGGGGCAGAATCTGGAACTGGCTGCTCATGTTCTGTGCAAACTGGCTAAATCTCTTGCCATGGAAGAGAAAATGTTGATTTGCCCTGTATATGTGCTTGCAAGCTGAATGCCCAGCTTATTGATTTGAAGGCCATGACCATGAATTCCCTGAAAAAATGAATGCATTTTCTAATAAAATCTTCCAATCTGCAGACCTACCTGACACAGACTTTGTAGCGCAGGGATTCTGTTTTCTTGGAAGAGATCACATCCCTTTTCCTTCTGTTGTGGATATCAAACCACTCGATATCAAGTAGTGGCTCATGCTGAGTGGCTTCTATAGCAACAGACTCATAATCATAGTTTTCATAGGCATATTCAGCATCTGGAGGTGGTAGACACAATCAGCCTAATTAGCTTCAGCGGCTACTTTGTCTCCTTTTTCTGTGTAATTGTAAGGGTGGGGAGATGGAATCTCTATGACTGTTCTCCATTACCTTACTTCAAATACATTCTAAATTAAAACCTTAGAGGTAATTATAGTATTGTTATCTGTCATTATCTGTCGGTGTTAACCAACAGATCTAGCTGTGAATGGGGTTTAAACAGTCATGTTTAAAAAAAGGGAAAAGACAGTCTCATCAATATAAAAAATAGCAATAATGAATCTGTCCCAAATAATTTTTAAGGTCACACAACAAGTCCCTTATCAGTCAGGGAGCCAAGCTGAGCTTTTCCTATGTGGCAGTCAGGATAACCATCAAGAGAGATTATCCAGCTCCCCTCCCAACAAGAACTGGGAGTTGTTAATACTATTGATATATCTATTAGGTAACCTCTGCATCTACAGTTACCCAGAGAGCTGTTAAACCACTCAATATTATTAATAAACTGAATGTAACAAAAATATCAATAAGAATGTAACAAAAATATCAATAATTGTGCGGGTTCTAAGACTACTCTCTTACCTTGTTTCACTCATTTATTCCCATTTCACAAGGCCAAAAAGCCATCAAATATAATTAACTGTAGGCTGAGCCTTTAAGACTACTTACTCGTTTTACTCACCAGCATATTTGACGACTCCTTCCATTTCTACTGTCAAAATCAGATCATCACATTTGCTTTCCTTCAGCTCAGAAGACTGGTACACTTTTAATATCTAACACAAAAACACAAAGAGTAAAGCCCTAAAAATACCATTTGAGTGACAAGAATTTAACTCAGGATTTTTTTTTCAGCAAATTGCTGGTGTGACATAGGGGTATGAAGAGGAATATATACTGTGCAGAGTATGAAGAGGAAAACATACCATACTCCCTGTTCATACTCCTGGAGGCACAGGCTAGTTTTCATACCAGAGGTGCAGACTGTTTTCAGAGGACTGTCATGAATATAGAGGGCAGGAGAACCTCTATGTGCATATCCCATGGTCCCAAATCATAGGGCTCACGCCCTTTGAGATAAATCTCAAATACAAAGGAATCTTTCAAGTTTCAGACACCTCTATCAGTGGGTTATTCTCATTGGGTACTTTCCGAAGTTAAGAAGTAGTAAAATTGACCATCTGGACAATTTCTATATTTTAAAGTTTTGGGCTGGGAACACAAAGGATGAGGCTATGGGAAGTATTTTTTGGTCTGTTTTCAAAAAGTAAAAAGTCCAAGTAAGTTATGAATTTCTGGGTCACATCTTACACTCATAGTCCCGTTTCCTCTGCCTTCCACAGACACATGAAGTTGGCTCCCAAGATCAAACTGCAAATGAAGGTCAAAAAAAAACAAAGTAGAGATTCAGTGTGTACTGAACAATTAAGCTATTTTTTTTTCTTGGCTTGACACTCTTTCTTGCCTCTTCCCAGCAGAACTGGGGTATGAAAAATCTGTACTCTGCTCAGAGCTACGGAAGGAGTTAGAGATTCCGCATTTCCAGGGCTGGAACATTTTAATTGATTATTCCAGTGCTCAGGAGATGTTTTTCCCAACATTAATCTCTCCTTTGCAGGGTGTTTTCACAGGTCCTAACACTTTGTATGTCAGACAATTCCCCTGCTTCCTTTTAGCTCATTCTCAAGGAAAATTTTAAAGAGGTTTGTCTTTGCCATAGGGGAAAATTCAGGACTTTGTCATCCTTGAAGAGGCAGAAGAGGCCCTATAAATACAATGAGTGTGCAGCTAAACAGCTATGGATTTTTATTTATTTATTTATTTATTTAGTATTTAGAAAGACTAATTCTTTACAGGTTAAATTATTGAAAAATATTACCCAACTGCATCATGGTTGCTTAACAGAAGGAAAGAAAACTGAGATGATCCAGTATTTCTCCTGTTTGAGGAAAAGAAAATCTCACACAAATGGAGGGTTGTGTACCTCTAATGCCTTCTGAATTTCTTCGTCTCTATCAGTCAAAGCGATCAGATAACTCTTTTGCCTTCCAGGTGTTTCTACTCTAACACTCAGGCTGCCTGAAGAAGTTTCCAATGCCTGTATGCTATATGCTGACAGAGCCTCCAGGGCTACCACTGTGTCCTAGGTGAGATAGGAATGAAAAAAAATTATGCCAGTTATTGCAACAATAGACAAGAGGACATGACCAATCACCTGACGCTATTCCTCAGTTTTATGTTTTTCCTGCTTTGAATATTTCCTGGTTTCATTTGTCCTTATCTGCACAGACTATTCATTTAAATTTCCACCCTCTTCTTTCATTATTAAAATCCTAAAAACACTGCAGGCCTGAGAACTTATTATATCTTCATAAAGACAAGCAATCTCCGTTAGCTCCTAATACCTTTTATTAAAGGTCCAAAATCTTTGTGTGCCTCGGGAGCTGAGGAAATTCAAAGAAATTCAAGATTATTATTTTTCTTAGTGCTTTTGAATGAAAATAAAAAAAAAATTGTGGAATCTACATTTTCTTTCACCCTCTCAAATTCTAGGGGCTGATGGTCATGTACCTGTGTAGAGCAGAATCCTCCACCATAGTTCCTTTTCTCCGTCAGCCATGTAGCAATAGGCCTTGCATAGTCCATATCCCTCAGGAGCAAGGTTTGAAGCAATGCATAGGCAGTGGCTTCCACTGAGACTGTATCTCTGCCATTTCCCCAGTAGCGCTGCTGCTTTTCTGCAAGAGTAACTCAGGCTTGAATCCAGTTGGGAAAGATATTTGCAAAAAAATTACTACTATTTGCATAAAAGATATTTTGTGTCATAGTATGGATAAATCAGAAATCATAGATTCTATCATGAGAGCAACAAACCAGTTTGGAAGAAGAGAGAGTGGAAAAGGACAAACATATTAAGTTTTCAACACTGTCTTATCCAATGATCACAGACTGTTGATCCCATTGTACAGAAGTGTCCATCCAATGAAGTGATGGCACTGTCTCAGATGGTACCAAAAGTATTATAGCATTAATTATCATATTAATTATAGTATGAAGTATTAATAAGTCCAGGCATTTACCAGAGGAATTTTGAGAAATAGATAGCCTTGTCATTCATCCACACAATGAAGCGGCTCAGTCTTGACTGCAGCTGCAGACCAGATGGAAAGAAGTGACCTCTGTGGTGGGTGGGAGCAAAGCTCTTAGGATTGGTGAGGGGTTTAGGAAGTAAGTGGGCTGGGACAGACTTTTCACTTTTGTTGGCAAATCTGTTTTAAGACTGCTCCCACATGTAGCTGCTCAATCCTGCTGCCCACCAAAGGTTTCAGATTTCTCAGATGAGATGCTCAGTATGAGCATTTTCCTGCCTCAGTCCCAGGGAGAGGAAACTTTGATAGGAAATGAGGAAATGGAAAAGAGGAAGCAGGAAACATCTGAATATTTACCATGGTTTTCTTCCAACTTTAGGATCAGCTAAGATTGCAACACAAAATTCAGAATCCTAAGCTGTTACTTTAAAGTGATGTCAAGCAAATAAATTGCATATTTTGATTTAAAAAATCAAAATATGTGATTATGTGATTTCTACAACTGAGTATACTACACAAATACATACACTTTCATGACATTAAATGGCTATCATTTACTTGAATTTGCCCTATTCATGTAGCAGAATGTGTAGTAAATGTTTTCATTAGGAAGACCTTTTTCCAAGTTTAATTTTTAAAAGAAAAGTTACTAGTACCTTCATCAAAAGAAGAACACCCTCTTAATTTTTCTGTTGCCCATTTGGCTTCATCACTATGGGACTGAACAAGTGTCAGAGCATAAGCAGTGATGGCTGTAGAATAGAAGTTCAAGTTTCTTGAAAGATAGTTTTTCATGTAAGCCACGGATTTTGTAATCACATCCATCTGTGAAAACAGAAGAGAACCTTTTGAAAAAGTGGTCCAAAGCTTGTAAGTGATAACGCTGATATGAATCCCAGGAAATTAGAATAATTCAGTGTGACCATTTTGGAGATAAATTCATTGTGAATTTATCAATTATCAATACATTTTGATTAAAACCATTAATAATGGAGTGTCCAACTCAAAATACTTGTTGTACATTAGGCTACTGTGTCTGTTCTTGCCCATCTCTGATGCAATAAGCAGACTACTCCCTTCCCATTTGCAGTACTTAAAAAGGAGGGTGACGTGCCATTGTTCAACAGGCTTCAGATTTAATACAAAATTAAACCTTCTTACCGCAGCAGACGACTCGTTATAAACTGGTAGAGACTGTTGCAATGCAATGATTACAAAGGCTGTCAGAGCCAGATCCTCTTCTTCTGTCTTAATGCCACCCTAGAAGACAAGGCATGTAAAGGAAAAACTAAGCATACATGAATTTGCTTATGAATGGTATTGTTAATGTTTTTAAGCTAGAAAATCAGTTATCATGAACTCAAAGTCTCTCTTGTTACACCATTTGACTACATTGCGTTCACCTTTTAATTTTGCTCAGTAATGTTTATCTGCCTAAAGAGGCCAAGGCCATGATTATCCCAAACTTAGTCAAAAAATAAAGCTCTTGAAGTACTAGCTATGCTTCTCTGACTTAATGCATCTTTATTAGGGCATTACATTACTAGTTTTGTGCTAAAGTTACTGATTGTTTTTATTTTAGATGAATTAGTTAATACTTAACAAACAAGAATATTCCTTTCTGTCCCTAAGAACCTTAAATGTGCAATGAATTTTTCAAAACCCTGAAGACTCACCTGCATATTCCTGTCAAGTACCGGGTGAGGGTCATGGAAAGAATTATCTGCCTGCTGATTATTAAGCAAGTAGGTAATTGATTTATGTATGTGACTGTCTTGCACACTAATGTATTCTCTGCTTCTTGCAAGTACTTTAACAATGAATGCAGTTAACCTACATGAAAGAAAACAAAATTTACAAACTTTTGTTGACATGTATGGATGACTCTGTGCAAAGACTCAAATGCAACACAGTGAGCTCATTGGAATCTATGTACTATGCATGTATAATGCACTATACATATATAATGCACTAGGCATTATAGCTACCATGACAGTATGAGCCCTCCTACCCTGTGGCATATGCAAGTTAATCTATGGCTAAGTTAATCTATAAGCCTGTGTCATAAAGGACTAAACCTGCTTGGAGACTTGCATGACTGACCATCTGTGATAAAAGTACATAGGCAACATGATGTCCACCAGATTTTGAAAATCAAGTCCAAAGCCCTCAAACAAAACTTTTGATACACCAAATTATATTTATTTATATAAATATAAATATAAATATAAATATAAATATAAATATAAATATAAATATAAATATAAATATTTATTTATATAAATATAAAATATTTATATTTTTGATACATTGTATTATATTGAAAAAGTAAGGAAAAAAAGGCTGATTATGAAAGTTACATTTACCATACACTGCTGGGGATTGATTTAAATGCTCCATAGGAACCATCATCTTTTTGAAACTCAAGCACCCTAGTATAGCCTGTAGTAACAGAAAAACATATATACTGCTCAGAGAAAATGCATGTTTGTTAGGCATTTCCATACGTCTTTTGTCTTAACAAGGGGACATGCAGTACTGACCAGTGGAAGAGCACATGAAGCTGTTCTCTAGTATTCTAAAGAAGAAATGACTGAGTTGACTTCTTAAATAGATGAAAATCTTAGCTTAGACGCTGTTGTTTGTTCTAAGGTGAGCCAAGAGAAGAATCTGAAAACTGCAGACAGCTGTAGATATGTGGATACCAAGCCATTTTCTGCCTGGTGAATCTTAGGGATTTTTTTCTCATACAATCATCTTTTTTAATACTGACTTTATGGAGCATAGAATCAAAAAGGATGCAAAACTTCACCTACAGGCTCAGACACAAAAATCAGGAGCTGTGGACTCTGTTCTTCATTATGCTGTTAGCTTGACAAAATCTGTATAGTTTCTATAAAACTCTTTTTCTGCCCCTGTGAATTTCTTTAGTAAGTGTCAATAAAAGCACGAAGGGACTGAATGCAGTTGATAATAAAAATATTCATCAATAGGATCTCATTTTGCCTTTAGGAACCTTGGGCAAATGACTAAAGGCCTATACTCTGTAACTGTTGGCATGTGTTCTTAATCTGTATTTTTATTCTTAGTCTTCATTGATGATTTCTGTGTTGCATAAGATCTGAAGCTCATAGGTGCACTATATTGCTTTAAGCCATATGTAAACCTTTATAATTTGGAAAGATCAGCTGTACTTGCTATATTCCTGATAACTCTTGTGATTTCTTTAGTGTCTGTAACCTGCAACATCTCCACTTTCATGTGCTATGACCCCGGCTTTGTGGTGTATAAAGCACCATTTGTGGATGGGCTTGCAATGGACTCTTCAAGGAGCAGGCTTACAGTTGTCTTCTCCTGAAGGAAGCTTCCTCCCTGGCTTGGTCCAAGGCTGTTAGAGTCATTCTAGCCCATGTGATAAATATGGACCAACGTAAGAGCAACTGTCTCTGCCATTGGGATTTTCCTTGGTAATAGTTCTCTGGCTAGATGTAGACATTTGCAGCACAGCCACCTACATCTAAGCTGGTCATACTAAGCACTTCTTGTAGGGTGGAGAAGAACTAGGTATTTTTAGGACATGGTTTATCTTGGCCTGTTTTGCAGCTATACATCAGGATGAAATGATTCACTCTTTACAGTTGCCCTGTTCTGTCTAGTAACTATGAAGAGAGATGACAGTGATCAGTTCAGCATTACTGTGAGGGTGCCAGAGCCCTGGAACAGGCTGCCCAGGGAGGCTGTGGAGTCTCCTTCTCTGGAGATCTTCCAAACCCACCTGGATGCCGCCCTGTGCCCCGTGCTCTGGGTGTCCCTGCTGGAGCAGGGGTTTGGACTAGATGATCCCTAGAGGTCCCTTCCAACCTCAACCATTCTGTGATTCAGCTCTTCTTTTGGTCTGCGGAATCCTGCTTCTAAATCAGTCATGGGACAGAGGTGACTGTGACTGCCAATACTACTGCAATGTTAGGTGTAAGAAGTTAGTTAAGCACTTATATCTTTCTTCTCATACCTGTCTACAGACTGTCAATGGTACTTATGGTACTTCTGCATGGCTGTATTAAGATAATGCTCAGTCCTTTCTCAAGAAACAAGGGATATTATGCAATGGGGGAAATAACAAGCCAGTATAGACTGCTTTATGATTTTTTTTTTTTTCGCTGCATACCTTGTTCAATCATCCTAATGGCTTCATCCTTCCGTTCAGGACTAAGGTTCACCCATTGGTCACTTGCATCCAAGTACTCAATAGCAAAGACTGCAGGGGCCATTTTCACCATCGTTTGCTCTGCACAGCCCTTTGGCAACTGGATAAGTTTATCGATTCCATTAGCAGTAAGACAATTCTCTGTGGATGCACCCATAATATCCCCTGTAATAAAAGACATATGTCAAAATACTGCTACTTAAAGCTGTCTTGTGTAGAATGAATAAAATGTGATATTTTAGGTTGACACTCTAGCATGGCATGATTACACTTCCAATTATAAAATACTGTTTTCAGCTAATTATCACTCTGAAAATTAGCTAGACAAGATCAAGAGTGAGAGAACAGGCCTCTGAAATGCTGGAGGAAGGAGGCTGAGGCAAAGAAGGAGTTCAAGAGAGAAAGTCCTGAGGCTACTGGAGGCAGAGAAGCAAGAAGAGTGAGAAAAACTGGTGCCTCAGGTTCAGGCTGGATAATGCTTGTCAAACCAGACTTGTTTCTCCTTCAGAACACAAAGAATATGGTCCTAAACATGTCAGATATTTGGGGCATGTTTTTTCTATTATTTTATTATTTGATGAGTTCAAGCATCCCCCTGCTTTAGAATGGAGACTGGAAGTAGGTATCTTTTATTTTATAGTTCCTAGGAAATCTTGTCTCAAAATTAATATGTGTGTATTTGCTGTTAGATTTCATTAACAAATATATGCATGCATATATATATTTGATTAAATGAATATATGATTATAGATATCTTAGGAAATCAGACCTTTCCAGAACTTATAGATCAGAATCTGACATCTTAATTTCTGAAGAATTTAGTGGGGCTTCAAAAGGACTATTTGTTGTGTAGGGTTAATAGGGTTAAGAAGATAAATACTTTCCTCATTCTCTGGATTAACATAGAGTTAATTTGGGCACAGGGAGGCAGAAGGGACTGCTTGAAACTATTATCTTGTTCCAGTGGTAAGGAGTAATTAGAATGGGTAAAGTAATGGATTAGTTTTGGGGTTGTCTTTATCTATGACTTAGGGATGTAGCACAAAATATTCGGATCATGGCAGAAAACCCAAGAAAGAGTAGATATTAAAAGTTTTGGAGTCAGTAGAATTAAGGTAAGTAGAATTATGGTTCATGTGCCACTTATGGAATGGTTACTGATATAGTTACACTTACCTTTCAGGCTAACAAACACGTGACTGTCAGAATCTGGTACCATGTTAGATGGTTTTCCCAGGTCCAGAGTACGGTATTTGACTGTGGATAAATAATAAAGACTTACACGTGGTTGAACGAAAATAATATTGTAATTTTAGAATGGGCTTTTCATGAAGTGTCTCACAGTTGACAGCGATTATTACAGAAGTATTATAAGAAATGTTAGATGGAAATTTATGAAAAAAAATATTTGTCTTGCTTAAGTATATTTGATTTACATACATCCACAATGTTTGTTGTAGCAAAATGATGAATTTAATTTCACTTTTTAACCTCCTGGTTAAGATGCTATAATAATAACAGAATGACACATTGAAACAGAGAAATAATACAAATCTATTCTAAAAATTTAGAATTAAGTGATTTGGCTTCCCTGAAGTTCTTGGCATTTTACACATGAAGAGATTTGTAACAGGTTTCTGTCAACTCAAAGCAACATTTTCATCTTAAGGAATATTTCCCCACACTTCTTGGATGTTCACATCAGCCCTTACAAAAATGGCCCCTACTTCAAATCTCATCTGTATCTCACTTGTTTTTCCTTATGTAACTTACAGTCACTATTAATGCAAATGGTCTGCTCTTCTCTCTGTAAAACACCTTCAGCCTGTAAAATTGAGAGAAAATAAAAAGTCAAACTTCTTGTAGACTTTCACACCTGAAAATAGGCTATGTGAAACCAAGGTCTCAGTCCTTATAGTGGACCAGCACATGGAAGAAATGGTTTATTCTAGAGTGGGATTTCTCCTCAGGTGAAACTGAAGCTTGAAATTAGAATTTCAGTCTCCCACATGAAATGCTAATGAAATCTACTGACTTTCTTTTGTTATTGTTGACACATTTCCCTGGATGAAATGCAGTAAATCAAAAATAAACCTGAAGAATGAAAGCTTAAAATTTGGTTTTAGTTCAATGTACTGTGCAAGTCATCAGCAGGACTTCATTTATATACTGCTCATCTATGCAGTTCACCAACATCTGACTTTATACTGGTGTAGTGCCAAATTCCGGGGCTGTGTCAATCTCTAGAAAAGCCATGGTTTATAACAATAGCTTCCAAACACACTCAGCTTTATCCTTATTGATGGGACTATTTCATCACATTAATGGTATATATACTTCTGTTATTGTCTTCTTCTATAAGAGTTCTCTCTTCTATAAGAGACATATAATTCTGTTTTTTGTGCAATTTAAATGTGGTCCTCAATGTTCTTCTAATGTGCTGCAATGAGTCCATGCTGCTCAGCACTGACTTATTAGTGGCATCTCCTTTTCATTATTTCAAAAGAGAAGAGCGAGATTAAATAATCAATACAGCATCATTCTTTGCCTTTATGTTCCTCATCTGTGCAACTGTTTAGCTTCAAGATCCATTAACCAGAAGGAATAAAACAGGGTTAAATACTATGATTAGCAGACACTATCTTCCCTCAAAATATCAGTAGATGAACATTTTCCAGCTTGGGTTCATGAGGGGAAAAAAAGGCCTTTTATAAATATTGATGAAGCATATAGAAGCTAAAGACCGTACAGATAATCAAGGACCAAAATCTGCATGAAAAAAAATATGTAACAATTTAGTGGGAGAGCATTGTCTTTTTGCCTTGTGGAATAATTCTTGTGACACAGTAGTCACAAGCCTACCCTGGGGCGAAATTTCTTTCCTGTGCTATAGCATCCTGTCACTCCTTGATGAGAATTAGATTGTTTGGGACTGCTCCCAATCTTATGTTTCTGAGATTTCATTCTCTTCACAAGAGAACATAACACATAATCTTATTTGATACTTATGATGTGCCTGCCCTCTGCTACTCATACTTACCACAACATTGAGCATCTTTCTAATGCTATCACTGTGCCCAGAAATAGGGTCAAAAGCAGTAATGGTGATTGGAATTTCTCCTACAGTCAGAGGAACAACGGAGAAATAGGCTGGTGTTGCCGAGTTCCCTGCAGCCGTCAGCTTCAGCTGTACAGACCTGTCTGTTGTCTCTGCAGTGCACAGCCCCTTCTGTGCAGCCATCTTCACTGTGACCTGCAGAGACATGGCTTGAGATCAGAAAGGAAACAGCAAGATAGAAATTCTGCAAGACAGATTTTTTTTTCCCACTTAGCTCTCTCAAATTTCTTATTCTCTACCTTTCTTTGACTGGGCAGCTGCTATACCTGTACCTTCCTCAAGCAGGCTTCCTGAGGTCCCTCCAACCTGAATTCTCCTAGGAACCTATGGCCTGTTAAGACAACTCAATGCTGAGGAGAGCTGTGGAGGTAAATGAGCTAATATTTATCCATTACTTGGAATATGCAATGTAGTTTTGAAAGATCCCTCAGCCACAGGGAAGTAAGAAAGATAGCACATTTCTCGGTCTGCTCCTTTCAATTCAGTTCAGAAGAAGATGCCAGCCAGCCGGGCTGGAGATAAAAGAAGCAGAATCAGCCCAATAAACCTGGGGACCCCGAGCTGAGTGGTAGCTGTGTGCTGCCAAGACTGGCAGAGAGCAAAAGAGTAGTTCATTGTTTCAATAATATGTAGGAGAATATATGTCCAGAAGACATAGAATTTGGTTGCATAATACAGTAAATGAAATCTGTCTTATATAGCAAGTGTGACAAACAAGCAGAACTGGACCCTGACCTTGGTGAAACTTTCAAAATAGGAGCATGGTATTCAGGTTTTAGGAGGGCAATCAATGGCAGTCAGATTATTTTTATTGTCCTGATACTTATATAACTAGCTAGCTGGTTAGATCTGTGCAGCACAGTAGTCAGTGGCAATACTACCTGGAGATCTTCAGGCAGATAGTTGTAAATAACTGCTTTTATTTCTAGCTGTTCATGTCTTTTAACTGAGTATGGTAATCTCAGGGATATAAAAAAGTCTTTGAAAACCTCAAAGGTGTGAGGATCAGCTATACAAAAACCTGGGATAAGAAAAGAAAAGAAAAAAAAAAAGAAGAGAGACTTGAGAATTAAACACAAAACACAACATTAGTTGTTAGAAATCAGGTGTTAGAAAATCAGCTCAATGCCAGGGTTTCTCTAAGGTGAAGTGCAGGAGACAGATATCTCACCAAAACACCTGTTTTCTTTATTTTCTTTATAATTGTATACACGTAGCTCTTAACTTCTAGTTGAGTTTTGATATGGCATATGTCCAGGACTAAATGCCCTGGTCAAAAGATCTTGCATTTTGCAAAATAGACACTCTATCAAGCTCTGTCAACTTAGCATTGCATCTGAATGTCTTAAATAATACATATTCTCTATTCATCAGTTCAAAGCAATCCAATAAAATAAGAGTAATAATATTTTACCTTTTTGAGGAGATATACTTATTGCCTGAATTTCCCAGGTAGTTATAGAATCAGGAACCACACTTTTTATGCTAAGAAACACAAAATAAATCATATTAAAAAGAATATATGAAATGTTAACATCCTTTGCTGAAGTTTGAGGATTATAAATTAAAAAGCATTCCCTTAGTAGAGGAAACAAAATTGTTGCAAATTTTCTGAATTCTTTGTACCAAATAATACATAAAATTGATGTGAGTATAAATTTTATTATATAAATAAACTTAGATTGATCTATTCAGGCAGTTACCTATGGTTCCCAGGATGTTTTAATTCTTTTAAATTCCACCACCAGCTCTCTGGAAAATAACTACGCAAGGTGATGGAGCTTTCATCAAATATTTCATCTTCATAAAGATCAAAATCTGTAAAACAAAAACTAGAATTAGAAAATCTTTAAAAAAGAAAGCTATTAAAATATTCAAGAAAGACAAAGTCACTCAGAGATGTAAATGAAGATCCCTCTGTTTCTCTGTTCAGCCGTTTGCACCCTCAGGGTGCAGGCAGAGACCATCCTGAAACTCCATCCTGAAACAGGTCTGGTGGCAAACACTGCTACAGATGATTCCTGCCTTTTCTCACTCCAAGAAGTTCCCCTCTCTCACCTTCGAAGTCTGCTGCCCTCTCTGTTGTCCTGGCACAACTAGAGACGGGCACATGGAAACGACCAGACCCTCATAAGAGAACTTCTTCCCTCCCTTGCAGCATTTAACCCCCATTTAGCCCTCCCTTGCCCATGGAAGGAAGGATATTTTCCTGCAATAGTGGCATATCACCAATCTTTACTTCGTGCCAATCCAACTCTAGTTCTTCGTGTTGCCAAGATTTTCCTGAGTTCTGTAGCCTTCTCACAACAGAACTTGAAAGCCTTTTGGCATTCAGCGGAACCAGTAACCCTTGTTAGCCTTTTATCACAAGTAAACTTCATGGGATTTAATTTCATTCCATCCTGGCAACATTTTTGTAGATCAGGGTCTTCATATTTCTTAGCTGCAACATAATTAAAGCCTAGGATTAGTGCCGTGGAAGCAGCAGTAGATAGAAAGGTGTTCATCGTACTTATTCCTATCACTCTTTGCAGTTAATATTGACTGGTATTGCAATAGCTCAGCTGCAGCTGAGACCATTAATTTAATTCCATTAATTTCATTTATTTTTCATTTTAATTTAATTAGTTTTTTCTTTCTTTTTTTCCCCCCTTGGAGCTCTCAGCACCAACACTTGCACGATTTTGAGGCAGAATATCACAGAAAAATAAGACTTAGAAAAAGAATTTTAACCATAAAAATAATTTTCAAAAAATAACTTTCTTCTCAAACAGATCTTGAAGACTATAAAGCCATCTCATTTCATGACATGATTTCTAGTAGAAATTTGCATTTGGGCTTAGGAGATGGTGAAAGTTTTTATTAACATACAGATTAGTTTTTGTTAGTTCTGTTTGTTTTGTTTTGATAAATGTATCAGATTACAGGGATTTTTATACAGCCTTGTATGAAGTCATATCATGTAACACAAGAACTGAGGCTATGAGATTGAGGCTATGAGTATCTTGGTGTCCCACACAATCTCATCACTTCATACCAGATAAATTCCAACCACTTCCCTTTGCCACTTCTCTATGTGTACATACAAATTGCTGAAGTTATCTTCTGGAAATCCAGTGATCTCTTCTGCCTTCTGGTGTTCTGGGGGCACCTATAGCCTGGGAAAGCAGAATAGAAAGCTTTGGTTATGATTGATAGTATCATATTAAGAGTCTGATCTGATAAGTCAGTGCAGACCCATCTCAGATCATCGACAAAACACCTACAGTGCATAGAGTTACATTATAGCCCTGATTGCCCTATCTGAACTCACGAGCTGAGCTACCTGAACCAGTAGTATTCAGTGGAAGAGCAGAAAAAGAAATAGACACATAGAAGAGAAGTCTCATCACAATAAGGAAAAGTTTCTAAATTTTGAACAATCCCTCCCGCCCCGGTATGCAGTGATCTTGTGCTAATGTCTAAAATAAAGGATGGATTGCACCCACCTTCTCGCAGATCAGATTTAATTGTGTCTGATAAATAGGCCAGACCAACATCAGTAAAAACTTGAGCATTATCTGCCCCACCACCTGCAGAACACCCAAGATCGTAGGAATTCATAGCATTAAAGACCTGCCAAATAAAAAGCACAAATGAATGATGCTTGCTTATAAATTTTCTTTTTTTCTTTTTTTTTTCTGTATATATAAACAATATTGTAATCTACTGTACAGTTTTCTATAGAAACAAGACAAACTAGAAGAGGTAGTGGTATATCATTAGTTGATACAGTGAGCTACATTAGTGGTACATACATTTAGCTCATCTTAAATATGTTGTAAATTGCAAGAATAAAAACATTTTTAAGATTATCAAAGCTTTGATTATATAATTAATAGCCATTATTTACATTTTGGTTCTCTCTTTAGGCATAGAAAACTTTGCTTGACTAGTGGACATGATATTTTCTTCTTATAAATATCTTACTTTTCTGGATGTAAGCTTGTTTTTCTTGTTCAGAATAAAAACTGCTCTGTCAACCACAGCCAAGGCAACAATTCCTTCATGGTCCGTTTCAACTAGTAAATTGATGCTATCTGTTGGTTCGTATCTCTCATGTTCTGTTCTCACTTTAATCTAAAGAGGAAATATGTAAACAAAAATGCCATATTGTTAATAAATACAAATAACTTCTGGCCAGGGAATACTTTCAACTGTGACTGTCGGTGGTTGGAGACTGGGGGACATTTTTCACAGAGTATCTGCTTGGTATCCTACCTTTTGGGAAATATAGATACAGGCATCTCCCACTGAGGCAAGTAAGAGAGGGCTCAAAAACTTGTGTATCTGTGTGAGATAATCAATCCTATGTTTCAAAAGGCCTTAAACATCGACAGGAATTAAAATTATGCATAAGAGCTCTGCTGAACTAGAGCCTTCAACATCATGCTTTTGTTCTCCAGTGGAAACAAAATCACCATAAAATAGACGTAGCAAAACACAATCCAGTAATATAAAAAAGAATGGACTTAATACAGTTTGTAATAGGACTGTTTTCATTGCATGTCCTTTTTGAATTTTTCAATGTGAGTGATTTCAGATCTGGTGAATACCTGATGTAGATGTTTCTCTAGTTTTGGTTGAAATAGCCATGGTGTTTTCAAGCTTAACAGAACTATTAATAAAAATGTCTACCTGAGCTAAATGGGGTTTTGTTACTACATGAGTAAAGAATGGGCTGTTTAGCCAATTAGAGATGTAATTTAGAGACTTTAGAGTTGGATTTTTTTTCCCAGCAAATCTTTTTTTTTTTCTCAGTGAAATAGAACCTTGTTTTTCAAAGAACATTTTCAGGAAAAAAAAAACATTCTGAATATCTTGCACTGTTTAGCAGCTATATTGCATTATATTCAGAAAATATTCTTGTCTTACTTTTCCCTTTTTACTTTATGGCACTATGAAAGAAGCAAGGTTAAAAAAAAGGTTAGAGATGTTTCCGAAGTTTAACTAATGGTATTTCTCAGTTGATTTTTATTATCTAAATATTTGCAGGAAAGATTTAACTCTCAAAAGTGTATTTTCTCCCTTTATCAAGTACAATCTGTCCTTCAGAAGGATATAGACTCTGACATCATTCTTTGGAAACTTTCTCAGATAAGCTTTTTAGCAATCTATTCTAGAATCTGTTCTAGATTCTACAGAACTCTTCTAGCAATCTATTCTTTTTAGAATCTATTGTAAAATAATTTTTAAAAAGTTTATCTCTTGAGCAAGTGAATGCAGAACTTCAGACTGGAGTTATGAAGTGTCAGAAATGCTGGAAATGTTCACTTTTAATGAAAAGTTATTTTGGAATATAATAACAGAAGCATATAAAAATTATTTTAGAATATAACAGAAGCATAAAAATAATATCAAACAGCAATAACAAAAGATAAGTCTCTATACCTTTCCCTCACAGACATCCACAATGTCTACCCATACAGAATCAGCAACGATCTCCCTACGACCACCATTCTCAATGAAGTAGTAAGCTACCAAGCGAAAGGCAGGCACCATCTTCTCCGTGATTTGAAGGTTTATCATTTTGTTTGAGTAGGGAATCCTTCCCAAAAGCTCAGTTTGCCCCTTTACTACAACCTGCAGAGCAGAAACAAGCACACAGCACATCAAATACTGTGAATGAGCAGTCAACTGTGTGGTATATTTCATCATTTTTTATTCATATATAAAATATTTTCAGGCCTCTTCCATTTAAACTGTATTTCAAATAGCACCTAGCAATATTAATTCGCTGGCTGAATGAACTGTACATCTGTATGTGCTGACATGCAGCACCCCTCAGACAGTAGCATGGTGTGAAGTCTCTGCAGCACTAGTCTTGCAGCCCAGGCTTGATACCATCACAAGCAGAATTACTTCTGTCTTCTAAATAACATATCTTCAGACCCAGCAGGATGTAGATATTCTGAGCTACATCTTTTTTTTTTTTTTTTTTTTTTTTAAAAATGCACCCCAAAACATTAACATGCTAAAAACCAACATACCATATAATAGAAATAGTCAATCTTTCCACTGCCAGACTGATGAACAGCATTCAAGGTAACACGCAAAGTATCTCCAGGTGTCAAGACTGCATGTGGGACACTGATGCTGAGGTAGTTGCGAGTATCAGACCTGTATCTTTCAGCCCTGATCCTGGCTTCAGGTGATTCTAGCTTTTCTTTTCCCTCTTCAGCCTTTACCTGTGATGGAAGACAAGGAGTACAAGGTCACTCAAGAGTTAATATAAGGTTTCACTCATAATTCATATCTCTCCATGTGCTGGGATCTGGGTTGAATCATCAAGGAGACTTCATTGGCAGAACCTGGCATCATAAAAAATGATTTTCCTGGCTTAATTCCCTCACCCTATTTTGTCTATTTCTACATGTGTGTTTGATAGTTTCCAGGTATGGCTTTTTCTTAATCAAAATCAAAGGGTCAAAATCACGAAGGAGTATTCTGACAGCCTCTTTTTTTTTTTTCTCCTCTCTGTTATCCACATAATTGAACCATCTGAGCGTCCAGATGTAGCCTTTAGTCTATATTGCTTGGGAACTTTTGCTTTATTCTTTTCTTGTCATTTTCTGTCCTTTCTCATGGTTATATCCTGGACAGAATGATTTCTAGACTACACGCCTAGAAAACACATCTGAAAAAAATAAGAAGACATCACCACTCGTGCAAGTACTCCTTAATGCAGGTGTACAGGATAATTTATACAAATTGGAGAATGTTTTATAGATAGTACAAGAAATTATTTTCTACTCTATATGGTAATTTAATGAAAACTGGATATTTTATTTGTAGTTGTTTTATGAACTTTTTTTCAACAATATATTTTTAAAAATTATTATTTTTTTACCTTTATTTGGAGCACCTGTGCATCTCCAGGGATGCTGAATGTGAAGTGGACCAGACCCTCTTTATTTGACAGTGCAGTACTTTTCATTGGGGTTCCAGATGAGGTAACAGTAGCGGTGACAGGCAGAGAGGCAGCAGGAGAACCATCAGTCAGAGTGACAGATGCCTAATGGGGAAAAAAAAAAATGCCTTTCAGTTATTTCAAGAAAATACTCAGGATTAAAAAAAAAAAGGCCCCCAAACATGAAGAAAATATTTTTATAAACAAGAGGAAATATGGAGCTACACATATTACCATACAAAAATTTATGCTTTGAGACGAGGAAGTAGCAGCTGACACAGTCTGACTCAGACTCTAACTCGGTCTGACACAGACTCTAACATGAAAATCTGTGAAGGTAGATTAACAGCTGCCCCATATCCATACATTTCACATTCATTAGACCCTAGAAACTCCCAGATACTTCAGTTTTCAACTACTTTTTAGGTAAAAATCTCTTCTCAATTTTTTGTGTAAAACTTTGTAGAAAAGCCTGAAAACATGAGGTCTAAAAATCCCAAAACTTCAATCACTTTTTTTAAAAGTCAATATTATGTATTTCAGTTTTAGAATTTTAATTTGACATGGAGTTATTCTTCTACAATGTTATTCCCATCTCTTGCTATGGAAGTGAAGAGGCTGTTCAACGTTAATAAACTGTGAGTATAGTTTCCAGAACAGAACCACAGTATTTCCAGGCTTCTATTCCCTCTGAGGGCTCTGTGTGTACAGAAGGAGACAAAAGAGAAACACAAGTCACCAGTTCCATGTTGGAACTACTTCTGCAGGTGTTTCTCCTAAACAGGTTTTAGTAAAGGTTTTGTTTGCAGCCTTCTTTGCCTCTGTCTTTACTGCTAAGACGACCCCCCATGAACTGCAGGGCACAAAGGGAAGAGATGTAAATGGGCTAGAAGAAGACCTTCCACGGGWTGAGAAGGATTGGGTTAGGGATCACTTAGGCAAATTGGACACTCAAAAATCTATGGGCCCAGATGGGATGCACCCAAGAGTGCTGAGGGAACTGGCCGAGGTTATTGCTCAGCCTCTCTCCATCATCCTTGAGAGGTCCTGGAGAGCAGGGGAGGTGCCCGAGGACTGGAAGAGAGCCAACGTCACTCCAGTCTTCAAAAAGGGCAAGAGGGAGGAGCCGGGCAATTACAGGCCGGTCAGCCTCACCTCTGTCCCTGGAAAGGTGATGGAGCGGTTCATCCTAGAGAGAATCTCCGGGCACATGGCGGAGAAGAAGCTGCTGAGGAGCAGTCAGCATGGATTCACCAAGGGGAAGTCATGTCTGATGAACCTCATAGCCTTCTATGATGGGGTGACAGGCTGGCTGGATGAGGGGAGAGCCGTGGATGTTGTCTACCTTGACTTCAGCAAGGCTTTTGACACTGTCTCCCATAACATCCTCATACGGAAGCTCCGGGACAGTGGGCTAGACGAGTGCACGGTGCGGTGGATCGAGGGCTGGCTGGATGGCAGAGCTCAGAGGGTGGTCATAAATGGGGCCGAGTCCAGCTGGAGGCCTGTGGCCAGTGGTGTCCCCCAGGGGTCAGTACTGGGCCCGGTGCTGTTCAACTTGTTTATCAATGACCTGGACGAGGGCACGGAATGCACCCTGAGCAAGTTTGCAGATGACACCAAGCTGGGTGGAGTGGCCGACACTCCAGAGGGCTGTGCTGCCATCCAGAGGGACCTGGACAGGCTGGAGAGTTGGGCAGAGAGGAACCTCATGAGGTTCAATAAGGACAAGTGCAGGGTCCTGCACCTGGGGAGGAATAACCCCAGGCATCAGTACAGATTAGGGGTGGACCTGCTGGAAAGCACCTCCACGGAGAGGGACCTGGGAGTCCTGGTTGACACTAAGTTAACCATGAGTGAGCAGTGTGCCCTCGTGGCCAAGAAGGCCAATGGGATCCTGGCCTGCATCAGGAGGAGCGTTGCCAGCAGGTCAAGGGAGGTGATTCTGCCCCTCTACTCAGCTCTGGTGAGGCCGCACCTGGAGTACTGTGTGCAGTTCTGGGCACCCCAGTATAGGAGGGACGTGGAGCTTCTGGAGAGGGTCCAGAGAAGGGCAACCAGGATGATTAAGGGAATGGAACATCTTTCGTATGAAGAGAGGCTGAGCGAGCTGGGCCTGTTTTCTCTGGAGAAGAGATGGCTCAGAGGGGATATGATTAATATGTATAAGTTCAGGAAGGGAGAATGCAGGGAGGAAGGGGACAGGCTGTTCTCACTGGTGGCCAGCGATAGGACGAGGGGTAATGGCCACAAGCTGAAGCATAAGAAGTTCCGTCTCCAGGTGAGGAGCAACTTCTTTACTGTTAGGGTAACAGAGCAGTGGAACAGGCTGCCCAGGGAGGTTGTGGAGTCTCCTACTCTGGAGGTCTTCAAAACCCGCCTGGATGCCGCCCTGTGCCACATGCTCTAGGTGTGCCTGCTTGAGCAGGAAGGTTGGACTAGATGATCTGTAGAGGTCCCTTCCAACCTTAAATATTCTGAAATATTCTGAAATATTCTGAGCAGATATAAATCCCTTTAAACAGAAGAAAACAGACATAATAGACTAAATAATACATACCAAAACAGAGAAGGGGGCTCCAGGCACAAAATATTTTTTGGTGTTGGACAGATCAACAACATAAGGAGATTTCACAAACTTCACGTTACTGAGTTCTTCCTCCCTGATCTCGCCACCTGTTAATATCAAGCAGCATGTTTTGCTCTGAAAGCCACAGTTACGTGCCTGCATATAGCATCCATGCTTTCTAATTTCAAGATGAATTGCATTTTAAACAGCATAAGGCAACTAAAGGATGACCCTCACCCAAAAAGTTTCAGTTGTGCAGAAAGGAAAAGCTGGATTCAGATCGATTGAGGGCCAATTCCTTCTAGGCAGCAATAGGGAAGATCTTGCCTAAAATGTTAGCTTCATGGTAGAGAACTTTAGTGATCAACAGTGAAGTAACAGCTCTCATGTTAGCTTCATATGAGTAGTGATAGCATCTGTAATAACTCAGTAGCCTCTTAATTGCTGTGATCAGTTCAACTCTGTGTCCTTGTAGGTAGCACTAAGATACGTGATGGCCTTTCCAGAGGGCTTAGCATTGCAACAGGCAAATACTCATATGAATGTGTGGAAAGGAGTCAGAGGATAGAGAATATAGTGCACTGTGATGCAGCATGAGCAAGCTTGGCAGGTAAGATTGGTCCAATGGGCCAAATTTTCCCATGTGAAGGATTACATTAGAGACAGATCAATGTAAATATTACAGGGTGTATTATAGGGTATATATAGTGTACTCACTTGCAGTTTCTACAGTGGTAACAGCAATATACAAATGAAAACCTTCTAGAGTGGAAATATTACTTTTTAATTTCTCTTCCAGCATGGGTGTACTTAAAGTCACTCGTCCTTTTCCTTTTTGGATCTAAAAAAAATGTGGAAAACAAAAGATTAATTTCTGCTCTTTTTTACATTACAGTTTTAATATTTGTTGCTCATAGCAAAACTATGAATTGCAGTGATTCATATTTTGACAATTTTTGATAACATTCGTCCCCCCTCGGATAAGTCAATTTCAGTAGACTCTGGTACTTACTGAGAGCTGTTGTTCCAGGCCTGTAAGGAAGACTTTTTTCTCAGTTTCATCCACTACGCCAAATCGCACATATGCAATTCCGTCAATACCTTTGCCATAAGAATGTCTTTGCAAGGAAGAAAAGTGAGAAGATCATTGTGTTAATAAAAAGTAAACATAAATAAAATTATCTATTTTATGATGAACATAAAATATGGATATGGATGGGCATTCTTTTTAACTTATGATCTTTTTAACTTATGATCCCTACCACTAATAAAACAAATATGAAGAATTTTGCAGTTCCATGTACAAAACAGTAATTCCAAATACATAAAAACACATAGAGAAAATCACTTTGTCGGGATCACACATGGAAATATCTTCTGTCAAAATTTTTATAGATTAATGAAAACTTTAGATTCCCAGATATGCAAGATCTCACACAACTCATGCCCTTCCCCAGGAACAGGGGAAGACTATTTATGGGACATCCAGCTAATTCCTTTTTATTAGATACCTCATGCAGAGAGCTTAAAAATCCCAGGAGAGACCTATCTGATGCAGCTGATGCCCTGTAGACCTCCAGAAAGAGCATCCTGCCACGATGCCATGTGCAATGTATGCATCTGGCGATCAGATTGCTCTGTTCTACATAACAGATGGGTCTCCAAGGCCATCATGAGAACAGGACATGACACTGCATCTGGCAGGCTCCTCTCGCAAAGAAACCCTGGAGGTGACATCGTCCTGCAGCAGAGCAGGTAGCACAACATGAAACCATTGGCATGTCACAACCACGTGGTGATTCTTGCTTGCAGAAATCCTGCTTCATCTCAATTTTATAATGGATTATTTAATTTATTTGGACAAAGTCTCTTCCAAATTGATTTTATCAGTTTGTACTGATGTATACCAGTGAAAATTTGAAAGACTGAGAGACAATTCTTTTGGAAGCTGTTTAAAATCACAAAATTTCTCTAGCAACTAGAGAAGCAATATTCAACACATGAAATAATTGATAATTACTTGCATGGCAAGTTAATAAAGGTAAGTTCAATTGTCAGGAATTTCATATGCTGATTTTGATGTAAACCAGGCCTATTTAACGTCTTTAGGACTTTTTCTAACAAATAAGGCTTCTACTTGCGTAAAGCAAGTCTGGAAAAAAAAAAAGAGAAGTAATTGAAAATTGAATACAGTATTCAGTTATTCAGACATATTATTTGGTTTTCCCTCTTAAATAATTATGAAAGTAATAAGGACTGAAGGGTATGTGAATACCATTAATTGGAAATTGAGTGCTATAATAACATGAAGATAAGATTTTTCAAAGAATTAAATTATTAAAGCTGCTTATTTAAAATCACTCGCAGCATCAAGTAACTACAATTAAAGCTATCAGTTGTATAACAGAATCAATTAAAGAAATAAGGTAAGCAAGAGAAGATTAGAAAAGCTGAATTTGTTCAGTTTTGCAAAAGGAAGCCCATGCCAGGACGTAAGTTGAATTGGGGAGAAGAAAGATCTGCGTTCTCCAGGCAAAGAGCTCATGGATAGCTGCCAAAAGACCAAAAGCATATGAAGTAGTTGGGGATGAATTTAAGCCAGAGATAAAAACAACTAGGGCTTTGCAGGGTTGAAAAGCCTTCCTTTCACTTGGACACCAGGACCAGGCAACACAACTAGCACCTGGTGCCTCTCAGGGCCATTAGGATTCAATTAAATGAGCCCATGATGCTGAGGCCAGATGGCAAAAAATGCCCTATGCCTGTTTTATTCAACTCACTTATCTCCACAACAGGGTAGCCACATGTAAACTGCCTCCTTCCAGCAGACCTTTGTCCATGTTTATTCCTGAACTGCTTCCAGCAATCGTTTGGGAGTCCTCCTGACGCTCAGGCCAAAAGCATATCAGGCACCAGCCCAACAGGGCTTAGTAGGATTTCCTGGAACTGTTTAATTTACCACCCAAACAGTTTAAATATAGTTTTCCCCAATTATGTTTAATTCTTTAAATAGCCCAAACTATAGAATTATTCCTCAGGTTGAAAAAGCACCTTTTAGTCACATGACAGTTTTGTGACTGTCATGTGACTTTAATGTAATATTTAATTCTTACCCAACCAAAGGCTATTGCAAACAAAACTACATGCAAGTTCAGTTGCAGTCACTGCTTAACAAACGTAATAGATCACAAACTTTAAGTGTTAGGTCAATGTTTTTTATTCTTATCTAAATATTGGATTAGCAGATTTTATGCAAGGATCTTTTCCCCTTCTGTATTAACCTTTTCCTCCTTGTGATCCCTGTCAGCTACAGAGCCAATATAAAAGAGACTAGATACAAGAATATATTCAAAAGTGACCTATATAACTTATATGTATATAAACATATGTATATGTATATATACATAACTTATATGTATATAAAATAACTTATATGTATATTATTCAATAACAACTATATTTCCTGCATAAAATGTGTATATATGTATATATGTAGTTCAAAACATAATTGTAAATCATGAAAAAATCAGAATCCTGAAATTAATTGGATACAATAAGCTTTATCAGACTTCAACTGATTATTTAATAAAAAGTAGACAGTTCACTTTCTACCATCACTGGAATCATTATAATACAGAAAATTTGCCAACTATCTAACATTAGCTACAATATTAACAACATTAACTAAAATAACTCTGTAGTATCAATTTTTTTTTTCAGTTAAAGACTTACAAAGAACTGGATGAATTAACCTCAAAAAGCCATGAAGACTTATTTTTTAGGGGTTGCTGCATGTTCAGCAGTCTACTGACACATCAAAATTGCCTTGGAATAAATCTGAGATTTTGTCTAGATACAGATATTTTGCCAGAATAACTATTTTAGTATTATTTAGATAATTCAAAGTATCTGATTTCAGGGTGTGTATTTCTTCCATATCATCGATATAGTATGTTTGGTAATATCCTAAAAAATGACCCAATTTAATACCACTTAATGTTATTTTATGATATCTAAAGACATAAAAAAAGGAAGAATACACAGAACCTAAGAAAACAAATAGGTGAGCAAGAGGATGGACAGTCTCCTCATTCATTTGAAGAAGAAAAGACTTTTCCTAGGTATGAGGGAAGACCAACTACTTGGGCTCCTTTTGTACAATTTATTCAAGTTCTACTTTAATCACCAGAGAGATAATAAATTATCAATTCTTACTCCTAACTACTCACACAGAGGTTCTTTAAATCAAAACATCTGAATTAATGTAACACTGAAGCACTTGGCTTAAATGACCTCCATATAAATCCTGGACTTGCAAATCTCATGTAAATAAATCCTTCCAAAATCATCAAGTCCAGTTGCATGAATGATTACTTCAATAAATACAGAATACATCACTGTGTTTCCAGAGAACTATTTAATTTTTCTCTCCCTCTTCCCAGTACCAAAGGTGGACAAGATATTTCTAGTTCTTTCTGACTCCAGCTGAGAAGTAAATAAAGCAAGACTACCCTCCTAACATGCAGTTATTTAGTATTTCCAGTACTAAGAGCTTTTAAAACTCCACCATCAGGGGGACCTGATACATGTGTGAATTAATGATAGATCATGCTGTAAAACTAGATTCAGTTCTGTCAGTGTTGCCTCAGAAATTATAGAGCTATACAACATAAAATAATGATTCAGTACAGATTAAATCTGAATCTTCAGAGATATTTAGAATATTTTGATAGGTTAAATTGTCCATTGGCTTTTGAAGTAATCAGATATTGAATATTGATGAGATTCTAATTTGATATGGGATGAGGTTTATTCTGCACAGAGCAGAATTGGCTTGGACAGTCTGGGAGCTGTGAAACCATGTCAGTGCAGTTAGGCACATATTACATCAAAGGTCTCAGAAACTATGTGAGATTAACTATTTTATTCAACTGGAAGTGTATCTTAAAAAAAAAAAAAAAAAGGAAATATTAATCTGAATTAAAAACTAGCCTGTTATAACCAAACTTCATTGGACTTTGAAGAAATATCATTTTCTTCATTTCTTCAAAGAAATAAAATTCTCCAAACTTGGATTGCCTCTATCTGAATTAAATTAAGCAACATCTGAAGCTCTAGAATGTTTTGAAATGTTCAAAGCAAAATGGATAAAGAAATGTCTCTGTCTAGAGTCACATCTACCAGAAAAGAATTCTAACTGATCATTGTTTTACTAATAACCTAAAATAGTCAGAAAATCTGGCATCATTTTGATCACCCCTTGGATTCATATAACATTTTACACTGCTGTCCCAAATTAGTAGCAAAGTAGAAACAGATAGTCTAAGAGCTGAAAGTAAGATTCAAGTAAAACCAGAACTTAGTTAACTGTTAATGACCGAGAGAGGAAGAAGCATCAGGGTTCATTATGTGCTTTTCCGTGTGCCTCCTAAAAAGACCTTGCTTTGGAGTGTACTTACTTTGCCTCAATATCAAAGACAAAGCTTTGATTCCAAATGTGGTAGTATGGCTGGAGTGGGATGAGTTTGACATCAAAAGAAGGCAGCTCTGCAGAGAAAAAAAAAAAGAAACAGAACTAGTCTGAAATATCCCCCTCCTTCTCAAAATGTGTGTAGTGTGGATGTAGGGGCCCCAGCAGCAGCTGTGTCACTCTGCAGATGGGCTCCTATTTAGCTATACTACTTGCTGCTGTAAAGGTAGCCAGATAGATGCTTGCTCTTGAGCATAGAAACTCACAGCAGGTTCTACTAGTGTGTAACCATTACATGCACTAGCTAAAGAAAATCTGGGTTTTGTAAAAGTGCAAACTGCATTTCTTATAATTCTTGTCTCAAAAGAAAATAGACAAAATTTAAAAATAAATTAATAAATTTGGTACAAAGAAATCAATAAAATATTTTCAAATTTTTGAATTTCTATATTTAGAGTTTTTCCCCAATGCTTTTTCTTTTCCCTACAAAAATCTTCACTTGAATATGGCAACTGCTTCAACCAGTCTGCTGCTAAGAAACTTGTTATTACTTTTATGTTATTCCAATTGGATAGCTTTGTCAAATTTACAAGTTATTCTTCCATCAGTCAGAGTTAGCAAAGATGAACTGGAACTCCTTGAATCACACCTAAATAACTAGTACCCAAACACCTAGTACATAAATAGAACCACTTACAAACACTGCAATATATCTCTAAAAGTAGAGGTGGTTTTTCTACATTTATATTCCATATTCAATATCCTCTTACCATATTTTTTAACTTCAAATTCAGCTGAAGCATTTGACATTTCATAATCTTGAAACCAGGCCATGATTTTCCATGTTCCAGGTCTAAAGTTCAGATTTTGCATAAAAGAGTTAATTAAGATTTCTCACATATTGTATTGTAGTAATACATTTAAATAATCTCTAAATATGAAAAGTATACTTCCAATAAATTGAATAATCCCCAATAAATTGAATACTAGTATTTTGCTTGTTTTGACCCTATACAAAAGCAATTTATTAACAAATCTCTCTTTGCTTGAGAGGGCAAGCAAAGTATTAACAAATATAGTGGATACTATTCTCCAAGCATTTATGAGAAACAGCAAGATACCATAATTTGAGACTGCATTAAAATAGAGAGCTCATCATATATTTGCTTTTAATTATCTTCACTGGGAGATCAATTTTATTCTAGCTCACAATTGAACATTGAATACTAAGTAAAGGCTTAATTACTTTGTCATTTAATTACACTTTAAACCCTTACAGATGTGCTCTCCTGAGTGGAATTTGTATATCCCCTTGAAGGGAGTCTTATGATCAAGGCAGATATCCACCAGCCACCAGCTCTAACTCCATGCCACAACTGCTCTCACAAATGATCAGAGCAAAATTATCTGCTCTAGTGTACTTGGTATTTTCTTGCTGCTCTAAAAAAATGATAATACATATAAAATAAATGAAATAAAACAGTGTCCCTGAAGTTGTCCTGCAACCCATTTTCAGCCTGAAGATAGTTTTGCTGCAAGAGGCATTTTGCCATATGTCTTTTTTGATGAGCAAGGCACAGGAACATACTCGGCAATATCAGGTATTACAAAATGTTCGTTAAGCACTGTTTTTACTCTCCATTCAGACTTTTTAGTCACCATTCCTCTTGAGTTCTGTTGAGGGAGAGAACAAGCAAATGCAAGTTTATGCAGAAGGTAAAAAACATTCATGGTCAAAACCTCAAACCTATGAGACCACAAAAAAAGTGGTCTATTATATTCCTTCCCAGGTATTCATCCCTCCCTCTCTAGTCTTGACATTGGCCAAAACCACTAGAAATACGTAAATACACAATATGTAGATGCTACTCCTTATATAAAAAGGAAGAAACACTGTCCACTAAACCAGTCCCATACTTTTATGCCCTGGAGAGAGGAGGTAGAGGAGAAGCTGCCCGTGGAGCTCCATCTGTGGAGAATTTTTCACAAGGCAGGGGTAGAATGACAGCAAAATGGAGAGGAGCTAGGGTGGAGTCCTGGTTTTGGATCTCTAGTGCGACTTTCTAATGCTGAATATGATAAAGAAGCACTGGATAAAACTACTTTTTGCATACTCACTATCACAGCAACTTGAATTGCTTCACTTGTTGGCCTCATAGCATTGTCCAGAATGAACACCCTGAATTTTACTGCGTAAAAGAGAATAAAATGTATTTTAATATTCATTTATAGCCTCCCTCTTCTAGATAGTAATTACTGCATGAACTTAACTGAGTTTCTGAATTTTAGATAAAAAGCTTTCTTTTCAAGAAATGTGAGAAATTTCAAAGAGAGATATTGCATTCTTCCATAAGCTTTGAACATTACGTGAGTGACCACATACATTAGGTTTTTGAAGCCACTTCTGAAAAATACGTGGCAAACATCACTTCATTGTTGCATTTCTGTGATCAAGGACTGCAGCATTTTTGACTTTAAAGGTCAAATTTGTAAAGTTTCGACCTTCTGGTGTTTTTGCTTATATAATTGTTAAAAGCAGTGAAATATTTGTGACTGCAAGTTAGTTGCAAAGGTATTTCTGGCAGGAACTGCAAACCAAAGAAATTATTTTGGGGATAGGGGAGAAAGACTCCCATTTTATTTTGTTTTCCTGAGGAATACCATGATTATAATCCTTTTTCATAGAAAGAAATATAGAAAGACTCCTCCACTGCTGTGGTGCTTTGTGAGGGTCCTGTTATGAGCAGCACAGAAGCCCTAGCCACGAAGCTTGGATTTAACGGGTTTAAATTTGCTGTCGTGTACACACAAATATCTGGAACCTGTATTGGAAAATCAACCTATTATTGCTTTCTATAACTATGCTTTTGTGACATCTATTTTCAATATCTGAAATGCGGTGTTTGTGTGTTAACCTTTGGAGTTCGGTGTGTATATAGGTTTATCTGTCTGAATAAAAATGTAGCCTTTCTTGGAAGACAGGAGGATGCGAATGGTTTGAACGGCCTCCCCGAAAAGGTGCCTGCTTTCAGTGACCAGCAGAACATAGGGCAGCCTTGTCCTCATGGACATATCCATATTCACATTTTCTGGGTTGATCTGAAAACAAAGAAAGAAAAGATCCTGTAGAATCAGGTATATAACTTACAGGTATGTCAACCAAGAGGCCAAGAAAAAGGTAAAGTACCTACGTATTTTAAGACTACTGTTCTACAGAAGGATAATCAATTATTTCTCTCTATTCGGCAAATAGAAAATAAAAGATTTGAATTGATGCGTAGAATCAGTCAATCAAGTTACAAGGTTATGGATGATTCACAGGCTGCGGGTTGAGAAACTGCACATTTTTTAAGGTTTTCTCTATTTTGTAAAATAGCCAGTATGCAATGGATAGGAATGCAGTCTTAAGTTATACAGATCACCGTTTGTAAGAGTCAGAGAAATGATAACAAGAAATCAGATCCAAACATGTAAAAACCTTGGACTTTCTTGTTGGATACGAAAGAGCACTCCCTGCTGCAATCCTATTGTGTATTGTTTTATCAACTGACTTGGTGAATAGAGAGCTGCTTCCACTGGAACTGGTGATTTGTTATCTTCCTCTAACAATCCCTATTGCCTCTGTTCCAACATATTTCCAGCACAGATTATACGATTGGTTTAAAATTATGATTTACATTATAAAGATGTTTGACTCACCAATAATTTTTTGATCTGTTGGTAGTTGTTCCCTTGGTTAAGGTTAAAGGTGGTCTTTGCTGATACGAGCTTATTCTTTGCCTCATCTTTAAAGTATGCTGTAACTTGGACAGGGCTCTGTACTCCATGAACTTGAACTGTTACTGTCTCAGGTGTGCCCAAGTGCACGACGTTAGGAGCAGTAATAAGAAATCTAAAACCACATAGAAATGTGTGTACTATCTGGAATATATAGAATACATTGACCAATATGTTGGCAGATTTTCACAGATGTTAAGAAAATACAAGTTTTAAAGAAAGAAATTGTCAAACTTGCAAATTCTACTGTCAAAGAACAGCTGAGATGATTGGAAGGGTCATTTGGATATCATCTAGCCCAATCCCTCTGCTAGATACATATTAAAAGAAAATAGTGTCTCTCCAGTTGATTTTGAATATCGCATTAAGGTCCTACTAAAGATCAGCATCTATGGGAAAAAAAAGAGGTCCTGTTTTCTCCAAGAATTATAATGCTTATTTTTCCCCTAAATGGAACTGTCCAATTAGAGGAAACAACATACGAAAATCTTCATTGAACAGAGAAGAGGCACATCATAACCCCAAAACTCCTGTAGATGAAAATCTTTTCTTTCTGCAATGTATTTAATCAGTTACAGAAAGGTCAGTGATTCTTTTCCAAGATTTGTTGATCCTCTAGTAAATTTCAGAAAGCTGGAGATGAATAAGCCAAAATAACAGCACATACATCATGCTCTAATAGAACATTTTTGATTGTACCTTATTGAGCACAAGAGAGAGGGAGATCCTTCCCCTTAGAAAAAGGTTTTATTTTACAGAGACTTTTTACAAATTTTCAGAGTTCCAGGAAAAATATATTACTGATTCCAAACAGCAATCCCCAAACTTGCTGTCAAGACCACAAACTTCCTACTTTCTCTTTCAATGGATTTTTTTTTTTAGGAGTGAAGAATTAATTTTAAAAAATGTACTTACGATGGTGCTTGCTGTGCATTGGATAACAGTAAACAAAAACTCATCAAAAATATCAGCCTTTCCATTGGAAGCCTCTATGGCACTGGTCCTACAAAACAGAAAAATCCAAAAGCCACCCTCAATCCTCCGTTGAGATCCAGGTTGCAAGAAATGGGCTGATGGCACATGGTAGCAAAGAGCATTACCCCTCTGGGTTATTTATTAATAATTTGCAAAACCATGCAACCAATAATGACTGACATGCTAGTGATATATAAGGGCAGATCCAGAGCCTGAGGAAAAGACATGCTGGAGACTAAGCCAGAATTCTGCATTTGATTATTCCTTCACTCTCTTTCAAGCTACAGTATTTCCACATGTTAGTAATTTAAAATTATGTTCCAGTTTTCAGAGTACAGCAAAGACAATCCTAAAATCACACACGATACCACAGCTAAACCAGTGTCTCTAAAGCAATTCATCATGTGGACATATGTAAAAAGAGCAGGTCCCTGCTCTATGACACTCTGTGACATTACTTAGCTCCAAGTGTCTCTTAGTCCAGCAAGAGTGAAGACAAACCTCCTGGTTTAGGTAGCAGAAAAGGAGCTGCAGTGGAAATGTGTCTGTGCAAATCTGTAGTGCTACAGGGGAAATCCTCTGCTTTAACATAAATGTTTTAGGAAATGGATGCCCATGGCTGAGCTGGTCTACCCAGACTAAGGCAGGGGCTTTCCTGGAGACTTGTGAATCTCATCTTAATATAAATCTACAAAATGATTTCACAGCAGCAGACTTTCCTAACTACACCAAATGGCACAAAATCCCATAAAAAGCAGGATATTCAAAAATAAGAAATATATATATGTGTCTGAAGAATAGCTATTTGTACAGGAACCAGGTTTTACTAGAGGCAAAAGGAAGGAACAAATTAAAACTCTACTCAGGTCTCATTTTTCAAGCCTTTACCAGATTTATCCTTCCAAAAGTAGATTTGTTTACTCATGAAAATGGAAAAATGCTCATGTGATCTGCAGCTCAAATCCCAGAAGTGATCAGAATGTTGTCCAACAGCTCTAGTGATAAACTGCCTTTTGTTAGACCACATTTTAGCCAGCACCCTTAATCATGAGAAACAAATACCTTAAGGCAAACAAGATGGACAACCAGCAAGCTACTATTTGTAAGGTGAACTCAAAGGCACAGCATGGACCCTGGCTGAAAGTAAGAAAAAACACAGATGGACGTGACAGCTTTCTGCACATTTATAGTCATTGGAAGTGTATTTCTGGCCTCAAACCCAGAACTGCACAGGTTGTTTTACTTTGTGCACTGTAGGCATGGATTTCTTCCAAGAGCCTAAAATTTGACCAGAACAACTCCAGCACCTGGACTTATTAGGTCAAAGGCTTCTTATAGCTTCAGTGGTAAAATAAACATATTAGAGAGAGGCAGGAATTATGCCACAGTTCAGAAAGCCAGGAATCACCATGCCTATCATAATAAAATGTGTAAAATATTGTACAGAAAATATTTTTTCTGTGTGTTTAGAATTAGATTTTTGAAAATAATGTGAAGTTAATTTCTTGATTTTACCAAATTACATAAACACCAAGACAAAGCACAAAGATGACTAACTTCAAATACCCAATGGAATCACGGACCCACTTAAATGCCAGCCATGATGATATGAAGATCACAATCTGTGTCACTAAGGCATTGATTGATGAGCCTGGCTTCCCATCCCAGCCTAAGGTAATTCCAGGTGCAAAAGGGACACCTGTCAGAGGCAGCTGGATGTGAGTAATTATATATATTTTTTTGATGTTTAGGGAGCTGCAGAGAACTTGACAAATAAAATCCAGGTCCAGGCGGCTCCTTATGTTCTCCAGGCCCCAAAACAACAGCTTTTCCTCCCTGTTGTTCCTGGGAGGTAGATGCTAGAGACATGCAAGTGGCGCTGCTATTGATCTGGTCTATTTGCTACTGTCTTTAAGTCCAGGCTTAACATAATTAGTATGATATAGATTAGATATATTAGATATAGATTATAGTTTGGGTCAGTTGGATAGTTTTCTTAGTATTGAACAAAGGAGAGACTCCAGCTGGGCAAGATCTGTAAGGAGACCAGCAAGTGATACCCAGGCCTTTCCTCAGGGCTTTGATCATCTCAGTAGGCATCAGCTGCAGGACTAATAGAGCTCAGGTTACAGGAGAAAAATAATTATTTTTTTGTTTTGTTTCATTGTTGTTGCTTTTTGTTTGGTTTTTCTCCAGGCAAATGAAATAAACAAGAGCAATAAGCAAGCAAAACAAACACACAGACAGACAAATAAATAAATAAATAAATAAATAAGTCCCATAATCTGCATCCCACTGTTATGGCCCTTTCCTGGAAAAAGTCTTTTCAAGGTCTGTCAAGGGAAAGTGGGCCTGAGTGCTGGTGGCATTAGGTAGGTTCTGCAATGTGCTATCCTTAAGGGAAAGGAAATGTCATACTGAGTTCACACCAAAACTTCAGTCTTGTGCCTCTCCTCTCAGAGAGGAGGACGGGGTATTTCACTTGGTCTCAGGGGACCAAAATCTGCTTATGTGGCTTCATATGGGTTGGGGTCTGTTAAGGATGTGGGTTGGAGTGTGTTAAGCTCTGCAGCCTCTGAACTCACACAGAGACCTTCTCATGGATCATGTAGATTCATGTAGATACTGCAAAAACTGTTTATTTGTATTTTATTTGTATTTTTATTTTATTTTTTCATTATTTTTTATTATTTTTTATTATTTTTTATTATTTTTTATTATTTTTTATTATTTTTTATTATTTTTTAATTTTATTTGTTTTAATTAGATTTGCACATTATTGCTTCCCTGTGAGGAATGCTGAGGGACAGTGGAGTATCAACATGACACAAACACATGTATGCAAGTGAAGGTTGTGTGCAGATGTGGTTTACATAACTGGTGACCATTAATGTTAGTGACAGCAATTTTTTTCTCCAAAATATTAAACTATAACTGTAATTAAATAAGGATTCTCTTAATCTCTTTCACAAACAGGAAAGGTTATTTAATCCAATAATCATTTATACAATTACATTTACAATTTCTTATGCTTTTATTTGTCCAGCTCTGAATTTATATAAAATGATCATGGCATAAATAAACTTGCACTGCAGACCCTTTCAGGCTGTTTGCAATTTCTAATATAACACAAAATATTTCATTCGGACATCCCTTTAAATGTGCAAATAGCTAATATAAATGTAAATGTATTTTCACATTTTCATTGTTTGTGATAAAATGTAGTTGCACATTACTCACGTTATTTCACATTAATGTAAATATAATAAAATTCTGTCATTTGAAAGCATCCAGCATATCTATGTTAGAGCAAAACCAAAAAAAATCCCTAAACCAAGTGACCTGCCTTTTTCTAAAGTCAAAGTCCTTTCATATTTACTCATCAACTATTTTTTTTTGTCAAGTGCAATATTGATTCTTGCGCTGACCCTCAGTTCAGCACAGTGTGTGGAAAGCACTGTCTGGGATTTAGGTATGGTCTGGGATTTAGGATTTAGGTAAAAAGGAACTAGTGAAGCCCTAGCTCAGAGAGACCAACTGGATTTGTTTTCAATATATGCTTTCTTTCTTTTTTAAAGATTCATTTGAACTTTGCAGATTTTCACCATGTTTCAAACATCAGCAACAGTTTTGGTTCTGAAGCTTGAAGGGCTTCCAACTTGCCTTTCCCCCTCCATTGGCCTGAATATTAATGGGATCAAAGTCTACTTTCGGTTTCCAGCTCTAGTCTTTCACCTCTGCCTGGTAAGAGGGTACAAAGGACAACTTCACAAAGCACATTTACAAGTAAGCTTTGCAGTAGCTTTGTTAAGATACAGGAGATTGTGAAACATGCAAAACATAATATTGCACTGCTGATATTTTAGAGCAGTAGATTTTTGAAATCCTTTTCCAACAGCAGGCCATGGGGGTCTAATTTGAAAAGACTCTCCTAAAAGCAGGACAATTTTGGCTTAACACTTACATACATAAAAATTGTTATTATTATTTTTATTTACCGTAATCTGGACAATATATTAAAAAGTTAATCTAGGTCCTAGTTGCTTTTACCTTGAAGAACTGCTATTTTCACCAATACTTGTTTTGTGTTTTAGATTTTCTATTTGCTTCAAAAAAGATGTATATTCTCTTTTAAAGAGGAAAGCCAACATATCCTGCTGCCACTGAGGAGCCTTGGTTTGTTTTTGCGTTTGTGTTGGGGACAGTTCATACAAACAAATTCAATCTTTTCTCATGGGTTCTCAGTCAGAAGGAAGTAGAAAGCTACAGGAGCTGAGAAAGAAAACAGCTTGGCCCTGATCGTCATGTCTAGGGATGTTTGGTTTTACCATTCCACCCAAACATACTGAAGTAGGGCAAAATGTCAATCACAAATTCCCTTTTTTTTTTTTTTTTCTTTTTGGTAAGTTCCATTAAAAAGGTCAAAAGCAACCCAATTTTTCCTCCATAGCAGCAAGGATGAAACCATATTACCTACAGAATTGACATGCTCCAAATATTTTGGACTTTCCTCCTTTCTTGAGTTTTCCAAACTTTAAGTAAATTAGTTGTCTCTTACTGTTTTTTTTTCCTCTTTTTTTCAGGGGAGGAGCAAAAAGAGAAAAATATCCTGAAGATATAATGTTATCAGAAAAAAAAATAAAAAAAAAAATCAGCCAGACAGTAAGTATTACACATTCAGTGCTGTGGATTTGGGAGCACAGCTTGAAATCAAGTAAATTCAGTGTTTTATAATTGCAGAATTTAGAAGGAGTAATTTATAAATATCACTGATCCTCATTCCTTACATTTCCTGAACTAACTGTTTAATGGAGATACTCTATTTTTTTTGACATTTTCACAATTACACTCAAAAATGTTTCACAACAGAAAGGGGAAAAAAAAACATAAAATCCCAAGGAACTGCTAGTCCTGACTGTATCTGCCACTGGCAGCTTTTCCTCTCTCTCTCTCTTTTTTTCCCCCTTGCTCTGATCTCTGGATTAAGTTTAAATTTTTGTTTCCCCCAGTAACTCACCCACCAGACACAGGGAGACTCTTCACTTCTCCCAAGCCAGGAGGCTCTGCTCTGAACTCTATCGCACTCGAGTAAGTCGAGATCAACTCTAGTGTCAGATCAAAAGCTGCCCTACTTATTTTAATCCCTTGGTCTTAACATTCAAGGGTGAGGTTCAAAAAGAGCAGGGAAATGAAGAGAGCAGGGAAATGAAGTCAGGCTGTGACTGACAGGAGAGTTTATTTTTATCCTAAATGAGAAGCTGCTCAGTGGCAGCACATTTCAGCATCTCCTGGGGTGTAGGAAGAACATTTGTCATCTTGCTATAGTAGAGTTAAATGTGAACTCATTTATAGCTGCTCAGTGGGACAGTTGTTCAGGTAACTAACTCAGACCTCTTGCAGCCACCAGTTTTTTAGGTAGCTACTTGGGAGAATAATAGTAAGTGCCATATTCAGCCCAGATATGGCATTTGGAATGGAAATCTTCTCTTTTCAATAACACAGTTTTGCAGGAAAAATATCTCTGGCAAAATAATGCAAAAGACTCAGTGGTGCTGGTGCAGAGGCACCATCAGAAGATTGGCCTTATATACCCCAAGCCCTAGTAATGGTGTCTGGGGGACTATGCTCAGACAGGTTCCAGCTAAATTATATTGTTTTACTCATTGTTCCTACAGAAAAAGAAGAAAAAAGAAAAAAGTGAAAATATAGTAAAATGTGAACACAAATGATGTTTTCATTTATTTAGTCAATGCATCTTGATGAAGGAAGGCTTTAGCCATGGTAATGTATGAGAACATGGGGTGGCATTTCCAGGCCATTAAGTGCTGGATTTTTACTTATCTCCGAAATGAAGAAGATGATCATTGCTGGTATCATTGGCATCCATCATGTCTACAACTGTTGCAGGAGTCCTCACCACTGAAAAAAAAATTGTCCTGGAGCTCTCCTGACATCGGTGATGGCACAATGGAGCTCTTGGACTGCTCTGGCTTTCCTTCTTCTCCATGTACCGGAGGGTGCCCATCTGTTTCTGCCTTTGGCTCGGTGTGTTGGAAGAAAAGGTGACTGAGGAAAATTGCAGGCTTGAGGGACCCTCTTCCCATGGCATAGCAAAGACTCATATAGACTTAATTCATCTTCTGTTCATGCTGTTCCTGGGCTGCTTGGGCACCATCTCATCCCTCACCCAAAGCCCACCAGTCCCAAGGCTGAGCAGCAAGGTAGTTTCCTCCTCAAGGTTATGGGCAGCAAGAGGGAATTAAGCTTGTTTTGTATCAAGCAGCTCACTCTTGGGCTGTTCTGCTCTGACTTACAGTTTTTTTTTCTTGTTCCTTGTAGCCACTGGAAGATTTTGTAATTTAATTTGGAGCTCTCTCCTATTTCACAGATTTACATCTCTGCTTGAGCAATTAAAAATAAATAAACCGTCATCAGTGATCATGAAGAATAACAAAGTAATGTTAAGTAACCCTAAATTTCCAAACACCTCCTTTTTCTTTGATGGTCTTGGTAGCTTGTTGGCTTTGGTAAGAAGAGTACAGATGCTTAATATTTAAGAGTAAGCCTGGCTACTATTAATATTAGCCCAGTTAATATTTAAGAGTAAACTTCACTTACTTTGGAGATACTTCAGTTACTAAATGGATTTACTTCCAAATTACTCTGTAAATATCTGTCCTGGCTGTGTGGCATTTGCTCTCCACTGAAATACAGAAACACATTAGCTCACTGTGGCAGCATCAGTGCCTCTGACCTGGCCCACACCTGCAATGTGAATATGCTGTGAGACAAAATCTCTTAAATAACTATAATTTGTTAAATCTTACAGTGTGTATCTGTTGTTGTAATGAACAACATCAAGGAACCTTCAGAACGTTTCAGTCCACAAATAATTTCTCCCCTCGATTATATTGTTAGAAAAGGTTCAAAGCACAGAGAACGTTCTTTGTGCACACAGAAACTGAAAGTTGTATGGAAAGGCCAACTACTCAAATACTATACAGAATAATCCCATCCCTGTAAAGTGCTGCAACATGTGCATAGATGGGCTTGTCCTTTTAAAATACACTCTGGGCAGCATTCGTGATCTTCTGTGCTGGCTTCCACACCTGGGGTTTCTATCCATCCCTCTGCTTCAAGGGATCGTTTTGTGTCTGCTTGTGAAGCACCACCGAAGAGCCCAGTGACAGGCCAGGAGGGGAGGTGGTTGCCTCCAGCCCTGATGTATTTATGGTGTCCTGGTGCCATCCAGCGGGCAGATGTGTGATCTGCCAAGTAAGCAAACTTCCCTGGGCATTTGTGAAACTGCCCATCCTGCTTCCTGGAAGTCCTTCCTGCAGCTCATGCCATTGGCAGGACATGGAGTTCCTTCCAGATCCATATGCCCAGGTAGACCTGCCTGCAGTGCAGCCTCCTCATGAATGGCTCAAGTGCTTGAGCTCACATGACAATTAACAATAGCCAATATTTTCTTAAAAAATAATTTGTCTTACCCTAAAAGAGGCACCTATTTTGGTCTGCTCAAAGGATTCCTTAAACACTTGCATTGAAAAAAAAAAAAGAAGAAAACAGCAACAACAAAAAGTAAGCAAGTAAAACCTCAAAATGTGGCCCAAACAACATATTGGCAATTCAGAATCAAACACGCGCTCTCTTCTGAGACGCCTCTGGCAGGATTCACTTCAGGACACTGAGATGAGCTCAGCTCTAGGCATTAGACTTTTCTATTACCTTTATTATTCATCTATCTCAGAATAAACTTGCCTAGCTACAAGTTCTGGTTTCCATCCAACTTTGTAGCCTACTATCCCATCTCTCATGAAAAGGAAAAGGAAAAGGAAAGGGAAAGGGAAAAGGAAAAGGAAAAGGAAGGAAGGAAGGAAGGAAGGAAGGAAGGAAGGAAGGAAGGAAGGAAGGAAGGAAGGAAGGAAGGAAGGAAGAGCGAGCGCTAGATAAAGCAGTGATTTTCAAGGTATATTTTGAAGGTAGGTGTTTTTATAAAGTCAATGTGTTCTCTGCTGGCAGAGCAGTTCAGAGTCAGAAGAATCACGTGCTCCCCAACAATCTCTGTTTCATGGTATTAGATGCTGGAAGGTAAGGAAAAATGTTTTGTGCTGAGACCATCACAGATTTTTGCCAAGAAAGAGATTTACTTCATTTGTGTCCTTTCTGAAGCGGTTATTATCTGATTCCACTCCAAGACTTACGCATTTTCTGATTTACTACAACACGCTCTTCTCTTCCCACTGCCTGGGATTCAAGAGCTTATTTGTGCAAACAGATGATTTGGAAACGTGGGGCCCCTTTTCTCTGTTCCAGCTAAATTCCAGTTATGACTAGAATGGAGAAGGGAAATATTACTTTAAATGACCTTAAGTTCCTCATATTTCATGGTAAGCTGGGGGCTAGTTTGAATTCTAATAGAAATTTAAGCACCTGAAGGTATTGTGAAGCAAGGTCAGTTATTTAGTGGTACACAGGAACAGGCAGAGAATGTCTTTGGTTCTCCTATAATAACAGCTGTCTCTGAAGCTAAAAGAACATAGAGAAAAAACATAGCTATTAAGGATGCTTATCTTACCCTTATTACTTATTCCTCTTTGTGGTCTGCAGATTCTGTGGACTGTGATTCTGTGAAGGGTGTTTGTAGCAGGAGTGAAGACTGGCTTAGCTGTGCTACTGTTTTTACTGTAATCCTGGGAGAATGTCCCCCTGAGCGTGTCCTGTCTTCCACAAAGCAACCCACAAATACTTTTTGTGTGGCTGTATACATCCCCCATCCCTCATTCGTCACTTGACTTGGCAAGTAACAGGAGTGCATAGATGGTAACTATGTTCTGGGTTCAACCAGGGAGGTCTTACTGTCTTGCTCACTTATGTTAAATCATTAGAAAAGTAGATTTCAATGTACTAACTACTTAGCCCCTAACATGTAGTGCAGAAATCTGCTCTGCTCATGTGGTCTTGCACTGCAAAGAACTCAGTGAAAGAAACTAAGACTGCTGAGGACGACCATAGCTTCTTAGAAAAAGGCATCCCATCTATCATTAGCAATCAGAGAAAGGAAAATAAATCATTTCTCATATCTAAACCACGCAGACAGACTTTTCCAACATCTATGTTTTCATGAATTTGCGGTGGCTCCTTGAATGTCAATAAAGGAAATACGGGTAAGAAAATCTGTGCAGAGAGGTCTGCTCATATGTATAATGTCCCCTTTATTTAGGACAATAGAAGATCCTGGGATTAACCCGTGGAGGGGGTAATGGCATAATAAACACCCCTGATGCTCTTTAAAGGAAAAGAATGCATCAGTGATATGAAATCTCTTGTTAAAAGTTATAAAAAAGCTGTAACTGTGGGACCGGGCTTGTGTTTGGATCTTGCCCTCTCTCTGTTTTTTGTGGTAGTGTGTGAGTGGAGATGACCAGGGTACCTCGTTGGCATCTCTACATTGGCGCAAGGAGAGGATGGAGGTTTTCCCAATGCACCTCTGAAAGGAGCGATGTATGGGTTAGTGGACATGGAGATAAGGGAGCCCAGGGTGGACGGGAAGACAAGCAGGAGCAGCGCTTTGCCTAATGCATCCATTAAAGAGATACTGGAGGAAGTATCACCTTCATCCTCCCCCTTCTCTAGTCAGGGCCAGTGGTCAGGGCTGCCCTACTTTCCAGTTTCCTTGGTAACCTTTCAGCGAGGGCTTTTTGTAGCAGCCCGGGTGCTAATGGGGTGGCTAAAGAAAAACTGGTGAGTAAGAAGCTGATAGTTCTCGGGTAGCTAGGAATTGTGCGAGTACAAATGTCTGCATTCAATTCTGTGTGTGCCTGCATACATCCCTGTGAACACACACGCTCAAATTGCACGGATTTCTGGAGGTTACAGGAGTTTTCTTCGGACTGTGCAATTGCTGAGAAGAACGGGAGGTGGCAGGTTTTCAGCATTTTCACTCAGCCAAAAAGTACAGAAAGGAAATAAAGGCATGAAAAACAGTAAAGGAATATAGAAAGAGCGAGATAAGCCCAGATCATATTCAACTTGATATATCTTTGTAGTTAACATTAAAACTGGAAACTATTTTCCCCATTTTTGTGATTTTTCCAATTTTTTTTTACACTTTTTTCCCTAGAAAATTAAGAAGCAAAAAGTATCAAAGAAACAGATTGAAAATGATGAAAGACTGTTTGTATTTAAGTAAATAAACTATGATCATTCTGGATATCCAAAGTGGCTTTGCAAAATTGTTACCCTAACCAAGCACCTTTTAACCTGCCTTTTAACAGTCCTTTTGGTCTGTCTACTTTTCTTCAAAGGAAATATTTCTCTCCCTTCCTACCCATCTACTTTAACCAGCAGTTTGGCCACAAACTGAGTGACAGCAGCTTGAAAAAGACCCCGTTCGCGACTCACCAGGACCCTCCTTGTGTCTCCCACTTTTTCTGAACGTTGAATTCAGGTGTCCCAGCCCTGGTGAGGTCTGCTCTGAGCCAGACCAAAGCAGCTTCTGCTTTCGCAGGGGTGCCAGGAGCTGTCACAGAGTTAAACCTACGTTCATGTGGCTTTCGGGAATAAAGCTGCACCGTTGCTGTCCCTTTGAGGGATGTTGGACTTGGTCCTACAGCAGACGGCCCTTCTCTGTTTCAATTCATTTGGTCCCTGGGCAGCTAATGAGATTTGCACTTCATACCTTCACCCAATGAAGAAGGCTCTAATAAAATGCCAGGCACGTTGGGAGGCAGCAGCTCTCAGCTTGCTGCCTTGCCCTGCCTGGGGGCATTTTCTGGCCACTGCGTTAATGAGCAGTGCACAGAGCCAGAGAACAGCAGTGGAGGCAGCAGCAGCCACCCAAGAGAGCACACAAGGAGAAGCTCTTCCCCCTGTTGATGTTCTCCAGCCCGCCAGCCATGGGTGCTAGGTGGTTGGAAATGCTGCTGCTGCAGCATGGTGACACAAATTGGACAGAACAAGCACCAAAGCATGGACTTGCAGAGGACCTGCATCATTTAACTTGTGTTTTCTGCAAGCACTTCCTTGCAATCTGCTGCTGCTCTCTGAGCATGAGGCATTTTGACGGCACATGCTGCAGCTGACCGTGACGGAAGGACTCGAGCTGGAAGCAGGGAGAGCAGCTGTTGGTCCTAGCAGGGACGACTGCTCATGTTGCCATCTGGGAGATAGTCCTGAATGTCAGCGATTTGCCTATTTTTGACTTAAGCAGAGCATATCGAATTAGTCTCCCTGACCCCGAGACCTGGCAGGTGCCTCCTCAGGTTTTGGCTAAAGCTCTAGCTGCTACAACTTCTTCCTAGGCAAATGCACCTGGAATTCTGAATTCTAGCTGGAACAGCTTCAACCTCTGACACTATTGCGAGGAATTAGGTATAAATAGTGTATTGTATAATGTAAAAAGATAATCCACACACAGAAAATATCTACCATTTCAAGTATATTTATATCTATTATAATCATATAGTATTCACAAATAAATATTAAATGTGACAATATTTATACCCTTAAATATACTTTTATGTATTACAAACTACTTATATAATAAAAATGTGCTATGTGTATGTGATTTTTGCAGTCATATTTTGAAACCAATCACTTTGTGGAAGAATAAAAACTCTTGTGCACTTCTGAGGAAGTGTGGGATAATCCACATTGTCACACTTGACAGCTCCAGATGGGAATTACAGGGAATGCCGAGAAGCTGCTAGCATTTCTTTGAGTTCTTGGCATCCCTGCTAGCCTTCACAGTGCTGTAATGGAGGACTAGTGCACAGCTCCTGCGGAAGCAAAGATTTTCTGAGGGAAAACTATCTCCCCAGCAACTTCATTCTGAGAGCCAAATTGGACAGAATAAAACTCTAAGCTGGACTGAATGAGGCCAAAAGAGCTGAAATAGAAACTGATATTAGAGATGCTGTTCTCTAAAGTGAGGTGATGTAGGGTACAAAAACCACAACAACTGAAAGAAAACTCTACCCAAGAGTACGTCTGAAGAGACTGTAGCTTTAGATGAAGTGTCCCCTTATTGCATTTACTTCTAGAGGCTTCAACTTAAAGTTTCTTTTTTTCTTTTTTCTTCTTTTTTTTTTTTATTCCAGTTCTTCTTGAGTTTAGTTGCCAACTCCTCAGCCTACCATGCGGTAATGAAATCTGAATTATCTGGGTGAGCTTTCTAGCATCAAGGCTAGCAGAAAAAATCCTGGCATTGACAGAAAGAGCTTTTCAATTGCTTGTGCTTTACCTTGCTACACAAAAGCAAAAAGTAGGGTTTGCTTCTGAAGCCTTTCATTTTGGAGAAGCCAATCTGGTTTGAAGGCAGAACAGGAACAGTTGCAAGGTGGTTTATGACCCACTGTACAGTCTGCAAGTTGCAGCAATCAGGATTTTCCCTGGTCGTAAGGCACATAGATACTTAATCAGCATGGATATTGTCTCTACTCTTGATGTCTAACTTGTGGGTGTCTGTTTCAATCGAGGTAAGTGCATAAACCTTTATTTTTGGAGTCTGGTTCCTGAAGTTCACCAAAGTTAGGATTTTAGGTGCTTAAGAGGTATTTAGGTTATATGGACCTGGCCTGCTGCAACTTATGCTCCTGAAGTCTTTGACAACCTAGAATAAACAGGGACATCCCTGAGCACCATGGCAAGTGGGGCAGCTGAAGTCCCATTCTGAGATGGAAGAGGTCTCTGAGGGTGCAGAGGAGACCTGGGGGCACCTGTGCCCACTCCAGGCAATGCACTAGGGCTCCAAGGAGATTTGGGGCATTATGTGGTAGGTCTGCAAAGTCCTGTACACATTAGAATTGCTGTAATGTGAGACATGGACATACTGATGCCCAGAAGTCCTCTCTCTCCAGCTGATGGTCTTTGAGGGTGAAGGGTGGGATACAAACCTTTCTCTTCCTCCCACAGTAAAGACTCATTTCTATTGACCACAGTAAGTGCTCCTGATGCCGTGGTCAACAGAGATGGTTTGAGAACATTTGCAAAGATGGTTTCAAGATGTGAAGAGACATCATGAAGCTGGGAATTAAATATGTCTCTGGGAGACTGTATCAGGTGTAGCTTTGACGAGCTGGCCCGTGGCACCGTTCTGTGATATGTTCCGCTTTGTGATACGAACAAGGAAAGACATATCCCCTTCCCATGAGGTCCACATGCCGACATATCACAGTTATCTTTTCCTCGAAGGCAGAAGCCTGAGGTGTTCCAAGCAGAAGTCAGGTCTCTTGCCAAGAAAACTCCAGCCACATCCCCATGAGCTACTAAGTTTACAGAAATTGCTATTTACTTTTCTCTCTCACCAGGATCATTTTGGTGCCATTAGAAACAAAAGAAAAAATACATCCGTGAAAGAGACACTTGATAGCCTCAGAAATTCTCTTTTAACCTTCTGTTACAAATAGCAGAGAATAAAAAGAGCTTTTTTTCATGAGGTAAATAAAATTATCAGCAGTGTCTTTCACCTCTGCTCCTGCCTTCCTCTCCCCTGATTCTTTACCTCATCCTATTTAGATCATATGTCTTCATCGGATATGCACAAGGAAAAGGCCAGCAGCTCATCGCAGCATTTCAAGCAGTCCCCAGCAGGCAAATGTGAGCTAGAGGCTGTCAGGAAAATTAGGGCGCTGACAAATGAAAACTTTCAGTCCCTCTCACCCCAGGAAAAAAAGTATAGATTTTTTATACTTCATATTGTCTCTGCACTCATGACTGTTAGAGCAAAAGTGTGGCTTTTTTGGTCTGGTTATCTGCCCCTGACAGTGCTCAGAGATAGTGTTATACAGAAGGACAACGAGAGAGAAGATTAACAGTCTGATCCTTCTTGTCAGCTCCCTTGGCCTTTTCCAGATGGGACTTGCTGGACTACCTGTTGAAATAAACTGCTGATCTGATGCGACCTTTCTACATGGATTTTAGTCACTACTTTTTTACCCAGCCATAGTCTGGCATCCACATTATTCTACAGCCATGAGTAGCTGGGTAACAAGGCACTGGCTGCCTACTCTGTTTCACCCTTCTAGCCAGAGAAAAATTGCTGTATGGGACCTCTCTCTTCAGGTAGGAGAAAAAGCAAATCAATGTTCCCCACTGACTCTCTCCATAACATTCAGGATCAAATGCACCTCCATAACATTCCTTCATGGGCATTTCTTTTCTGTGCTAAAGACTGGGAAAGAACCTTGTCTATTTAATATCTTCTTACCAGTAAGATATTCACTACCTTTAACCATTTTTGTTACCATTCTTTGTGTCCTGCTTAATTCCATTAAATGCTTCTTTCAGATGGGAATTGGAGGGAGAGAAGCAGAAATTAATTCCTTATCGCAGAAGTGGGTGCACCAGCCATTCTCACAGAATGCTGCTTCTCTTTTTCCATGGTAACTGAGTTTTATCAGAAATTTTGCACACAAATGGACAAAGAGACACTACAGATGAGAATCATTACACCCAGTATTTCAGTACCATTGGTTTAACTGGAGCAGTTTAACTTGTGCAGCTGCAAATTCATGCTTTACACTATGGTAAATTATAGGAAAGCTCAGCTATCTACTATGAAAATGCAAGTATGAATAGCAATAATCCAGCTAATTTTTAAGCACTGCCAACAAATAAAAACAGCTGTATCATTTTAGAATCTTCCATCTAGTCCATACATTTTTACTGTGAATCAATGCTTACTTTGCAAAGCCACAGCAGTGGAAGGTAATCTCTGAGATAAATGACGAGAAAACCAAAACTCAAAAAGCTCATCACTTGAGAGTAACTTATGTAATAGCTCTCAAAGTTAATGCATTCAGTGGTAGGAGCTAAATTTAAAGAGTCTTTCTTTCAGAAGACTGTGAGGATGCATTAAAAATATAAACTCCTATAATGTTTGAATATAAATGGCCCAGAAAGGAAAAGCCAGCCTGCATTTGATGAAACAGGCTTGGATCCTAGTAGTACTCGAATTCCACTAAGTGTTGAAATGAATGTGGACATGACTTAACTACTTGGACAATCTCAGACTTGTAAATTAATGCTATTTGATTTATTAACAGGTCCTGGTGATCAGGTTTTTGATTTAAAATTTATATTGTCATTTATATTGAAGTGAGATAGAAACACTTCCGTCGACTTGCGCTGGCATAAATTGTGATGCGTAGTTCACAGATGTAAAAGTAGATAATTCAGTTTAAGAAAGCGCTAAGAGTATAATTTATATGAGCAAGTTTAGGTAGTAAGAAACCTAAACTTGCAAAGAAATCTTGCAAGCAGGATCACTGCCTGGTAATTCAATCTTGTTTTTAGCGGGTATCAGACATACTCTTAAACGTTGCCTCATACTGTTGCTTTGTACCTAGCCACATGCTGTGGCCTTTTTGACAGTGACAGAAATGGCACTAATGAGAATTCTTGAAGAATTCTTGAAGACAGCAGCCAGATACCAGTGTTGACCACTTTACATGGGATGGGATGAGAGGAGAAAGGTTCAGAGCTGCTACTTCCATTTGCATCATAGTGTATCTAATAGATTAATCTTAAGTGTCTACATGTCAGCCATTTGCCACTGGGAAAGGAATCCCATAATTTGGCACGAGAAATAACACCAGTGCTGCAGAAGCCAGAGAACAGCCTACTTGTCCATGAGTAAAGTACAGCCAGCCCTGCCAGCCCACAGCAACACGAAAATTGAAGCTGGAACGGATTTGCAGACTCACTGGTGATATCTACGAGTTCTAGAGATTTCTGATATTCTGTAATTGTACGAAAAATTCCTGTCTGTGTCACAAGGGCAACCTCAATGAATAATAAGCAATGGTGCCCGGAACACTTAATGAGTAGAAAACCATCACGTCAGGAACAAAGTAGGGAAATCTACGGCAAACACAGTAGGTTTGCCCTTTTGTCCATTAGTTTTTCCTAAAATTGTATTACTAACCATTCCAAAAGGAAGTAGTTGATTTTTTTTTTCTTTGATAGAAATGCCAAATATCATAGTCATAGGCATAGGGAAGAAATTGTTCCAAATAAATATTTGTGGAAAGACCTCTCTCAGCTTGATAATAAATTTGAACACCGTCTTCTGTATAAAGGGCTTCACAAAGTTTATTACTGCTACCAGAACAAGCATCTCCAGGGTAAGAAGGGTTGAAAACATAATCTGAAAAGAGATTAAAAATATATATAATATATTCAGTTTATTTAATGGATAAATATTAACATATTTGTGCACATAACTGGGAACAAGGCACTTATTCAGGTTAGTATAAACAAGGCCACTTGTTAAGTAGAAAGGAAAATGTTAATAAGTCTTCAAAACATCTTGCTGAAATCCAAAACCTTGAAGCCATAATACAAAAGGCATGCAGTTACAGATGCATTTATATTCACTGAATTATATATAAAAAAAACGTTTCTTAAGAATAGGACAAATCCAGAAGGCCTTACTGAAAACATTGGTATATTTTTTCCCCAGACACAGGAATGCACCCATGAATCTCACTCATCCTTCTCTATTTTTATCAGGGTTCATTTTGTCGTTTTCTTTGTTATCATAACATTATACTATTATTTTATATAAATCTTAGAAAAATATTGGTCTGATAATCCCCATCAACCTAAGTATTTTCCAGAGGTATAATTACATGCTATTCACAGCAGTCATCAATTTGTCTACTAGGCTCAAAATCTGGCTTGTAGAACACATGTTTTTTTGATGTGATTTCATCAGAAAAAAAAAAAAGATACCTGCAAGCTACTTTGTGGTATTTCATTACATTTTAAAAGCAGAAAAATAGCTCTACTGATAAACACCTAATTTTTCTATTTATTATATATATATTTTTAAAGATCTCTGCTTATACAAAACAGGAATTTTATAAATATTAAAATGTTCTATTATTTACATGTGTCCCATTTCACTGTAGAATCTTTAACTGCTATTATCCACATATGCAGATTCTTGGAGACAAATTCCGCGTTTCTCATAATCACAATGCTTTGGCATAAAGGCACAAAAGCAGATTGCATCCTAGGTAACAATTGCAATTTACCTAGTTCTGAACTTCAACTAAATATAAAAATATCCATAGGTTAAATCTTTCATCAACCTTGCACACATAATACATGGATCACAACAGCAGGAACTTCATTAAAAGAACATATTAATGATGTCAGTTGACTATAGAAAAAGTCTAATGCACTGGGCACATCTTGCAGGAAATTGTTTCATCATAGAACTAAGATTAATTAAAATAAAAGATGACTGCATGCTTTTAACAATGAAATTTGACCTTAGGCTACTGAAAACATCTTTCAGTTAAGCAGTCCCACTTACAGAAAATACAGAAAAGACAGGACAGATTCTAATCCGATTCACGTGGTGAAAAACTGATGAAATCTAATGAAAAGGATGACATCACAACTATACAAATCTAGACCAAAAGATTATCAGAACACGTCCCTTTGTGGATATACTCATGCTTTACCAGGAACTGTAGCACAGACATTCCCAAGCTAGTAAAGCTCAACATTTCTGACCTCCATGACAATTGTGCAGAATTAAAGGGTCAGTTATTTTACAATTCTTTACAAGTCTTTTGGATGGACTTTTCAGTTTGGATGCAGCACTGTGTGTGTAGCTAGACTGCTTTCAAGGCGGCTTTCAAGGTCCAGCCAACTCAGGTCTTTGCATCGTGGTCCTCAGCCTGCCAAATGCTTGGTGCACTGCAGCTGAAGAGAGTTTAGGGGTTGTCTGTACCCACCACCACAGCGGGTGGAAGGGAACAGTGTATTAGTAACAGATTCAGCAGCCTGATTCAGATTCTGTATAGTTCATATGGTTTAACTCCTTGAATTGAATGGACTTACACGTAATTCTAGCATGACAAAGGGGACAATCTTGAAGATTACACAGCTTTCATGGGTAAGATCTGGGTAAGTTCTGACATGGAGCACCTCTGCAATGAACTTCTGTAGAATATCGTTTTATCATATTGCCTAAGTCAAGAAGGCTGATAGAAACTCAGAATAACTCCTTCAAAAGTAATTATTCATTGAAAAAGCCCAATAGTAACCCAGCATGTTTGTCATCAGGTACTATGTTTACTCCATAATAAATGCTACTTGATTCCATCAATTCTATTCTTTTTAATTCACTTTGCTGCCATTTAGTATGACAACAGATATCACATGCTGGATCCAGGATCATGACTCCTAGGCTCAGTTCAGGCAGAACTTCGTCCTCTCCATTCTGAATCTAACTCTATCCTCTTCCCTACATTCTGAAATACTAATATATGTACTTCCCAGCTGTGGGTATACACTGACAAATACAGCTTACCTTAAAAAAATTTTGTGATGCATTATAAAGACATATTATTAAGAAGACATAACTATCCAGTTTCTGTGAAAAACAAGGTTTCTCCAGGATTTGTTGTATTCTTTGGCTTTACGTAAACATAAATAAGGGAGAAGATAAGGAAAAAATCCTTCAGATTGAATAACTGAATAAGAATCTGCAGCAAAGAACATGTATTGCATCCTGTGACATGCATCTGATCATCTTATTGCGCTGTCTAATCTGACTGTCTTATGGAAAAGTTCAGTTAAGTATAAATGAAAAAAAAAGCAAAGCACTGGTATATTTTAATGGAAGTCAAAAGCTTAAAGGAGTGAGGAGTCAAGACTGAGGCATTTTATCACCTTTCAGATTAATTGCAAACATTCAGTTCTTTGTGAGAAACAGTACAAAATTTAACTGAGGAGTGTAAGCATTTCTCAAGTATTCTCCATTTCAGAAGAAAAAGACTTCATTTTTTTTTTTTTTATTGACAGGGTCAATAGCACCTTTGGATAGTTTCTCCTTTTTTTGAAATGTAATAAGATACAAAAAGCAAAATAAAAAACTCTCCCTTAAATGCACTTTTTTGAATTGCTTCTTAGCATTAGTGCATGATATGAGTTCAGGATAAAAAAACAAATTCAAGTAGATGAACATATGAACTTTTTATTCCTCGTGAGTCATGGTGATCTGCTGCTAACAAAGTGCAGTTCAAGTCTGTTTGAGGCACTCTAGAGATTGGCTTGAATCCCACGGTGCTGGAATCAAACCTCCGAGCTGTCGCTGGTATAATTATATGGTAGCATCATTGGTTCATTGCTTCCTGCCTCCTTTGTAGCTTCTTTCTTCTCAGAATTTTGTCTCCTTTTTAGCAGCAAAATTACGATTGCAATTAAGCAAATGGCAAGCAAAATTGCAGCAGCTCCACCAGTGATGGTGACTATGCTGATCTCTGGGCTTGGGTTACTCAGCTCCCTGGGGAGAACGCCACTGACCACCACCTCCCTTTGAGGGACCTGTTTCTTGTTGGTGCGGTCTAGCGCTATGTGCTGTATGTTCGTTCCTCGTTTCTTTCCTGCACCAATGTCTTTGGCAAGTTCTGGAGCTCCTTCCACCCCCCTCTTCTGCCGCCTCTGCGTGGCTGCCCCCGGGCTCCCAGCACTGAGGACAGAGTGGTACTGGTGCTCCACGCTTCTCTTGCCAATTCCACGGTTCGCGTTCTCTTTTGAGCGTACAGTGTAGATCGTATGGACGTACCACTCCCTACCCAAAGACACCTGGAAAGACACAAATTTTTGTTTCTAAAAACAATCATACATACGATATATACAGCAATATAAACAATGGATATCAATCATTTCTTCTTATCAATTGCCTGGACAGTACTTTCAAGATCATGAAGAGATAAAATCCATTCCATGCCAATCTTTCCCAGAAGAGTCACTTTTTCTGCCATAAGATTAAGAGAGGGGAGAAATTATTAAATCCTTTTTATTCTGGTAAGTAGGCTGTTGTCTTAAATGTTCTTTTCTTTACAATGAGACTCTTAACAATACTGAAATGGTCTGGAGTAGGAATAAGCAGTCTTCAGTATTTCTTTCAGTAATTTGCAATTCTGAGTTTTGCATGTAGTTTTGCAAATACTGAAGAGACAAAGAAACTACTGACTGGGTCATATAGATCAAAAGGATGAAAGAAACAGATAAGAAATTATACGAAATTTAGAAATAAGTATACCCTTTACTTTACTATTTCTAGGCTTTCCACTGCTCAGATGTTTTGGAATGTACAAGTTTGTAAAGAAATACTTGCACAGAAAATTCTGAATATCAAGTAAATTTGGGTGAAGTACACTACAAATACTCATGGTTCTTTTATTTTTGGACTTTCACAAGCGAGATGGAAAGCAATAAGATTAAGAAACTTAAAACTTAAGAACTTAAGTCCTTAAAAGAAATGCAAAAGCATCACTTGATCATTTCTTGTTAGACTATGGAGGTAATGAAAGAAAAGCATATTATCTGCATATGAACCTTTCACAAACGCTTCAAGTACATCTAGATAATTTTAAGCATTTATGATTTTGCCACTGAAATCAGAAGTAATTTTCCTATTGTTTTCAACATGACAGTTAACTCTTAAGGCTTCAAATTCTTCGTGCAGTACTCCAAGCACTGACCTACAGAAACTTTACCTGAAATAGGGGAGTGGAATCCATTTTAAAACCATCCGAGCCTGGCTGTTTAACTAAAGGAATTGCTTCAGGGTCATCTATAGCAAGTTTTGCATTAAAAAGCACATTTCCAAAGCTTGTGGCTTGTGTCTCTGGTTGAGCTTTGTCCTGCATGGTAATGGGAATAAAAAAAACAAAACCAAAAAATCAACGACTATAAAAATCATATTCATTTCTTTCAGGAAAATAAGTTCTAATACTTATACAAAATATGTATTTCTGAACTGCAATTGACATGTGGTATCTTTTGCAATCCAACATAATGGAAAAAACTATGAAAACTATGAAAAAAAACATTTGGGAAGCAATTGTGGTCATATTCAACTTGTAACTTCTAGTCACGCAGTTAGGGCACATCCTAACTGCTAACAAATCTCTTGCTTGGAGATTTTTCTTTTTAGGAATAAAAAGGAAAAGAAATCTACAGAACAGTCATAGCCACATTTCTATAATGAAAAGAACCCCATATATATATGATCTGAAATAGAAGTCAGAAGTCTATTTCCCACTTACAAGATTTTACCTTTCATTTGCAGTAAACTGACATAATCACAGAAACTACCTGAGACAACTAGGAAGGATTCATCTTTTTAAAAGTTAGGCACCTGATCTCTAGTCATCTAAGCTTACAATTACTTTCAGATGGCAAATCATCTGTACTGTCTTAGATATTGTATACTAGCTTCCAAACGACTACAGACTTGGAAGTCTAATTTTATATCATGCACTCATTTTTGGAATCAGTTTTAGGTAGATGAGACAAATTCCATCTAGCTTACACAATCTAAGCCCATTTTACTGGCTTATCTTCTTAGGCTTTCTTTATCATCAACAAAGACAGGAAATGCAGAGGAAAAATTTATTTTGGCATTCTAATTTAAACCAAACACTAAATGACGAGAGCCCCAAGAGAGATGATGAATATAACAAGGAGGCAGAAAGGTAAGGTACTGCCTTGCTAGACTAGAGCTGTTCTAGCACCTGATTCTGATTGGTGCTATCAGGGACATTTTAAAAGAAGTTGGTTATAGATAACAAAGAAAATGATTAAAACAAAACAAAATAAAAACAAAACAAAACAATAGGTATACCTTCTCAGAATCAGAAAACTTACCACTATCTTAAATCTGTACAGAAGGGATGGAGAATCGGCGAGGCAACCATATTCAGTGTTGGATGGATTATACTTGGGTACATATCCATCAGCTCCTGTGCAGAGGAAAACCTTTTCGATGCTACAGTAGAAGGAATCACCCAGATTCTGTACTGGATCCACCATCACCCGACCATATATGATATCACCTGGAAACAAAACACAGTTAGCATACTGTAATATTTAGCACAATATTAAGGCCAAATTAATAAATCCAGTGAAGAAGTCCAGTGCAAAATAATGTGGCTGTAGTTTCTGGTCATCTCAGAGATCCAAGGTGAAGATTCTCAAAGGGGTCTATAGCTATACACAAAAGCTACTTGTGACACTTTTAAAGCTTCTTTAAGGATTTGCCAAAGTGCCTTGTTGAAGAGATGTAATTATTATTAAGATGTAATTATTATTAAGAGATGTAATTACTCACACAGCATAAAGGTTTGGTTATACCTGGTCAAATTGACAACATTTAATACAGTACAAATAGCATGGTCACAGACACATTTACTGAAGTTTTGCTCCTTGCTGAGAGATTGCAGTTCTGCTGGCTGTTAAGATTTAAGAAAAACATGCTTGTGAGGCCTATACAAATAACCTGGAGCAGTACTACAGAGGCAGGAAATTATACCATGTGCTGTGGTCAAATATGTGCAATAGAAAATAGTTAGGAAGGCTGAGAATTTTGAGAAAAAAAAAATGAGGAATTGCTGTAACAACTATTTATAGCGACTGTAGACTCTGAGAGAGACCAGGCCTCTGTTGCTCAAGGCAAACAAGTCACAAAAGAAAATAATAGATTCAAGGTCCTGACATTCTAAATAAGGCACATGAAGAAAACAAGACTTGAAAAGATTGCTTAAGGTCAAGTAACAAATCAATGATAGATGTAACAACTGAACCTAGGCTTCAGTTCACTGTTTCACACTTTCTTTTTTTAAACAACCTCTTCTGAGTCTGAACACCCTATAAAGCATGGAATTCTTATCATTCATCTTAATTTTGACTTCGATTTCTGTTGTGAAAATTTATCTTCCTCACACAATAGAAAGATTGTGCAATAGTAACTTAGCACCTGCAGTTGTTCTTAGTATCAGCAAAACTGATGTTTATGAAGTGTTCAGTATATGAGAAGTGGCATCAGTGTTGCAAATTTCAGACATAACAGTTTGAATGGAAATTGGTCAACAGCTTTGATGCAAACTGCAAACGAGAAAAGGCAAATACAAAAGAACTCAAGCATCAAGTTAAACCCTTACTCCTAGCTTGATTTGATTGAAACAGGATCCTTATAGCGTGAACTGCATTAAATATCTATGATCTTGCACAATCATACCTTCTGCAAAAGCGACATCACTTTCTTGCCCAAAGCCCATTGAGCCATCAGATAGCCACAGGGTCTTCTTGGAAAGGAGAAACATCTGGGTATTCAAGCTGAACTCAGCAGCCACAGGGTCACTGACCTAAAACACAGTAGCATAAGGCTTCTCAACATGCATTCTTTAATACCTCTTAAAACACAGCACAGTCTTCTCCTGAGGTGCTCTATTAGTCATTTTTGCATATATAAATATAATAATAGTTTAAACAAAAGAGAGTTATTCGCACTTGGTATATATTCAACATTTTTCATGTACATAGCTTTTTATGATTGAATGATTGGTTGGGTAGAGGAGGGGGAGAAGGAGAGAGCAGTGGATGTTGTCTTCCTTGACTTCAGCAAGGCTTTTAACACTGTCTCCCATAACATCCTCACAGGCAAGCTCAGGAAGCATGACAGTGAGACGTATTGATAACTGGCAGGATGGCAGAACTCTGAGTGTCATGATCAGAGGCACAGAATTTAGCCTGTAGCTAGTGGTGTTCCCCAGAGGTCAATATTGGGTCCAATCCTGTTCAATTTATTCATCAGTGACCTGGATGAAAGGAGAGAGTTCACCCTTGGCGAGTTTGCTGGTGACACAAAACTGGGAAGAGCTGCTGATACATCAGAGGGCTGCGCTGTCACCATTCAGAGGGACCTCAACAGGCTGGAGAGATGAGCAGAGATGAAGCTTATGAAGTTCAACAGTGCAGGGTCCTGCACCTAGGAAGGAATAACCCCATACACAGCACAGACTACAGGCCAACCTGCTGTGAAGCAGCTCTGCAGAGAAGGACCTGGGAGACTGGGTGAACAGCAAGTTAACCATGAGGCAGCAGTATGACCTTGTGGTCAAGAAAGCCAATGGTATCTTGGGGTGCCTTGGGACAAGCATCAGCAGCAGGTTGAGGAAGGTAATTCCCTCTTTCTACTCAGCCCCAGGGGGCCACATCTGCAGTACTGTGTCCAGTTTTGGGCTTCCCCAGTACAAGAGAGATTGGGAGCTCCTGGAGCAAGTCGAGTGGAGTTCACTATTATAAACAGTCAATGGACTTATTATCTATAAGTATCAATTCTTCCTATATGATACAGGTTATGTCAGATACAGATCATATACGTGGAAACACACCAAAACATTGATAATAGTTATCTTTTAATATGTGACAATTTCCTATAGTTCATCCTTGATTACTGCATAGGAATACAATAAATCAATCTTATCCGTAGCAGTTCGCCATGAGTCTTTAGTGTAAATCAGAAAGCAATCTAAACATGGACAAGACAACAAAAGGGAAAGAACATAATGGGCAGGAGTGCTGGGGAGAGCCCCAAATTCAGAAAGATGCAATGTACTTAAGGAAACAATTCGAAAGATGCTGGTATTAAAAAAAAAAAAAAAAAAAAAAAAAAAAAAAAAAAAAAAAAAAAAAAAAAAAAAAAAAAAAAAAAAAAAAAAAAAAAAAAAAAAGGAATAAAAGAACAACAGGCCTCTAAAGAATCACTCTCAAAGAAAAAGTGATGACACACATATATATATGAATATATATATACACATATGTTTACGCATAAAAAGGTATACATATGTGAGCAAAAAGAAAGAGAACCATAAAGGAAAATATTCCTGTTGAGTCATGGACAAGGGGAGGATGGAATGAGATATAACAATACCAACAGAAGCTACTGCTAAAAGTTATTCAGCTGACATTCCTTGAATCCATTTTCCATAGTAGAGTCTCCAAAATATAAAGCAACAAGAATATATAGTTGAAATGATCTTTATAGACCCACTACGACTCTTTGTAGAGAGGAACACTACCCCCATAGCCTCTTCACAGAAATAACAATAATAAAAAATCATTTCTAATCTGTTTGGAATGCTTCCTTGTAACTGCCTGGATTCAGGCTATTGGATTACAAGTCCCACAGCTTCAAACACCTGACTGACACAGCTGGCTTCCAGATGTAGTTTTCGAAGAAAGGCAAGCAGGGGCTGACGGAGCTCTTCCTTTATAGAATACAGGAAACAAGAAGTGTATATTCATCTATAAGCACTGGACTTAAGCCATGCTGTTTACAGCAATGGTAAGAGCAGTGGTCTGGGTAAATATTAGGCAAACCCTGTGAATATGTTTCTAAGGCATCCTATTTTAACTTACTATTTTCATTCAATTTCATATGTGAGTCTCCGTGCTACTAGTGGCTGACTCACAGTGACAATGTATTTAAACATATTTATTTTTTATGGACAGTTGAGATATTGCAAACAAGAGTTCTTAAAAACATAAACCACTCAGATTTGTTGGGTGAGGAGTGTGAAATCTTTCTACCTATTTGCCATGGGCATCAGTTTTGCATATAGACAGTGAGAGATTATACAGGTCACTGATGTTAGACATCCCTACCTCCATGGGACTGCAGTGAATGAGATACATGGTACCTCAAGAAGTGGAGAGCCCTGGAGGTACATCCATCCCTGTGCAGCACAGATTCTGATTATACAGGTACTGCCTTCTGGAAATAGTTACAGGCATTTAGAGATAGGAGACACTGAAAGGAGTGGCATAAAGCAGAGCTGGAAGGTTGAATACACAAAGCTTCTCAGAATGAGGATAGTGATAGTTCAGTACTCACTAGAGTTTCAGGTTACCTTCTTCCCACTTCTGAAGCCACAGAGAGAGGAAAAAAAGAGATGGGCATATATATGTTAAAGGGTATGATAAAACAAAATCACCAGAGGGGAGACTCCTCTGATGTCTGCTTTTAAAATGGCCATCCACTCATATACAGTGCAAGTTGTGAAGGAAGTTAAAATGAAAAGTTTCCAAGAAAACAAACAGTCTAACATCAAAAAGTTTTTCTCTGATCTTTGTGTAAGATGAAAACTTTCTAATAACAGTTTTATATTTGTTTTATTCCCCAATAAAACTATTTCATAGCAAAAGTTAATATATGATTCTGAAATTCCAAGTGATTAGTTCCTTTTACAGTAACACCCAAAATGGTATCAATGAGCTTTCTTACTGGCTGTCTTTGAAGAATGGGCAAAGACCGCCCATACGTACAGGACGGAACATGTTTGTACTCCTACATTAGCCGTCTTTTACCCATTTTACCTCAAACTGGTAAAACTGCAGTAGAGAATATGTACAGTTCATACCCATTTAGAACTTGTTTGCTGATTAGCATGTAAATTCAGTTTCTATCTGAAGTTTCAATATAGGACCACCAAGGACAATTTGAGAATTAAAAAAAAAAAAAGTAAATATGACAAAGGTAGCACTGAGATGGTACCTGCTGGAACCGGATATCCAGATCAAAAGTGATCGGCTCTCGGGGATTGCATATCACAGGCAGGCTGTACTCGTGATGTGGAGCAGTGGTACAAGCTATCAGCTTCACAGTATAGGTCCCAGAATAGTCACGAACCTGGAGACAGAGAGACATGGCTGTTGAGCCATCCTAAATAACAATTTAGGGTAAAAGAAAACACAGAAGGTGAAGACTTCTGTGAAGAAGGTGAAGGTTGTACCGCAAAATCTGAAACAAAGCTCCACTGCTGTCCTGGCTGATTGTACGTTGGCTCAGTTCGGATGAGGCTGAGGCTAAATGTCAGGCCTGGGTGATCGGCTGACAGGACCATTGAAGTTAGAGGTGAAGCTAGAAACATGCCAAAAGACAGGTTTGCCAACATTAATATTTAGCTGCAGATTCTCAGTTTGAAAAAAAAAACAATAATTTATAAACTAAAATTCAAAAGTCAATATTAATGACTTGGATTACATGGAACTGAGTTTTATTAACTGAAAATAAGCCAGTTACAATCAACATAGTGGTGTCTCCTTAACTCTTGTTCAGGTGTCTATGAAACAGTTACTGCTGGGCAGTACAAACAGAACTGTATGTGGATTAAATTTAACAGAAAGGCAAAACATAACAGAAAGGCAAAACAGCAGGAGTGCAAGGAGTGCAATCTATTATATCCTACCTATTTGTAATGTATCTGAATTTATTTGAATGCAGAGAACATAAAATAATTTCTCTCAGAAGTGTAACTCTTTCAGCTCTTTCTGCATGCTAGGGAAAACCTAACATGCTAAAAACCCATTGTCAAAAAATATAATCACTATGATGGAGTTTTATGGGTTAATAAAATCAAGTTAAATTAGATGAGATTTCTTTAAATGATTTTTTTACTTTCCCATTATGGTTCAGCAAATTTAATTTAGTTAGATAAACTTTTCCAATGCCAGCACTCATGCTCAGACGTATGTCTGTAGACGGTCTTATACCTGTGATTATTCTCAATAAAGCCAGTGGAGTTTAAATGGATTAAATTGCAGGAGCAGTTCTTTGGCAAGGACTAACTGAATGGCACTTTTTTCAACAGAGTGATACAATGATCCTACAAGAGCGTTTTTTACTCTTGGAAATAGGATAAATAACATACAAAGGCTGCACGTTATAAAGGAAATCTTAATTCTAACCAAGTCCAGTGGGGAATATAAATAGACAGGCAATTATAGCCTTTGGATTAAAAATATATGTTTATAGATCCCTGTGAGGCGGAATGGCCTAGACCTTCACTTCTAATAAATCAGTCTCCATTTTGTATCAGATTCAGATATACTTGTTAAGTCTGCCAGTCTGAACACTATCATTAGAGGCAAGTAAGAAATTTTAAACACAGAACAAGTGTATTGTGCTGGAGTGCACAATACATTATAAATTCAGATTTCAGTAGCAGAAAAAATAAAAATGAGTATTATAAAGTGCCAGGGGACTGTTTTGTTTTTATATCTTTTTGTGATACTACCAGAAAGCAGATTAAGCTTACCAGAATGGGACATCACAAACAAACCATGAAACCGGGCTTCAGTCTTGAAGTTGACAACCAAGCGCCCCTCTTCACTGATTCTCATGCTCGTTGGGTAGAGAGAACCTGCCAGCAGAAGCCAGTCCATACAGGTCATTTCACTTGCAGATGACAATTAAGTCCCAGTTTTACTAACACAAACTCATCTATTTACCTTCGTTTTATCAGCTATATGGCAAGAGCCCTACTGCTATTTTGGGGGGTTGATTCAATATTCTTCTCAAGGAACAAGTTACACAGAGGTGCCTAGAGTTTTCACACTGCTTTAGTCCTCCAAAGCATATGCAGATCTTCTCTGCAAAGTCACGGCTTTACATATATTATCAAGGATCCACACAGATGCTCTGCTAGGCCGAGGGAAGTCCACAGTACTTCTGGCATGAATCTAGCCTAAAATATGGACTCCTAATTTCAGGTTACAAGGTTTGTTTATATGACAAAAGTGATATATTGCTGTTGCTTGCATCCAAGTCCTTTTTTACTCTAGAACTGTTCAAAGTTCTGAAATTTAGTCATTTCCTTCAGTGCTCCCTTCACAAAGAGCCAGTGATGTGGCATGGTCTGTGAACATGAATGTGTACCTAGTATTTAAAATTACCCGAGCCAAATTTATATATTGGTCCACTAGAAATTAAAGAGGTTGATTCCTTTAAAATATTACATAGAACTTGTGAAGGACAATTTTATGTAACCAGTGCTATGGAAATAATCTGAAAAGTTTATCCCTCCCTGGTCAGAGCAACAGCTGTCCCTTGTGCAAGGCATGGAAGGAGTAATTTTTAACTCTATACTGCCTGAATCAGATCAGGATATGTTGGAGGTCTATCTTCCACTATATCACTATGCTTATCATGTGTTCTTGCCATTTTCAAAGGGCGCTGTAAATGCTCTGCATCTCCTGATGTTGGTCATCAGAAGTTGAGAAAAAGAAGAAAAGAAAAAGAAAAAAAAAGAAAGAGACAAAAAAGCAGTAAAGTCATGGAGACTTATATGGAGACATATATGAACTACACAACTGCTTAGACCCAGGATTAGCTTGGCTGTTATTTAGTGACTAGTATGTCAGATGATTTGTGGCATGTGGTTTATTCTTTATGCATGGCAGGGCATGTGCTTATTTTCTAATGCAGAACAGATTCTCCTTGCCACTCCTCATTTTTTTCCTCTTAACATGAGAACAGGAACAGTCTCTCAGTGACTTCTGCAGTTCAGATATAGAGTTTGCAGAAACAAAAAATATATTTATATTTATATTATCTATAACTATATCTATATCTATATCTATATCTATATCTATATCTATATCTATATCTATATCTGTATCTGTATCTATATCTATATCTATATCTATATCATCTATATCTATATCTATATAGTGGGACTGTAGTGCCAGGATTGTCAAGCATACATACATAATCACAGCTACCTCCTGTATTCTCTATGAACTTGGGACATACATGAAATCTCTGAAGATTAATGCTAGGGACTACTAAGCAGATTTTCACATATAAAACAAAGTATCTTACAGCTTTAACTTTACATTTTAACCTCTCCTAAATATCTGTATGTCACTTTTTTTTTTTTAAATATGTTATCTCTTGGCAAAGATAAATCCTGTTTATATATACGTACATATATATATATATATATAAAATTATTATTTGTGATTGTAATTTGTCCACAGGTAAAACTATGTATTTATATACTATATATATATGTATCTTTTACATTTAACGAATAAACTTTTGCAGCTTACTACTCCAACACAAGACAGATTATACCCATTATATATATCTGTTTCTTTTGAATTTTTCATAGTGTATGACAATAGAATATCAATATACAATGTACAATGAGGTAATGTCAAAAAAAAAAAAAGAATAAATGCTTTAATTTTTGGATATGTACTTGGAAACATAACAAGGTAGTTATCTTTCCTTGAAATAAAAGTACTGTTGTCAGCTCAACATGGTTTACATAAACAGCCCAATAGAGAATTTTGAGTGCTAGGTAATGACAGATTATTTGCAACTGATAATAAACGATCTAAAACCTTCTCCTAGTATTTGAATGATTGAAAAATCATCCTAGTGTGTGTAAACCACTCTTAGTAATGAAGCAATGAGTTGATGCACCAAAATCCAACACCTACCTTGGAGCTCTGCCTCAGGTGGGCTCCCAATCCCATCCTTCCACAGGATGGCAGTGTCATACACAAAAGTCAGCCGGAGCTCTGACTGCAGGTCAAAATGCTGCCAGCCTCCTACACCCACTGGGGAGTGGAAAACATAAGAGACATACAAGGGCACTCTCAGGGTTACATAGGATTGTACTAGGTTGAGAACCTATAAAAAAAAGAGAAAATGGTTCATTTAGGTTAGTGGTAACAAAAGGCAGAATTCTACAGCTAATCTTAATGTGAGAGAAAAACAAGACAGATCCGGAACTACTGCAACTGAATCACATTCTCTTATTTTCCAAATTACAGATGAAGAATAAAGCATCACTTTTCAATAGATTTCAGCTGATCTTACACCCTTTCAAGTACCTTCTTTGTATTTCAAATGGCGTATGCATTCCATTATTATGGTGTGCATCTTGTAAGATCTTAAATAAAATGATTATAAAGGGAGACTCTTAGAAGTTTTTTTAATTATCCTTCTGCATCTATTATTTCTCCCTTAAGCAATTCTGTTGCTTACATTCTTACACTACTATCATGTAACAAACTCTACTACATGACTGTGAATTTGCCCTGAGGTCATGGCAAGATGAAGTCCTTGCATTACACTTTTCTCATCTCTAGAACTGTTTCTTTCTCTGTTCAGGGATCCTATCTAACACATTGCAGGCAAATCTCACAGTCTGGTGAGATCACCTTAAATGCCTTTGAAGAGTATTTCGGCCTAATTAAAAAATAATAAAAAAGAAAATTTAAAGAACTTTACAAGCTATTTTAAAGACATTGTTTCTAGATTCACTTAGTGATATGTTAGAGAAGTTGTCAACTTTTGTCAACTACCTTACACCTGCTTTACCTTTCCAAATGCTGGACAAAACCTGCTCGTAACATAAACCTACAAATTTAACAGTTACTACTGCACTGATTAAATACTCTGAACCAATTAAGGACCCCATTATGGCAAATAATTGTGGTTGCAACATCTAACTTTCTAACATCTAACTTTCACACATGACACTCCTTGATCTATACATTATCCTACCAAAGACACTCCTTTTGTCTTAATCATTATACAAACTACACAAATTAAACACAAAAGAAGTATTTAGACACCAGAAGGTCTAGAAGCACATGCAAAGGAAACTCTTTTTCTGCCTTTTTTTTTTTTTTTTAATAATATTCCTATAAAGAGGAACCTTTAAAAACGTCTGTTTAAAATCGGAGAGCAACAAAAAGGCTGTTTGAGTCAGCTATATGTAGGATACTTTAACAAAATAATATTCTAGATTTTTTTTTAACATAGGAGGCCAAAAAACCTGCCCTATAAATAAATTTATAATTGAAAGATATTTTAGATAGTAAAAATAAGATAAGCAATTATTCAGAGATGCCAAATTCTCTTTTAAGATTTCTAAAGTACCATGCAATAAAACAGTCTGGCAAATAATACCAAACACTACAACTATAGATATTCTTATATTAATACTTCTTTGTTGGTTTTACACAACCAAGAATATTTCTCTGGAACAAACAAACAAAAATATTAGTTTTTCTCCCTTTATGTAGTGAATGACAAAACGATGTTACTCCAAAATACCATTCCAGGTCAAGTAATAAACACAAACAGGGGCAAGTTTATCTTTGGGATACCTGCATTGGTACTTATGTGGTTACTTCAGACATGGACTTGCTAAACCGTTCCAAATAACAATACAGAATGTTTACTTCTATCAAGACAAATACAATTGCAATGGAACTCTACAGTAGATCATGTTTTGCATTTCATTCGAGAGCAATATTGGATATCTGTCATTTCCTAGAGTAGTATCAAGGGCCAAATAAATTTGCTTGCAAAAAAACCATGCCAAACTCTTGGAAAGTCATCCCAGACAAACTGCTGCTTTTCTCAACGTGTTTTTGGTTTACTTCTGCATCTTGTACACTAAAAATTAGATATTAAAGTAAAAGACATAAAATTTAGTTTGCTTATGAACAAAAGACAGCGGATGAAGATCCATGGAAGAAAATGTAACATAATGTGTTTCCATTATTCTCCTGAAAACAAAGAAATATAATGCTTAGTGATAATGTAAAGGAGTGCTGGAATATCATACAGGGAGAATATAATGACCTTGAAGACTAAAATAGAACTGAGATGAAATTCTGTAAGTATAAAGTATAAGGTAATAGAAATTGAATTACAAGAATTTCTGATGGAAATGAAAAGTATTATTTAGCAACAACAGAGAAGGAAATAGATTTTGGTATGATGTGAGTCGATCACACCATAAATATGACCTTCCTACCAATACCATAGCAAGTGCTATGATCCTAAGATAAACTGAGAAATGGAATAGAAATTGGAAGTCTTCATGCCATCCTACAGAGCATGAGCGAGAGATTTTCTTAGACAGCTGTGAACCCAGTTAAACTGTGCATAGAGGCCTGGACATAGTGAAGAAGAAAATCTCTCCAGTTCTTGTGTCACTTTGAGTTTTTCACATCTTTTCCAACCTTTTCTTGAATGGCAAGCATTTGGTATCATTCATGTACACAATACATAAGGCAATCCATTAATGGGGACTATGAGCAACATATTAGGGTTATTTTGCCTCCAGTCAACATGGGCATAGTGTTAGTGAGCTCAATCCTTATGTACTTAGAGAAATCTAGCATTTGGGAATTAGTTCTGGGGAAAGTCTGCCTGAAATACAGCTTTTTTGTCATATATTACCTTCGCTCTGTGGCAAAATATGAAACCACAGGGCCATAGCATTGTCTCCATTTCTGAGATACAAAACTGTAAAGGCTCTTCTCTTTTAGCAAAACCCTTAAGAAATGTCTGGGCAGTAGGGTTGCTTGCTCCACCCTGGAATTTTATTCATGCTCTTATGAATGTGTATGTGCTTTCATCACTGTAGCTGCTTTTATGTGTGATTCATGGTATATAAGAACATGAAATATTTCTTGCTAGATGAACTGGTTGAATTTTAATGCACGTGAGCTCTTTTTCAGGCGTTCACTCCAAATTTTGGAGAAAAAAACTACAGTACTGAGAGACAGTGAAATTAACTGAACCATTATCTTTTGTAGCCTAAGAGTGACTAAAATTCATTTACTGCTGAAAAGTAAAACACCATGAGGAGAATATGACTCTTCAGATGGCAAAACAGAAATATCTCAAGACTTTGGAAATACTGAGAATTTGCTGAAGAGGAAAGCTCTTTCAGAGTAAGTGAGCAGAACCCTTCCCTGCAAATGAATCAATGGAATGTGTTACATGACGGAGAAGTTCTACTTCTCTGACCCTATTAATAATGCCATTTAGTTGAATATGTAAAAACATTCTTTCCATTGAGTTGTCTTATTTTCCAGCACCTCCTACAAAGCATATTGAAAGCAGCCAGCTGTTCATATTTTATCTTGATGTGACACTGATGAAACCAAAGGGTAACTTAGAGCTATGTAAATTGCAGGATCAGCTTAACTGTTACAGAGAGGCAGAACAGGTGCATTATGTATGTATGCATTCAGTGTATAGGAGATTTTAGCAGCTGTATTAGTGAACCTTTATTCATTAGCATTGATTTCATATAATAAAAATGAAATTACTCAGTGTGACTTTCAGCCTTGTGATGCTAGGGAATACCGATCCTACAGCTGCACCAGAGCCTAAGCAAAGGACTAGGGAATTGGGGAAATTATTTAATATGCTTTTACAATGTCATGTCTAGAGAGACCAAACAGATAGAAGGCAAAAATTGTTTACTAAATTGTTTTACTAAATTCATCTGTTTGCAGCTGGAGGAAGAAAAAAAGCACAAATGCTACTAAGCTTCCATGACACAGGAATACGACTTGTTGGGTTTTCTTAAACTGGATTGTGACAGCTGACATTAGTATAAAAATTTGAAATCTGTCCAACTGTACTATCTTCTGAGATTCCCAGAAAAGCTGACTTTTCTCCTTGAAATCTGATTTTACTAAAATTAGATCCGGTAAAGTTGGGAATATACTGTTTCTATATTAAAAACATACCTCTATGAACTGCCTTGTATAAACTGAGGCCATATATTATTTGTTAGGAAATCTATTTTTATATGGGATTTCCAAGCTCTTCAATGACATAGTATGTGTAGCATAAATAGGAATTGAACGTATTGGAAGAGGCACATTCACAGTTTGGGCCAGAAGTAACTTCCTGATGGGATTAAAATAAAATTCTGCTCAGTTGTACTCAACTACAGTAGCTCCAAGCTATAAAACTTTTATGTTAAAATGCTTTATAATATATTCTTCATCTTGTTGTTTCTGGCAAAGACTTGCATAACTAGTTGCTGTTAAAAGACTGTTTGGTACTGTAAAATTTGTTTGAATGGTAATTTCCTTGGGTTCCTATGCCAAGTCTGGCAACGGAATGGAACGCAAATAACTTCCATGGATAAATACTTGGCCAGAACCACCCAGAAGCCTTTAGATGCCAAACTTTCTAGAGAGAGTAAATAGTTACAACCATAGAAAATGAGATTAAATAACACTTCACACTCTATCAAATAAGTCTGGCCAGCACTTCAATATATACTTCACTAAAAGCATCACTTGTATTTTATTATTTTATTTTATTTTATTTTATTTTATTTTATTTTATTTTATTTTATTTTATTTTATTTTATTTCAAGAATATTTGCCATATTTCTATCATCTCTGTCTGAGAATTCAAGATGTCTTTAGTACTTGACACTACAATGTAAGGTCCAGACAGAGACCACAGTTCAACCTCTATCAACTACCTCAAGACATAGGGAGGAATCTCTCATGTAGGTGACTTTCACTTGAATTTCAGGCTGTGAGTGGTGGTTGTGTAAAAGAAAAACGTTGCTGATAATCATCAAGACTGGTTTTAATTTTAATAAGAATAGAAGTTTAATCCAAATGAATTGGCTCAGTTTAGAGAGGTTTTTTTTAATATATGTTCCTTAAAATGCATATTTAAATCTGTATTTAGAACACAGATGCCTGATTTTTGGATATAGTGAACAAGGGCAGATTCCAGGAGCTAAGCATCAAGCTATACACTGAAAAAAACTGCTGCCTGTAACTCACACAGGGTTTGCTCATGCACTGAGTAATTGAGAAAGACAATGGATTACATGTGAAAACTAAAAAAAAGAAAACTAAAACCTTCTCTGAATGCTCTGAATGTATCACAGCAGTTCACGAGTTCATGGGAACAAGTTCAGGCAGCTGCATCCTGCAGCAAACCCAAGGAGCACTGCCAGGGGAAATCACCAGCTGCAGGTCTCCCACTTCACTTGTTGATTGAACCTATCTCCTTCCCCTGCTATAATGGGAAGCTCCACATGGCCAGGCTCTTGCCACTTGATTTGTTGAGTCTCTCTGTTCGACCATAGAGGTATGGGAGAGATGTCACAGATTGGCAGAATTTGGCCTTGAAGATCTAGTCAAAATCTCTGGTAAATTTAGATACCAAGCTAGTAAATTTGCAATAAGGGCAGAGCATGGTGAAGAAAGTTTTTGTTACGTCCTTATCTGTTCTGTGTATATGGTAAATGTTAAGCTTCCTTTGTGTGCTAAAAAAATGCGGGGAAATCCCTAGCTGCCAGGTTTGCTCTGAGAGAGGAGGATTATTAATTGTTCACTGGAGGAGAGAAAACCAACAATGGTGACAACCACAGAGCCAGGGCAGTGACTGCCTCCCCTCTCAGTTGGAGGGGTCATGTGAAGATAAAGACCAAACTTGGAGAAGAATTAGAAGTAGGTGGAGGAAAGAGGGCAGGCAGTGAAGCGCATATTGGCTGTGGGGCAATGCTTCCCTGCAAGAAGTAATTCAGCTTGATATTTCACTCACCTATAACCTTTTAGCCACATCCTATAAGGCATTAATGGGTCACCTCAGCTGCAGTTCCTTGGCTCTCATGGCTCATGTTCATCCCTGGTTAAGAGGAGGATCTTACCGAAGATACATAAAGCTTCTGGAGCTTAAAGCAAGTGAATCTCTGCTCCTAAGCCACACTACCACTGCACATTCTGCCTGCAATCAATATATATTTTTTTGTTCATTCACTAAAATATAGGAATGCTTCTTATTTTCTCCTCTGCCATAACCATATAGACATATATAGGTTTTATTTAGCCTCATATCTGTCTAAACTAACTACCTAGCTTTTTGTCTTTTTTTTTTTCTTCACAAAAGAACTCAAAGTGGGACCTATTAAAAACATGTCATCTTTCTTTACGCTGCGGGAGAAGTGGCCTGCAGAGCTGACAGGACCAGCTGACAGATGCTTGGCAGCTCTGTGTGCCTACGACCATGTCGTGTGAGAAACAGGAGTGTGGGGCCAAACACTGTATGTCTTCTTGGGCATAAAGAGATAACCAAAGGAACGATGAGTTGAAGAAATGAAATCATTCTGAGAACTGGGGAGACTGCTGTCATTTTTATCTCGTGGGAATGTGGAAGGTTTGCATCCCCCACTCGCAGGCCACCCCTGCTCTGACAGGGTCATGGTTCCAGCGGAATGTTCCTGTAGGAGGAGGTGCCTGTAGCAGAGAGGCAGTCCCGAGGAGATGCACCTGCAGAGAGCTTCCAACATCAGGGCAGGGTACCCTGAGCTGGTCTCTCTAACAGAAATGGAGCCAGTACAGAGAATAAAAAAAAAAACAGGATAAAAAAATAGGAAAGGTTTCTTTTCTTCCTGAAAACAGGAAGAAAAGGAAGAAAAATGGGAAGCCACAGAATAAGGTAAGATGTAGGGAGAAGAAGAGAAAAACTGGAGTACATGAGTGGCTATTTAAATGTCCATTGGCACCTATGTTGTTAGTAATAAAACACCTATGCCTGTTGTACCTGCTCACAGGTTTCTCTGGGGAACACCACACTGTTCTTATGTGCAAATCCTCATGGCATTGGGGACTGATAGAAAATAATTTGTCCATTTTAACCTACTGATAAGCAGACGGATCATGGGCAAGATGAATACCCTTTAAAAAGCACAGCAGGTGGAGCCATTTCATACAATGGGCCCAAAGTGGATCTCCAGATAAGATGTTCCTAGGAGAGCGAGCCTTGCCACACAGCCATCATGGTGTGGAGGAGCATTTCTGAAATAAGGTACTTCATTTCCAATCTCTCTTTCATCTATAGGATTATGCCCCAAAGGAATTTTCCTGTGCCATAAAGTACTGATCTTCATGGCTAGAGTTTTTGTACTATGGAGACTGTGAACTCTGCAGACAATCTGATGAAACAAGTGATTGTACAGGGAACAAGACAGGGAACAAACTTTGCTATCACTGCAGCAGAAGAAATGCTACATTCTTTTGATTTCATGTTATTACAGATTTCTAAGCATTTTCCAAGGGACATCTGAAGATCTCTGAAATTTCTTTGTTTCAATCCTCAACCCCCTTTCACACATCTTTACTTTAGCCATCCCACCATACTGGCACCCTTTTGCTCTTTGCCCAAGGGATTTTCTACTGGGTAACAAGAGACTGCTGTGCTGTTGGCACTGACAGGTTTTGTTTCACAGGGAGCAAGAGATTAACAGGACCAAGTAGGTGGCAGGACAGTCAACTCCAGTGCTATTAACAGGAAGGCTTTACATCTTCTTTTTTTTAAAAAAAAAAAAAAACTTTGTTTTAAGATGGCTATATCAGGACTAATACTAAATACTATACTAGAGTAGCCCAGTACTACCAATGGGCTAACAGCAAAGTCTTAAAAGATTAAGGTGGTTTACAATACAGTAAAAGTGGGATGTTTGTCCTAATATACTGGGCGGAAATCCTAAGAAGTTTAAGTCAAAAGAAGTAATTTCTTTAATTTCAATTGGACCAAGGATCACACATAGTCTACATGTACTTACTGGATACTCATAGCTTTAAGAAATAATATAGGGTTAGGGGAATGCTTTATTTTATAAAGAAAAAAGAAAACTTTTAATACTAAAATCACTTATATCTAGTATATGTACATTAAAATGGAATTCTTACATTAAGAACATGTTAAAGAATTGAGTTACAATTTCATACCTGTCCATCTGTCCCAATGGTGCCTCCACAATCCTTGAGGAGCTCAGACATGTCATAATAGCTAACAAATTCCCATAAACAGGCTTCCAGATTCAGATTGCGGTAGAAACGTAAGGTATTGGAGCCTCTGATTGTTGGACTGTATTGATATGGAATGGTTTCTCCAATCACATCTGGATTTTTCATAGCATCAGTCAAGAAACCATGGTGAGTCTTTACTTCTGTGTAGTCCAACAGATTAGAGCATTTATGGTTTCCAACTCTTGTTCCATCAGGACTAAGTGTCAGCTCGAAGTTGGAGAGCTCTCTTGTAGAAATAACAGGCAGCATTCCTTAAAAAAAAAATGTTAAACTATAGCACTATCGCAAAATTGCAATGGCCATAGTTCTCTAATTTACCTCACAGTTTGTCAACCACCAAGCGCGTCATCAAATATTTCTGTATTTTGGACTTGTAGTAGTTAAGACTTTAGAATATACTTTATATATATTTAGAATATACTTTAGAATTCCAATAAAGACACTTTAAGTGTATATAAGAGTGCTATCCACAATAACTGTCTTTATATTACAATAAAGCAATTAAAAGTTATAGATCTACCAAGGTATTTTTTCAATAGCTATGGTGTGAAGTTTTAAGAAGCATATAAGTGATTAAAAAGCGTTATTAAAGTTATTTAAGATAACTTTAGCAGTTATTTTCAGAAATATTATCTTAGTTTACATTCTTTCACACTAGACCAAATAGAGTGTAGTTTACTGACAGGACATAAAAGAGATTGTTCTCAACTAATTAAAACTGAATAACAGTTGCCAAAATAAGTACAATTTCTTATGCAAAAATCTTATTTTTTAATTATTTTGCTTTGATTTCCCAAAAGGTATTGCAGCTTAGAGAGTTTATACTGTATCTAGCACAACTTGACACAGCAGTTTATAAATAATAATTAGAACTACTTTAAAAAACCCTGTGAATTAAATGAGCGCAAATATATTTAACTTACACATGTATGACCAAGTCAATTCCAAGTTAAACACATAGTGATCAACATTTTCTTTGCATGGAAGAGCTTTGCATGGAGAGTTTCTGTTGAGAGCTGGACTACACATGCTCAGTTATAAAGGTAACATTTACACATTGTATAGGAATTACTCCTAAGCTTTTATCAATCTGTTCTCTGAAGGGCATTCTATAAGCAATATTTAGATGTCTGTAAGTCTAAGGACACTTAGTACTACATATGATAATTTCTTCCTAGGTATAATTCTATGGGCTTCAAAGGTGTTCTGCAAAGTGTAGGTGTATTTAGGTAAAGTATACAAGTAATCTGAAAACACTTAATCTTCACATCAAAGAAAACATATCAATACAGTATCTTACCTACCTTGCTGCAAACTAGATTTATTTGTTCATTAAGTTTTTCTCTGGCTCTACATGTGAAAAAAGTAGGTTATGACTGGCTATTTAAAATAACATGACTAATAAAATAACTCAAAAGCTTAAGCAGCTTGTTATATCACACATCCAATTTTATCATACCATCAATATGCGGCATAGTGACTGTCAGTTTGATGAGATTGGCATAATCTGGGTCTTCTGGGCCAGTATAACGCAATTTGGCAGAGAATGGTTCAGCTCCAACTACTCCTGACATTCGAGGTTGACAAAGACCTAATCAAAAAGAGAACAAGCAACTTTATATTCAGAAAAAAATAATCCATACTTTGCACTGCATTAATTTTGGAAGCAGTTTTTCCACCACACAGATTTTCAAAACAAAGACAATTTTCTGGAATGGCATATAAATACTTTGGGTAGCATTTACCATAGGTTTGAAAGAGAATTTCTGCAAATGATGATTCAAACAGAAGCCATTACTTCATCAATTGGATCATACTTCTAAAACCAAATGATGACACTGTCCTTGTATATATTCAGTTATATGGGGTCAGTATACTTGAAAGATAAGTGGCAGGTATGCTGTCATGGAATGGCTAAAGGATCTCAAAGACCTTAAAGAGATGCTAGCAAAAGTGAAACTTTAGAATAGTTCTCTTAGTCTATGTGCTCTTTGCCCACTTGAGGAGTTATGAGAAAAGAAGAGTACAGAGTCTCATCCTGTTATTGGATAACAGTTGTTTCCAATAAGAGAACCAAACCAAATCAAAGTTAATCTCTGATTCTGATTCATGTTACAGGTATGAATGCCAAATGAAGCTTTTCTTCTAGCTAGATATTCATAACAACACTCTCATGTGGACTCCTCAATGCTTAATAACATCACGACATCATGATGACATAACATTATAATAACTTAAGCTTAATAACATAATGACATCATACTGCAACATTACTAGAGTTCCAAAGCCAACAGAAGGAAGAATTCATTACTTTCTAAGCATACTGAATACTGTTCTCCAGAACACATGAGTTTGTTAGTGGCAAACTATTTAAAGATGACTAACAAAAATGAAAACCAGTCCCTTCATACACCTTTCTGTGTATCACTTACTGCTTTCTCTATGCCTACAAAGATGTATTTTTTTCCTTTGGCAATCAATTTTTTTTCTCAATCTGGAAATCTATTTCTGTGAACTGAAGAAGAGGTAAGCCTGTGACATTAAAACTTCCTGCCAAATCACTGGAATTTTTAGGATGGAATTTGGGATCAAAAGCAGTCCAGGAGGTATGCAGCAGGTGATGATGACCTACCTTCTGATACGCTTATAGTTACAATAGGACTCATAAGCTCAAGACCTTCATTCCCATCTGAATTCACAGCACGGGCTGCACACTGGACTCGAGAGCCAGCTTGAAAGTAAATGGAGTCTAGAGTGATCATCTTGGAGGAAGTGAAGAAGGTATCAAAGTCAATCTCCTTCATAGGGCTAGTGACACCATCAGGACCAGTGGGTGCACTCACGAGCCACCGATATTGGGTAAGAGTATTATTGATGTTCTCACTGGCACATATTGAACCAGTCTTGTCAAAGTCTTCATACTTCGGATTGCAAGCCTGCAAAACAAGGCAGATGTGTAACATTGTATTTGCTTCATGGCAAAGGTATTTTAATTTATCTAGAATCAGGAAGCTCAGCAATGTGGAACTGACAACTTCAGCAAATCTCTTAAGAAAACATCATTTCTGAACTGAAAACTGTGGCTCATCTGTTATCTCTAGTGATTTTAACAGTACAAATTACATCTTAATTAAGTCAGGGCAATCCAGGAAATTGCAGTCATGTAATCATAGGCACCATGTGACTATTCTTGATGATGGACAGGTGAAACAAATTTTTCTGCTTTCTGTATCTTGAAAACTGATTTATTATTCTAACAAATCAGATTAGCTCTTAGGCCAGTTCTACTTTAAACTTGCATGTAACATGTAACAAGGAGTACTTTTCCTCTCTGTTCCATGTAAGAAAAATATGTGAAATGATGATTAGACTGCAGTAGCTCAAAGACTCCCTATTTCAGTACAGCTTTTAGAGATATAGCTCCATTAAAGCATTTTTATAGTTTTAGCTGTTGGAGTATGAGTGTATTATCTAACCTGGAACTGTAATAGACAAAAACAAGATTTGAGGCTATTTGGCACTTACTGATTTTCTTGTTTTCCAGTTCTTCACTGTGCAAGGATAACTTCTCAAACTTACTTGATAAATTAATAGCCAGCTTTTCCTTTTATGTGGCAATGAGAGCCAGAGCTGGTTTTAAATCATAAACCATTTTACTTTACATATCACATGAATATTTTGTGTGAAGTAAAATAAGAAATGGTATCACAAAGTCCTCATGGCACATACTTCTATATGGAACAACTTTATCCTGGGCAAACAAAGAGTGTTTGCTTTATAAGAGACAGAGAACTGTTTGTTTTCTGCTGTGTAGAGATAAATACTATATGAAGAAAGTATCCTAATTTGAAATAGTCCTTTACAACATATCACAGGCAATATATAAGCCAGTTGCTCCTATAAACAAACCCATATAATGAACAAATCCACACACACTGCTCCTTCAAACAAATCCCATCCACATCCTGATCTTATTCCATCTTTCCACATAGTTACTCACTGTGATACAGATGACAGGATAGCCTGCTATGGGACTGGTTCTGTCTTTAGCTCTTGAGGTATCATCATATATCAACAAGGAAGCAACTTGAGGGACTGAGGGAAAGGTGACATCTGCCATGCTGTTCATTTCTTCAATGTATACAATGGCCTTGGCTGACTGAAAAGGCAGAAACAGTTCTTTATCAACATTTAAATCTTTATAACATTTATAAACATTTAAATCACCAAAATTTAAAATTAAAGATGTTTAGTCTTTGAAACAGTGTCCCAAAGAAAAGTTATAAAACTCAGATTGTTAAGCAACTGAACAATGACTGAGTCTTTGAAACTGGAGAATAATTGAGATTAGAAATGGCCTGTCGACGTCCCCTAGACTCCCATCTCCCCCAAAACAAGGTGAAATATAAGGTATGTGCGTTTGTGTAAATATGTGTATATATACACACACACACACACACACATATATATAACATGTGTGTATATAAATGTGTACTATATATGTTTTTATATACACACACACACATATATTTATACAGGCATCTGTGTGCATTTATACAGATGTGTGTGTGTGTATATATAAAAATATATATACACTCACAGTCATATGTATATATATGTATAACTTTGTATATATGTGTGGGTATACATATACATTTGAAAGCACATTGCAGATGATAAAAGCAAGCCTTAAAAGTAACTTTTCTATTCAGAAAATTGAAGATAACAGAACATTTAACTTCTTGTGGCTCAGAATTCTTGAATTGTTTAGGTACTACTGCTGAACTCTGATTTGTACTATATTAAACTGACTGGTAGAAATATGACTTTTATCATCCATAAGGGATGTCTCTTTTCTGTCTGGATACCTTGGAGGCAGACCACTTCAAGTGGGATCTTGATGAAGAGGCCAAAAAGTCTGAAGGATATTTTGTGGAGAATCAGATGCAAATATTTTTGTGTTAAAAGTATGTATAATTCCAGATTACAAGATTGTGAGGTTTTTTCAGTTTGCGCAACATGCATGATATTAACGCTGTTTTGACAGCATATGTTACATTTCATATGATTGCTGGATTTGCAGCCTTAATGTTATACTTGATTATTTGCCACTGTTTCCAAGAGGACATTTGTTTTTAGGACTTATTTGATGAAGAAAATTTATCTTCCTGATAAATTTTCTTTATTAGGAGGATCTTGAAAATTTCTGTTTTATATATGCTCTCATTGTTTCTACTATTGAATGAACAAAATACTTTGAATGGGTGCTACAGTGTCAGCTGAGATAATCTGCTTTGGCTTTGAAGCTATGGCATGTATAAATTTTATAGGAACAATAAAGCTATGAGCTGAAAAGCAAAAAGAGATCTGTTTACCACATTTTGCTGTTGAATATTTTGCATCTATTATTTACCTGTATTTCTGCAACCATGTTCTCATCAGGCTTCAGGTGCACTGTGAAGGCTTCTCTCATCTCCCTAACTCCATCAAAGAGAACTTCAATCTCCACAAAGTGCTGTGTTTCTCCCTCCTTAAATTCAATTTCTAAAAAGGTAATTACATACTTAAAAATAAAACTTCTGATCAGAACAGTCAGGTGTAATTCTAGGTTCAGCCATAAAATATCACAGCTAATACTTTCAAATTTCAAATGTTCCTATGAGTCCATTTAGCTTATTCCTAGTGATGCTAAAAATAATAGTGAACAGCAGGTCACACACACAAATCACCGAAAATGGAGTAACCTCATCATCATAAAAGAGATTTGCCATAACCAGGATTTAGTGTAAGGGAACTTAATATTTTGAAAGTGATACGTGACTAATTATTAAATCATTTTTGTTAACATATCTGAATGATCTTAAGTTTATAGAATAGTAAATAAATAATATTGGAGTTTAGTCGAACAGTGCATTTTAATACATTATATACCAAAAAAAAAAGTGTGAAGCCAAAATTAAAAAAGAGGTACTATATTTTGAAAAGTATTATTGCTGAAAAGACCTCTGAGGTTGTGGTGGAAGAAAAATTCCAACTTAGCTAATAGTACTATAAGGGCACTGTTATTTTTGAATGTACTAGCTACTAAAAAAAATTGGGAAACCAGTAACATTTCTCTATGGATGGGTGGGAGTGAAACAAAAATGACAGATATATTTTTAAAAGAATGCAAGAATAACTGCAGATGGCACAGAAAGGACAAATAGAAATTATATCAGGACAAAAAGAAAAAAAAACTTACAAAAAATTCATGCTGATTAGTATACGTAAATACCAACAAAGAGAAGAAATACTAATAAACAAATATTAATGAGCTCTTCACTCTGAAGAGTGAGGCATAATAAGTAGTGAGTGAAGAGTGAAGCAATAGTGGATGGGAACTGAATTACATATGTTTAAATGGGAAAGAGGGCACTAACTTGGTTATAAAGAATGATGGGAACTGACCAATGAAACAAAACACTAAGACACATTTGTAATCTTTCAGTGCTTTGAAATCCAGACTGGAGGCCCTTTCTGAAACATTTGCTCTCTCTAACCAAAGGTTATTGGGCTCAGTAGAGAAGTACCTGTGGGGAGCTCAGGGAATGCTTTACTCTATAACATATGAGCTGGAGCTGTAATCCAGGATCTGTTACAGAGATCACGAAGGCATAACATAACAACTGGAACATTTTCCAGAGGACTGATGGTTTGGATCCCATCATATGTCTTTACCAGAGATGCATGCAAATTATTCTGCAGTCACCTCTTCTTAAGATTAGAGAGATGGGTTGATAGCATCAGGTTTCTTAAATCTGTGCATGGAGTGGAGTTACGCTATCCCTACAGCCACACACACCCCAATATGACAGACCTAGCAGGTGGTGAGCCCAGCTGAACAGCTCGTTTGCAAGACCACATGAAACACATACCAAGTCTCATAACTAGCTTAGGCAGTCTTCCTCTAGCTTTTCTTCTTGTTGTGTGCAGTCATTTTTTTCTTTATTGCAAAATACATTGCTCATTATTTACTGAAAATTCTGTCCCACATAGATATAAATCTTTTATTTTGCTTTACCTTTTCTCTCTCAAATGTTACTTTACTACAGATTGCTGGGTTAATCAACTACTGCTTATTGAATAAAGCTATGAATCCAATCTCTTTTTCAAATTTCAGGTTAGAAGTTTGATGAAAATAGTGGAGTGCATTTCAAATCATCATACATTTCTCATTTATTAGTATAGTGGTTACTCAAACTACAGTAAGACTGCACTCTTAATTACAGACAGAACATTGCACATCTGTTTTTTGGGAATTCAGTCTGAAAGGAATGGAATGTTGTTCCTATGGCCTTTTGAATTTGAATAGAGAAATAACATAGAATCACAGAATGGTTGAGGCTGGAAGGGACCTCTAGAGATCATCCAGTCCAACCCCCTGCTCCAGCAGGGACACCCAGAGCACAGGGCACAGGGTGGCATCCAGGCAGGTTTGGAAGATCTCCAGAGAAGGAGACTCCACAGCCTCCCTGGGCAGCCTGTGCCAGGGCTCTGGCACCCTCACAGGAAAGAAGTTCCTCCTCACATGCAAAATATATTAATGGATGTGGTTGCAAAGTATTTTATTTACAAAGCTATTTAATTCTTGAGACATTGCACAACAGTCATGAATTAAAAAAAAAAAGTAGTAGGATATGAAACTCACTGGAGTAAAAGTAGGGACTTTTTCTTACCTTCTGATATAGGGTGATAGTCTTCTCCAGAAGTAGCAGACCCATCCTTTGTATGAACTCTCACAATGGAAACCTTGGAACTGTCTCCCAGACGAAGCACTGGGATTTTTACCACTGCGACTTGCCTACTGTCCTTTGGCTCACTCACACTAAATTTGGTATCACCAAACTTAATAATAGCTTCTGTAATTAGAGGAAAAATGTTTTTAGAGAAATACACAAAAGGGCTTCCAGACACCAATTCGATAGTAACAAAATGATTTCTTACTGTCTGCATCATCACGAATCTTTATCAGGGTTTCATTCTGCTCACCAACGGAGGCACCAAAGGAAGAATCGCTTCTTGGAGTACCAAGAACTAGACGTAGTTCTTCCTCTTCTTCATGGTAACTATCATCCATAAGCACAAGTGTGCAAGGCTTCTCCGTCTCACCTGCAATTATTATGAAGGCAATATCATATATCAGAACTAGGATGTTCTTTGTTGTACTACAGCACATCTCTCCAAGCTCACGGGCAGGCTGCTTGTCGTCTAAATGAACACACGTAAGTGTGGATGCACAAACTTCCTGAATGTTTGGAGACTCTGGGAATAAGGGACTTGTCTTATGCCTTCTACAAGACAAACAAAAGTTATAAATGATAAATAGAGTATCTTACTTCCAACATTATGCTTAGTATTCTCATCAGGAGGATGATTGCTACATCTCTGACAAAATGAATGGCACGGACTTAAAAACAATATTATTTCTAAAATAACAAGCTTCTACAATAACAAGAGCTTACCGGGAAGGAATGTGATGATGGAACTGTCAGTATTAGGCCGTTCTTCAAAGTCCATCATTACCTGAGCAGAACCTTGTCTTGTATAGCATCTCACTGTGGATGTGTATTGGATATCCCCACTCCTGTATATCATGGCAGAAATCTTCCCATCATTTTCATTGCCTGTATATACGGGTTCTTTAAACTGCATCTTAGGCACTGGGCAGAAAAACATAAAAAACATGTATAAGATACAACTGCAAAAGTTATCACATCTTCCATCTATTTTTTAAATTTTTATTGTGCTTTATTGCATTAGATATAACATAAATCACAGCAGACTTCCACTCCCTGCATGGAAATAAAATGTAAAATAAATGTTAAAAGGCTCAAATAATTAATACTCACAATCAGAGACTGAGTCATTTATGAAGATGGTAGCCTTGCTTGGTTCTCCAAGGGCAGCATTCATGGGCATTCTCAGCACAAGCTCAAACTTCTCAGTTCCTTCTAACACCGGCTGTCCAAGGTCATCCAAAATAACTATGCGAAATGTCTGCATAGTGACTCCAGGGGCAAAATCCAAATTACGACTGATGCCCACATAATCTACCCCAGCTACAAAGAGAAGCCAGATGGAACAATATCAGTTTTCACTGCATGCAATTAAAAATACAATTATCTATGATTAGGCAGTTAATTTTAGTAAAAGGCACATTTATTTTGTCTTTAAATATAATTTTAAAATTTGCCAAATTTTAGCAGTCATGTAAACAAAAACATCTGTTGACAATATAAGATGGACTATAAAATAAAACAATTTGAGACTAGGTCATTTTTTAGTTTAGTGATTCAAGCCATATAAGCAGGCCTGATATTTTTTCGATGTTAATCAAAAATTAACTCAGGCGAAATTAGTAAGCAAAGTTTGTTGTGAGAACTGAAACTAAGCATAAAGCTTTGAGAGGGAATCTGGAATGAAGCACAAAAATAAAATTATTCTGTAATGCAGCTGCAAGTTTTGCAACAAATGTAAAAAGGGAAGCACAAAGTGTGCCTGTTCAGAGGAGTTGTGTAACAAGTACGAATGGAAACCACAAGAATCAAATTCTGTCCTGACTTTGGCAGGTGGGGTTTAGCACATTCTGCCATTAAAGACAATTTTATTGTCTTTAGGCAATAGGCTGGGTTTGCTTTTTGTTTGTTTGTTTGCTTGTTTGCTTTGCTCTGTCTTTTAAAGCAAACCAAGCCAACCTAAAACAATCTGACAGGAAGCAAGCAAATGAACAAGATACATTGCTTAGAACACGACACTGTGTCCAGGAACCAAATCTGTACAGGTTCTGTTGCTGTTGAGATGTACTATGAAATTAGAGTAAAAGAGTAACTTACCCTCTGCAGTTACTGGTTCAGATTTGCGAGACCTCACTGTAACAGAGGCAGCTTTAGAGAGATCGGTTCCTGTCCTCCAGACACGTACCTCAACATAGCCAGCACTCTCATCAACATAGTATTCATCATCACCAAAGTAGAAGGTAGGTTCTGGGGAAGCGGGGATAATGCCCATTAATGCTTCTTTATTTTATGTGTCAAAAAAGAGCATAATACTCACTTTAGACAATGGAAAGCCTTTCATTACTTTCAGCAAATACAATAAAACTTTTTTTTTTAAAGAACTGTTAGAATTTCTACTAATATTTCTTGACTTAACACAAGGCTACATTTTGAGTATCTGTTGGCCTACTTTGGGGCAGTGCTTGTCATACCTGCATCGTGCTCTTTTCCTTGCCTCCTGCACTTTGAACTTTGTGTGTCAGTAGGTAGGAGTGTGTGTGCAAAAACAAGTGTGTTATCTCATTAAACTCATTTGAGCTGGGTCCTATGCACAAGCCAGAAAATTCCTTGCATTTTTCACTTCAGTGCAAACAGACAAAGGTGAACATAGATAATGAAACCTTAAACAGAATGTTCTCACAGATTGCTGTTGTTGAAACCGGAGTGGAACATGATACATAACCAGAGCTGCTTTTTCAAAGGTTCTTCTAGCTAACCAAAGGGGCAAAGACTTAATTGCAGTTACCTACATTCAGCTTTTAAAACAAAATCAATCTTAGTTCATTTCAGTGGAATGTGAGCAGTCTTTTATCTTATTATTAAAGTCCAACATTTTATAAGAAAAAAAAAGAGCAAAAAGCAAAGGAGGATAAGTGATATTCCACACAACAGCCATAATTTTATCTTATTTTTTCCTCCCCCTTTTCTATCCTTAGTAATTTTGCAAAGTTAAGAAGGCTTGAACACATAGCCCAGATATAGCCTGAGAACATATCAGTTCCCCACTGCTATCTCTTCCCTCCCTGTTTTGGACATATAAATGTAAACACAGCTATGTGACCACAGGCAGTGCCTCAGTTTTCCCACTGTACAGTAGAAATCATATCTACCTTCTTCAAGGTAGATATCTATCTTCCTCTTTCCTTCTCATTACATATTTCTTAAGTTGTATTGTATGAATTTATTACAGTCATAATGTTAAAATACGAATAATGTGCTTGAAAAGACCACAGAGCATATGGCCAGCTAGGTTTAGCTCCCAAGACCATAGGAATTAATCATTGCTCTGTCAGTGGTGCTATGAATTCTTCCCTTTCATCAGAATGCATGGGCAAATTCAAAGCAAATGACTGGAAAAGTTTATGGTTCTACAGAGCTATGCTTAGCATATAGAAGAGGTATAGGTACATGAACGAGGAGTAAACCAAAGTGTTTTTAAAGGTAAACTCAAATTGGGCCCAATGTCTTCATGACACAGTCCAATTCTGTTAAAATAATACGTATGCTGCAAAGTCTAGGACTTCTACTACAATAGACTTAATATTTTGGAACTGAAGAACCTGTTAAATAAAAACAAATATTCTGAAACAACTATGAGGATTTAGAGGGGCTTGCATAATAAATGGACAGGCAAAGTACCTAAGCTTTTCTGAAGAACTACAGGACAATATGACTGACCACACAGCATATAACCATGATTGCCCCTCACCTAGACTGTTTATTTATTTTTTTATAAAATATTGAATACTGTAAAACAAGATTTTATTTAACACTAGCCAGGAGTAATAAAAAAGTTACTGAACTGTTATTCAGACAGAACTTCACCTGACTGAAAAGGCATCAGTTCCTATGTATTTTGGAATTTGGCATACATAGTGGAATTATTGCTGAAGTTTTGTAAAACAGATTTTTTTCTTCTAGTTTCAAGATTTTATTCTCTATTTCACAACTGACAAAATAAATGATTAAAAAAAAGCAAGCAAACAAAACCTCTTAATATTCCATGCCAGCGACAATAGCTAACTATTTACCTCCTAGAACTAAAACCCTATTTTGCAAAAAAAATGATTGACTGGAATGTATTTACTGAATGATAATGTTGATTCATATACTGGTTTGGGCATTATCAAGGTCATCAACCTTTGCAGGATGAAAGACAAACTTGGCAAATGTCTGGTTTTGGCAGATGGAGAGGCTTTCAGTTCCACTTTAAAAAATCTATTCATCATTATCTTTATTAAAATGTGTGTATATTTGTATGCACCAACAAACACACGTATCATTCATTCTTACATTATCTTCTTACTGAGACTGGCCTGTCAGTGACTGTATTTTTATTTGGTTTGTGAAGCTCTCATCCGAAACATGTCTAACAGACAAACAGGATATTCTTTGCACCTTCCTGCATAATTACTATTAACTTTGATATGAGTTCCACTTTCGGGGAGACTGCAGGACTGAACTTAAGATCTGCAAAGAAATGTGCTGATTTAAACATATACTGGTCTTCTAAAATTCTAAAGATGGCCAAAGACTTGTCCAACCTCTAGAAGTTAAAATACGTAACACTTACTAAACCCAATTATGAATGTTCTAACAGTTAAAGACAGCTAAAAACATTATCAAATCCAACAGAAGTTGCTTTTAAACAACTGTTTTTGAAGGTTAGCAAACTTTCCCAAGCTTAATCTCGTTTTCATAACCCTGGTGTCTCTATACTGATGAACAGAACCTAACCCGGATTCAGCTCCATCTAACTGCAGGCACTTTGGTGAGAGGTATTTGTATGCACAGCCAGCTTGTCTCAGTAATCTAAAGAGGTATAGGCAACTCCAAAAGGTTTTCCAGTATAGCAGGCATAACATAATGACATGACAAGTGAGACGGATTTCCTACTGCAGTGAGTAAAATCTGAGGAGGTCTGGAAGCATTCACTTCTACTCACTGATTATACAGGCAGCTTAGATGAGCTACTTTAAACTAGATGGAAGGTGTAAAATGCTGCTGGTTTCTTGTAATGTATCCTAATACCAGTTTTACCCCTGCTGGAAAAGAACCCTCACACACTGCTCATTCCTGTAGTCACAGCCAAATACAGAAATGCCTAAGCCCAAAGTTAGGCGTCCTTGTATTCCAGAACCAGTTTTTCACACTTCTGGAGACATGTATCTTCAATAAAAGACACATTCTGCATGGTTACTCATCCCAGGAAACAAATCCTCATTGATGTTTTGCAAGGTCATTTTCTGCAGACCATGCTAGAAGCTCCCCAGGGGCATCAACAAAGCCAAGTTACTAACAGGGAAGCCTTGTCTTCCTCAGGTGCTGCTGGCAAACATTGCTCAATGGCTGTGGGCTCAGTTACAGCAGCTCTTTAATCTAGTAATCACCCTGGAAAGAGACCGCTGCAAATTTCATTATTCCTCTTTCAGAAATAAGAGGAAGTTTGTGACGACTTTTTGGTTGAGACCCACAGATTTTGCTGGCATGAAGCTACAGTAATCACAGGAGAAAAGTTAGGAGCTCTAGTTGCAGGTTTCTTGGCACAGAAATGAAATCTTTGTCCTGCCTTTTCACCGGCCTAGTTAGGAGTGCGTATCAGCTTGTGCACTAGTCAGTATTCAAACAGGAAAACAAAAACAATTCTCATGCTGTTAGAAAAAGTTCCATCTTTGAAAATATATCAGGAAATCAATCAGCACAAAAATATTTATTTTCTATTGGAGGCCTATGTTTTTAAAATGATATCCTTTACAGAGTACTTTAGAGAGACATGTTAAAAGAGAAAGGAAAAGATAACGTGCCACCATTAATTTCAGCTGGCAGTGCAAACAGTAGATAAGGCAGGATAGTCAGGACAGACATTAAAGAGACTCTCTTTCCCACCCTAAATCCCTTGCAATCTAAGTGAAATGTGCTGACACTGGGTAAGTCTTCATGTGAAAGTGATTTTCAATGATACACGCAATACATATATATACACACACACGCACACATATATACATACACACATACGCATAGACACAAGCACCCACATATTCACAAACGTCTCTATATATGTTTGTGTCTGTGTACAAGTGTGTGTGTGTATATGTGTGTATACACATATCTACTCAGGAGGGGGGAAATAGCAGAAAGAAATAGAAATTGTCACTCACACATATAAACACCATGGCTTTATGGGTTTAGACCATGGTTTTTCATCCCTTGCTTCCATGCATAGTACAAGCAAAGCTACGATGTAAACATTATGAGCTGTCAAATTGAGCTAGCATAATTCTGTTGTGGTGACACAGAAGGTGCAAAACTGCAAGCTCTGGAAGCCTACTAGCTTGTTCTGATACAGTCCAGACAAGCTAGTGCAACCCTGACTGCAGAGTAATTGTTAATACAGCTAATTACTCTGGTCATAACAACACACAATCACAGCCAGATTTCCTTTGGGCTTGCCCTGGCTCGTACCCAGGCAGCACATATATCCCCACATCAAGCTGACTTGCATTTCAGTATCTCAGCTAGAATTAAATGACTGAGCTGGAGTCAGTCCATATATAACATGGGAGACTCCACCCTTCAGAACATGGAATGAGTAGGTGGGATGTAGTTAGATTAGTTAAGAACAAGAGTTCCATTATATTTGAGAAGATATGTGCATTTAATTGCTTAATAGCAGCAAAGATAAAACTGTATAATATCTCCCCATATATGTATGTCAATAGGAACAAGAGAAAAGCTTAACAAAATCTAGTTTATTACAAAAAGTTTATATTATTAAATTATCAAAAATGACTTTTACATTGGCAACTAGGTAGTACCTACTACATACTGGACGCTGTGCAAGGAAATGAGCAATTGCCAAATTGAATTTAATTTGCCAAGTCATTTATTTTTATTGAGTGCTGTAGGAGTAGGGGTCAGGATTACAGTCAGAGCTCAATTCAGCAGAAGGTACCTTCTGTGAAAATGCCAACAGCTTTTTATTTAACATGGTCAAAACAGGTTACTTTTCAAATTTGTAGGTTGTAAATCTTAACGACTTTCATCTTTAGCACTGTTGTCACAACTTTCTCAATCAAAAAATAAATTTACCTTAGAATCAAAATCATTAGTTACAGCCAAATTATCACACTTGCGATTGCATTATCTCAAGCAAATAATGTCTGCATTTCTATTTGTGTCAACAGCCCATTTCTGCTCTGTATCTTAAAATGTTTTTTAAAGGAATGCTTTAATATGTAAAAGTACAAACTTAAAACACAACCCTTCCCAAATCCAGTTCTGTTTGTAAGAAAAGTAAACTGAATTTTGCAAGCCATAGATGCAAAGGCATACATTTTTTAGCTTGCTTCATCACAAAAGTAATTCCATTCTATGCAACTTATTATTTCAGTAGAGTAACAGTGTGAATCTAGACCAATAACTGCTAGAAACAGCTGTTATATTCACTTATATGTTATATTCACTTTTAAGCAATTCACATTGTATGCTATTTCAGTACAATTACATTTTAAATCACTTTTTATTTTAAAGTGCACCCATGCTTCGTTTCTTTGACACAGGGTGCCATCACAAGGCTGACTTAATGCCCCAAAAGGCCTGAAATCCACATCTGACCACCCTGACACATGAATAAGTTAAATCAAATGTGAGCAGAGCAGCACAGTAGAGGAAGGAGACTAGAGCCCTGCCTCTGAGAGCTGCAGTTAAGACAGCCGTGCTCCTACCCACCCTTTGCTTGTCTACTCTTCCCTTCTTTCGGCAGTTCCACCTGGCTGCAGAGGACAGCCTGCAGCCTGCTTCACAGCCTGAAGAACTGAGGTAACTTTGATTTTCTTTAATGTCAGGCTGCAGTTCATAATGGTTTGGTAATAATTAGGTGGGCTACAGAGTCATGTCCAAAGCAGGGACAGGAAAGACAGCGGAGTATCAGGAAAATGTTCCTTGCTGTCCCTTTTCTGCACATTACTACAAATGCCTGCAGGCAACCAGAGAATTATTTCCTTTACCAATACAAACAAAAAGATAAAGATTAATAGCTGAAGAAATAAGCCCTTTGGAATTTGGAGATAGACCCAAATGTGATGGATTTGCCTGTAGCAACTATCTCGTTCACGTAGTACTTTCCTCTTGGCTAGACCTCCCACAGTACGTGAAACCAATTCAAAATCATCTAAATATTTTATTTAAAAAAAAGAATGAGATTGTTTTTATAGAAGCGGTTTAGGAAATGGCATCAGCAGCAAATTCTCAACAAAATGATGAAACAGAGGAAAGTAGATAAATGAGATGGCTTGGAAGTAGTGTTTAAAGATACCACACACAAGGTACCTCACAAGCAGGCCAAGCATCAAGGAGCTCCCATCTGTGATTCATACATGAGATAGATAACTATTGGGAACTCCTACAAACACAGAGGTAGGAGAAGCTGAATGCTATTTTATAAATAAGGTTCCATAGAGATGCAGGATGTAACCATTTCTCAGTAAAATGTGTTTTTCTGCGTTTATTTTAATTCAGTAATCAGTTTACTGATCAAATCAAGAAATATAACCACAAAATCACAATGGTACACTCCGTGAACGCTTTCTTTATAATATATTGCAATAACACTCATCTAAATCGTAACTATGATCTATGATCTTCACTATACTAAAGCCCAAGGACATATTCATGAACAATTACCTTTTCTCTCCTGCTGAGATTGCTGAATAGCAAGCAGTAATAGTAATGCTTTTGAATGACATACCCATGTCTTATTGCTTGGAAATGAGAGCTGATGGAGAGAAAATCATGGGCATTTGTTGGCAAAAACAGAATTATCCGATTTTTTTATAAAAGTGATTACATGTTAAAATGGGTAAGGTTCCTATACAATGAAAGCCATTATATACCGAGGAAAACAATATGCTAATATTCTATCAATCAAAATAAAGTCTGAACTGTGCCTTTTTTGAGACTGTTTCTTAACCAAATGAATTTAAAAAATGAATCTTATCCTTATGTACTTATGTCTAAGTATCTGACACAACAACTTTTCTCTTGAAACAGTAAACGTGTTTTGTTTCATTGAGTTCATTTAGTTAATTCATTTAGTTGCATTCTTATGGATATTCTGCTAGATATTATGTTCTTCTGCTTTTATGGATACAGAGACTTTTCTGGATTGTCCACATTATAACACAGTATGATAAATTCAATATGCCAGTTTTATTTTTAGAATTTTGCATATTTACTATTCAATCACGATGCTGATTATACTGAGCTTGCTGACAGAGAAAAAAGATCTGTAGGATTTCCCCTTCAGATGCAGTGAGAATTCGGTTGACCCACTAATGTTTGACAAGAAAAATATGTAAGAGATTTTCCACACCATTCGTAGAAGCTAACCTTGAGAAACAAACCTTCTCAGTACAGAAAGAGAAACAGAAAAGGACATGAAACGACACCCTGCCTTATCTGACAGCAAAGCAGAAATGGAAGGAGAGAAAATATATTCTGCTGAATTTTAAAAGTTCTTGAAAGTCCTTAGACTTTTGACTCCTCCTCTGGTTGGAGGGAGGAGAAAGTACTGTACATACTACTTGTCAGGCAGTAATATGAGATAATAACTTTTGAGAATTTACATGTTTTAAAAGAGAACTGATCCATTAAAGCACCATGGTGCACTGGTTACTTTGTTATTCCAAGAATGCTTTGGGGCTTCAAAGACTGATCAGCAAAATGACAAAATTTCAATACAAGCAGCTTCAGGCAGAGCAAAACCATTTGGAGAGAAAACAAACAAACAAACAAACAAAACACTTAAATGCACCAATACATCCTAGAGAACTATATTACCCCAACTTTAAATACAGCAAAGACTTGAAAGAACTGCTAGACCCACTCCCAACAAGCACAAGCAACCAAGAACAATTAGAGCTGCTTGCAGGGCATTCATTACATTTTCAAACAGTTATTAATAAAAATAAGAGCTATTGTACAAAGATCAAAGCCACCAAAAAAAAAAAAAAAAAAAAAAAAAAAAGAAAAAAGCTCCTGTAAAACAAGAGAGATAAGAACATCCTTAATTTTGAATGACAGTGCATTTTCAATGCTTTCCATGTTCTCTTCAGTGAACTCTTATAAAACACATAGCCTCTCATATAAGGCTAATGGTAGCCTCTGGCAAATGACATCAGTACATTTAAGAATGCAAGCTCACTTAAATTATTCTAGATTTAACAGGAAACAATATTTCTCTACAGCTCATGTAATTTCTTCTGCTTATTAAGTATTTTTATGTGCTTTGAGTAGAAAACTCAGAACTGGTTCTCCATATTTAAATACTCTTCTAAAAAGAACTACTATAATGCAAATAAAACTGGTATAATCTAATCATTTAAGAATCTGAAATAGTTAAGGCTTACTGACATGCCACTCCAGCAGCTGAGTCATCTATCTTACAAGAGTCATATGAAATAAATGTGATAAAGTATTGTTTGGAGGTCATACTCTCTCTTCCTTACACATCAAAGGAGATTATAAGATTACACTCCTAATTGTTAAGCAGCTAAAGTGAAGATGAGATCAATCTGTGGTTTATAGGTATATAAACTGTGAGTATGTATATAAATATACATATATAATTATCAGTTACAGATGATACTAGAAACCCAAATCATAAATACATCCTGTTGTCCCTATAGAACGTTCTACCATAAGATTTGACATAAATTTATTTCTGTGACAGACAGCAAACAGAGACTTTCCAAATTTTTTAAGGCTATCATTATAAATTGAACATTTTTGATTGTGTTGAACTGGTGATAATAACAAAAATAAAAAATAAAGAAAACTAGGAATTTAACATGTGCCCTAAGTGGCCATCATCCCTTTTTCCCCTTATTCGTTACAAACAAGGACACCTGCCACAGACTGGAGGAAAGGGGAGAGGTCATATGGAGATTTTATCTAAAAACAGGACAAAGAAAAAGTTAAAAGCTATAGAGAATTGTAAGTGCTGGAACCATCAGAATTGTGGCAACTTGTAAAATTGGAAAAGGGAGAAAGACAATATCTGTATAGAGGATGAAAGAATGACTAGTTTGTTGTTCTGATTCTCTCTGGAAAAGGGTGAAGTGTACTTGGCCAAATTTGATTGTGGTCTCTGATATAACATTGGACATGCTTTGCCTAGAGTGTTTGGGTTATAATTAAAATTGGACAAACAGACTAACAGAGACTGATTCAGCTGTCAAGATCAACCAGTCACCCATTCAGTTTAAAGTTTTGGCAGATCCATTCTCAAGAAGGAAAGGTCACATTGGATCACCTCTCTCAGAGGCCAGTGGAATAAAAGAGATACCAGGTAGCTGTGTGAGACAAGGAGATTCTTCTCATGAACGATGTTACTAACAGAATATTTAATTATCAGCAGCTTAAAATTTGTCTCAGTGCAGCCACTGAAAGTTAGTTAATTCTGTTTGTCTATTGGGAGGCTTAATGTAAAGCATGCATTTACAATCTGGCACTGCACTGCTGATTTTCTGGATCTTTTCAGGCTATTGACAGAAAACCTCGATATGGCTTCCCTTCACTACTCAAAGCAAGTTGTACAAATTCTAGTGGCTTCTGATTTCTGCAACATGGCCTAAGGATTTCCACAGTTCACTTATCTGCAGGGTGACTGATACGACGCGTTGTGAAGAAATCTTGAGAAGACTCAAGAATTCATTTGTTCCATTTGACCTCTAACACTGTTCTTCTGAATTAGCATGACCAGGTCGCATAATCACATAGTTTAATTATCTGTAAAAGGATATGAGTGATGTATTCTTCTGATGAAATATAAAGAATAACATAAAAAAGCCCTCCAACATAAAACTGAGTTCTTTGCCTTCACAGTTTTGATGTTAAAATTTCAGAAGAGAGGAGAGGATGCAGAAGTCTGAATGGCTGCTTGCCTATCTAATATGAATGAAGTGGAACAAATGAATTTAATGTACGTCCTGCTGTGAACAGCATGAGGCTTCAACAATTCCTCTAAGGCAAGAAGAATATTTGCCCGCCCTGCGGTAAGGCTGTGTGCTTTCATGGCCACACTAGATACTAATAGCATGGAAATAAAACCATTTGGGTGGATAGTGACTCATAAAACCACTTGACATGCACAAAATAAATGTAAACATTAACCTCTCAGCTGCAAACTTTCAATCCTGCATTCATCACATCTGTCTTCTGAATGTGATTACAAACCAAAAGTTTAAAATTTGCACTAAATACACACAACAAAACACAACAAGCAAGAAACTGTGCAAATCAGTAGCTCAGCACTCAAGGATTTTGACTGGTAGAATGCAGAGCTGCCACTGCAGGCCTCCTTGCAGAGACTACTTAAGTACTTTTATCAGACTTGTTCCACACATTATCTCAGCACTGTTATGTGTTGGAACCAAATCACAGGCTCCAAAATGAATACTAGCAAAAGAATTTTGTCTGATTTTTTTCTTCATTTATGTGAAATGCCATCGGAGTCACAGCTTCAGTAAGAAAAATAGAGTGCTTCCAGTCTGATCTTGCTTAGCGAAGTGCTTGGGAATTAGGGCATTACTATAGAAGATTGCAAATTCAGGATTTTCAGGGTCTGAGACCAAATCCCAGGACTCCTCACTCCAACAGGAATGAAAAATGCACAGCATCCTGATATCTCTTTTCCTGGATGCATAATACTAATCTGTTAATTGCCTTCCCCAAATGAGCTTTATGGTGAGCTCTGTACTCTCCCTGTGGGATAGGCAGATCTTGATCTCACCAACTTTATTTAGCAGCACAGCACAACTACGTAAGTCAAAATTAAAACATTCTGTTCCTTGGAATTTCTTTAACATACTTTGGTTCCACTAGCAAATTGAGTATCTCTCATTTTCTGTTTATTGTCATGATTGTATAGCAACTCTAATTTAGACTCTAGGGACTTTTGCTAGAAATAAAAGAAGAAATGACTTTGATGATAGGTATTGAAGATGAATGTTTCCTAATTAAATTGCAATGCAATTGCTTCAATGCTAGTGGAGCTAATATGATGCTGATAGTGCTGACTTGACTCCCGTAGGAAAGACCCGATGTAGTGTTATTAAATTTGACCTTTGCTGATTCTATCTTCTGACCTAAAGAAGGTGATGCATGATGTTATTTCAGCCACAGTGTTTGTAGAAATCACAGCTTAATGACATAATTGTCCAAATAAACTTTTCTAGGTAGAAAATGAATTTAAACAAAGAAATAATAATAAGAATAGAACAATAAATAGGGAATAAAGAGACTAACAGGGACTGCAGAACTTAGTAAAATGTACTATGTTCTGATTCATTATTATTTCTTATTCAAGGTCAATCTAGGTTAAAATGAGTGTAGAAACCCAGGAGTGACAACATTTTAATCTAGATGATAAAACAGTATCTAAAACTGTTCTATCACTGACAGTGAGGTCCGTGTTAAGATGGGAGACGCCTTAATCACAATTCTCCATTATTTTTCACAGTCTCTTGGGGAAAAATTTCCTACCAATCCATGAAACTTTCAACATATTTTTGAACAGGCAGGATTTCTTCAAATCTGGGTAATCAGCTTAATCATGGGCATATTTTATACGTGTGTATTACCCTCCTGATATTTTACACTCTGTGATCTGAAAATTGTGAAGTTTATGAATTCAATAAAATTATTCAAAAATCAAGTTATTGTATGAAAACTGTGGGGACAGACATGACAACAAAGTCAGATAAATGTGGCTGTTCTATTTAAGCCTGAATTTGAACATTTTCTTTAACTTTACAAGAAGCAGTATTTAAAACTGCTGCATCTCATTAATTCTATATCTGCTTACTCGAATGTTCACAGAGAAAACACAATCACCTCTGCTGCAGGAATTATTCATCAGCAATTTCAGGTAGACCAAGTATTTATGATGCAATTAGATGGGTGTCAACTTCCAGCCTCTAAAAGCTACTTTTTATATCCTTAATTAGGGTGAAATCACTGTGTGTTCAAATAACAGTCTATCTTGGCATCAGACTTCCAAAGAATGCTCTACTATGTAATTCCCAATGTCAGTCCTCAGGAAATTTGACAGTTTCACAGTCAGTAATTTATAACCTCATGGAGGGGAATAAAAGCTCCTCAGTATGTCTCTCCTGATTTTACAGTCAAGGGGTTAGCCTCCACCTTCCATCAGTTCCACGCATAAATGAAGGCAACTGCACCAGGAAACCTTTTTGCTGACACTCCTTGAAACAGATTTACTCCACCAGTGCCAGCAAAAATGAAGAACCTTGAGACTGCAATGGTATTGATAAGCACTTGTCAAAGCAGATGGTAATATATCATGCACTTGTCCTACTCTTCCTGTGTTTCAAACTTCTAATTCACCACCAGATTTTTTTTTTCAAAGTAATACATTTAAATTATTGACTACTTGAGCAAACAATCAAATGTTGTCAACACTCCCTCACTGATGAGGATTTCTAAAGCAACATTCCTATATTTCTATTACTTGATTTATTGGAAGCACATAGAAACCATACCTGGACACTTCTAGGCAAACACAATATCAAATGAGAAGAAATGTAGTCTGCCACTCAGCAACTACTACATAGTTTCTGCTTCATCACTAGCTCTTGGCTGACCATTGGGAGAACACTGATCAATGAATCTAAACGTTTTGTGGGCACAGCCTCAAAATCTTACATATAAGGACTGCCATGGAGTGTGACACTTTGGATTACACCTGTTACTACGGTAGAATGAAGAGATGCTTTCCCTTACTCCCAGTTTGCTCATGTTACTTGCTCAAGGTTTAAACTATCTATACCATATACTTAAAAAAAGCCACACAGTTTTCTAATAATATTTTCTTATCTCTTAATGTTTTCTACCAGGGGAAGTACAGAAAACAAGTTCTACATGGCAGTTTTAGTGTGATTATACTTGCAACTTCTGCCTTGCAATAGTAATATCACCTTGCTACTATATGCCTTACCATCATCCTTGTCAGGTAGAATGGTAACCCGAGTTCCTGGGAATTCTGCACCGATTCTTCCACCCATTGGCATGCTTAGCAAAACATCAAAGGTTTCAGCCTCTTCATACAAGGAATCATCTATGATGACTATGCGACACATTTTTTCTCGTTCATCTTTGTCAAAACGTAGAATGCTGTTGTGATCCTCAGGTCTGGATATATAGTCGGAGTAAGAGAGCACAGAGCTTGGGGCAGTGCCAGATGCAGTTCCTGTGGCATAAAAGGTAACAGTCATCACAGACAGAGCAATTCCAATGATCCTCTCACAGAGGCTGAATTTTATTTTCATTATCTTTTAAATTTATTAGAGAAAATGGGCTGAGATCTCTGACCAGCCTACATTTCTGAACTCTCTGGAAAACTACTTCTACTGTGCAATATGTCTACAGAAGATCCACAACTCCTCAATTTCATCAGCAGCACTTCAGCTGGAAGGAATTTTATAGTTTCTCACAGGAGACACAGACTGACAAAGGCCTACAAATTAACTCCTTTAGGGTATTTTATCAGTGGAGGTTGCTAGTGGACAAGAAATTAATTATATCTAGATACAATTTGATAAAAAAGAAATTATTTTGATTCAAGATCACCTCATCAAAAATGTTGCTTCATTATACAAATGAAGCAGTGAGGGAAGAGCATATGTTATTAGAAAAATTGGTGGGGAACTGGTGGGGAAAGGGTGTAGTTAATGGAAAACTGGTGGAGAGAGGAAGGAAAATGATAAAATTATATCAATTAGATAGTACTATTCTATAACCATTTTTTTTTTTAGAAAGAAAGAAACAAGTACAGGCTGCCATGGGCAATGACTGCAGTGTTTTCAACTTAATTTATTTTCAGATAGTAGGAGTTGTATATAGAAGTACTGAAAAATGATAAAGAACATAGATCACATCACCTCCCAACAACAGGTAGCAATTTGGAAGATGATAAGTTTGAGCTGTATTCAATAAGATTTTATGATAGACAGTGAGGATGAATATATATATGCAACTGAAACTGAAGATATTTAGATAAAAAAATCATTATCAGATGTATAAACATTATGCAATGGATAGAACTATTCATTTTGCTTTTCTGCTTTTCCATTTTCACTTTTTTTTTTTCTACTGTTGATTCTACTACCTTGTTGTGTGTAGCAGATAACCATCAGTTCCTGGCTCACATCTCCACTTCTTCTGACTGGTATAAACAATTCACCAACAACTTCTTCAATAGTATAGGTGGCTTGAGGAATAAAGACAGTTGATTCTGCAGAGATCAGACACATTTGATTATGTTGTGCTATAGCCTCAGAAAGACACAAGTGAAATAGCTAGGAGTATCTTAAAATATTTTAAATACAACAAAAAACTTGAATGTATCAGTGATAAAGTTAATATTTATAAGAAGTTGGAGGGTAAGAGAAACAGAATTTCTTAGTCTTTTTAACTCAGAGAGAAAAAAAAAGCCAGACAGCCAGATCATTAGGTCTGATCTTGTAACTCCTTACAAAGTAGTCTTTTATGTTATTAATTTACTTATTTAGGGTTAATTACGCAAGACAAAGTTTGGAAGATTGTTTCATCAGAGTTAGCCTATGATTATTTCCATATTATTTCATTAGCTATTGATCACAAAATATATCACATACAGGTAGTAGTACAATGAATCTCTAACTTATTACATGCTGACAACCATGGCAATTATTTGGTACTGACGATGCTTATAAAGCCAAATTTAGCACTTGCTGCTTGTTTTGAGGGAATGTGTTGGTACAACATTGAGGATGATAGGGATGAGATTCAAATCCTGACTTGGATTTCTGACTTGAGTTGGCTAAGTGTTTATAATTCTATTTTACTCAGATCTAGCCAGATCTGTAGATCTAGCCAGTCAGTGGAACCTGAAGAGTAATTGTGTCCTAAAAATCAGGCCCAAGAATGTCAGATCTTATTTTTATGGATCCTATTTTTAAACTCATTATTCTATACTCATACAAGCCGATGACTATGCTATATCATGTCCCTGGGACTCAGGATTCATTTTATTTTTGATTCCTCAAATCTCAGGAACAAAGAAGAGTTACATAGAAAGCACTTCACAGTTCTAATAGTACATCTGCAATCTATTTAAGTCACCTTTAATACTGAATATAATTCTGCAAAATATCACATGAAATGGTATTTACTGACTGCACAAAGCAAAATGTTTCATTATTTAAGAATACTTTGTACTTTGCAAACTATTTTTCTGAAGAATGTAATGTGATATTTCTGAATGTTCCAGGTTTTATTTCTCAAACCAGAAAATATTACTAGAATGACTGAAAGTCAGAAGTCTGCCTTAAAAATGCTGTAATTCAGGTATGATGACATCTACACACTTCCACTACTCCAGCAAGTCAAAAATCAATATGAAAAAAACAGACACATCCAATCTTCCTGTTTTAAGGTAAAAGCTGAATCACATTCTACAAGTTTAACAGACCTTATGACTAACACAAAGAATAAGAGAAGAACAATCTATACCAGTGATTTAAAAATCAAGGCTTAATCTCCATTCTTCTCAGCTAGCATATAAAAATACATCCTTATGAAATCTCTTTATGGCATAAAACAGTAATTAATTTTCTATATACCAAAAGGCTGGTACAGGTTCGCACATTTTGGTACTAAGATTGCTCTATTCAAATCAGTGAGTTTAAAAGTCAGCTTCACTGGAAAGAGGATAAAACTCTTGACAGTTCCTCAGTTAGCATGTGAACTTGTTACATTCATCTTTGTAAAAGATCACTGGGAAACCAAATCCTTTCCCTCAAAGGGCTACATATATTTTCTCTGTAGATTATTTTATTATGCATTTGATTTTTCCCATGTAATTTACTAGTCTATTTGCATACTACTGCAAACAGATTCTTGCAAATTTTCTGGAATTAAAAATATTTTATCTCAATCCATGAAATAGGAAAATTTATTGTTGGCATTAAGAAACCTCAGACTATCCCAATTTTTCTTAATTTCATAGATCAAAGGTATTATAAATACATAAAGAGATAGACATAAATAGATCCGATATATTTTCAAACCATTTCTGTCTCACACACACTGCACTTCATCTTAGGCACTCTTTGTCTTGATGACTATATATGACTGTCAGATAACCTTTGATTTAACTTGTATTTGTACTAAAAAAAGAAACCTGACAGTTCTCCTGGTCATCTCTTCAAAAGTTTATTAGGAAAGACTCTAATATATATAATATATAGCTATATAGACTATGGCTTCTACGGTCTTCTAACTCCTGCAAGGATTCTTTAATAATGTTTCTGTGTGCTCATGGCCCACAGGTTCAAGTATCTGGCTGCAGCTGAAAAACAAAGACACCAGATTACAACCAGAGCATTTTTTTGTTTTGTTATCAGTTCATTCTTCACCTACATTTCACCGTCATTTTAAATGTTCTTAATACCTCGGCTATTATATGTTATCCTGAATGCAAATTATTTGGACATGCACACTTCCTGCTTTTTCTCTTCCTATACTATGGCAAGGGCCACAGTAACTGTTGTAGTTCTCTGGGAAGATGGCAGCCAGAAAACTTAGCTTACTTTTGTAGGTATCACTAATTTTAATATTTTATTTTAATATCACTTATTTTTTTAATTGGGAGATATCTGCAAATAAATTTGGTGTATGTAGTTCCTCTCACAGAATCACAGAGTGGTTGAGGTTGGAAGGGACCTCTAGAGATCCTCTAGTCCAACCCCCTGCTCCAGCAGGGACACCCAGAGCACGGGGCACAGGGCGGCATCCAGGCGGGTTTGGGAGATCGCCAGAGAAGGAGACTCCACAGCCTCCCTGGGCAGCCTGTGCCAGGGCTCTGGCACCCTCACAGTGAAGAAGTTCTTCCTCACAAGCAGATGGAACTGCCTGGGTTTCAACTTATATCCATTGCCCCTTGTCCTAACACTGACCACCACTGAGAAGAGTTTGGCGTCTTCCTCCCTACATTCCCCCTCTGGTATTTGTACATGTTGATAAGATCCCCTCTCAACCTTTTCTTCTCCAGGGAAAATAGGCCCAACTCACTCAGTCTTTCCTCATATGATAGATGCTGCATTCCCTTAATCACTTTTGTTGTTCCCTGATGGACCCTCTCTAGAAGCTCCACATCCCTCCTATAATGGAAAGGCCAGAACTGCACCCAATACTCCTGTCAAAGGCAGCTTGTGGGAGACAGCAACCATGCACTCAGTGAAACAATGTGGTGCAAAGACCTTGTACTACTGGAAATAAAGTGCTCATGATGTAAAAAAAAAAAAAGTACTACATAGCTGTAGAAACTCATGCCTTGATCTCATCTATTGTCCCTAGTTTGGAGCTGTACTTGGGTACTGAACTCTGTTTTTGCAGATTCTCAGTTTGGTAGTAAGGCCTAACTGACACAACTAGTCTGCATCTGCGGCTAAAGAGTAAATTAATTACCCTCCTGTCATCTGTACAGACACACTCTGTGCTTGCAAGCACACTGGACAGTTTTGATGCTGGTAACAGCAATTTCACTGTTGATTCTTTAGTTCATTTGGTATATGCATACATTAACAATACATTTCTGGAAAAGGTCTTACCATCTCCTGGATCAATAATCTCCACAGTGGCCACATCAGGAAATTCCAGGACTGCCATTACAGGCTCAGAAAGAACAATTTGAAAGGACTCCGACTGTTCATGTTCACCATCACTTAAAATCCGTACTCGCCACGTAGCTACAGTTTGGCCAGGATTAAACTGCACCTGCTTCTGGGCTTTTCCTCTGAAGTCTTTATCTTTCTTGGCAGTACCATCTTTGGTACTAATACCTGCCAAAACCAGGAAATTCAGATAATTAAAAACAGCAGGAATATTTTCCTCTCATTACTTCAAAGAACTTTTTTTCTTTTAAAAAAAGGAAAATTTAAAAAACCACAATTTTACCAGAGTAAGACTGCTCAAGCTAACTGTGTTCCTCTCCATCAATTCTATATGAGTCTCACAAATAAAGGCGAAAACAGATCGATTGACTTAATTAAAGGCAAATACTAGGAAAGCTCTAAATTCTCTGAGCTGACTGGAAAGTTTACATTTCTAAAATTGCTTTTCATTGACGTTTCTCCCGAGTTCAATGCTGTCTGAAAGTCCTTTGTTCAAATCAGTCCTTCAGAACTGTCTCCAACTCATGCATCTGGCTTCTGTTCCAATGCCACAGCACCATCCAAATACCAAAAGTTCTCAAAAGATTTCAAAATCTTATCTCATCTCTGCTCCGTTTCTTCCAATTGTATCATTTAATATACTAAAAGTTACTAACTACCTCTCCCTACAAATTTGCCTAGCTCACTTCCTGCTTGCTTCTCTTCCTGTATACCAATCTTTTATTTAACCTCTATAGCCGTTAAGCCCCTTCAGCTCTGCAAATGAATCAGAAAGGCTAGTAGGTGTCTTAATCATTATCTTCCATGTTCTTTTCATAGAATCATTATTGTGGGAAAAGATGTTCAAGATCATCAAGTCCAACATCAAAGCCATCATCACCAGGCCTGTTAAACCCTAAGTGCCCCATCTGCATGTTTCTTGAACACTGACAGGGATGGTGACTCCACCACTTCCCTGGGCAGCCCGTTCCCATGCTTTACTACTCTTTACATGTAGAAATTTTTCCTAATACCCAACCTGAACCTCCCTTGACGCAACTTGAGGCCATTTCCTCTTGTCCTATCCATTTTACAGGACTAAGGTGGTCAACTAAAGACACATTATTCAAATTTGTTATTCTTGTTTGTCAGTTCTCTTTTTGGAGTTGGAGACTGCTGAATTCAGAAAAAAAATTAAATATTTTTTGAAAGTCAGAAGTCAAATCAGTTTTTGTTAGCCAATATCAGTTATTAATTTATGAAATACATCTTTAACATTTTCCCTTATCTCTATCATTCTTTTCTAACTGTTCAAAACAGAGTCTTTCAAGTTAGATTTATTTAATTAATGTCTAGTTCCTGTAAATTCCCTAGCTAGCCAGGTGGCCTAACTATATCTCAGTACTTGAATCTCAAATTATAATTCAGAAAGAGCCATAAAAAGAACCTTCGTTTCTATGGAAAAGTCTGTGCTTCATGTCAGGTAAGTGCTTTCATATTTGCCTAATATCAGCCTCAAACTGAGAGCATTTTTTAAGCAGTATGAGCACCAACAGTTTTAACCTGAAATTGTACAAGAATAATCCTTTCTGGTCCGAATGCATCAACAGTGTGAACGGAGAAGGAACAGAATGGGAGCAGATCCAGAAGCTAGAGATAGGTGTAAGGTTGCAGAATGTGATAACACAGTCTTTTTTCACCTTTTCACTCTCCAGACACTGCAAAGAGCTTTCAACACCTCCTATATCAGCCTCAATTGACTGCCAACATTGACTGAAGAAAATGAGCTTACTGCTCACACACTTGCTGGTCATTGCTTAATCAGACCAGCTCACAACAGCCTTCTGAAAAAAATGAGGTATGACAACTGCTGTCAAGTTGCTATACATATATCTTCTTATTATAAAGAAAAAAATCCAGAAAGGCACTGTATTCTGTGAAACAATTACAAAACTGGTACCAGACCTAGGCATCTGTTCATAAATAATTCCAAATTGTATAGGCAATGACTCAACACTGCTCCTCATTAAAACTTTTCATTTTATTCATAAGATTAGTTAAGGTTTGTACTGATCATTCAATAAATCTGTGTGCTAGAGCTCTAGATATGTGCCATCCACTCATCCATACAGACGGCACATATACAGGTTTGTATACACACACATACAGGCAGTTTTCAAAAGGGATGTTCAATCTTTTCAGAACCCCTTTTGGCAAGAAGTGGACAACATCTCAGCCTTCATATGTCAATCTGTGGTTACACAGTGCCCTAATTACCTAATCACAGGAGACTCTGGCTGCAAATCTAATGAGATTTCTATAAGCGTAAAAGTACTCTGAAAATTTTGAGTACATATTTATTTTCTTATTTTAAAAGTTTTAAAAATCTGACCTTTTTAAATTTGAATATTTTTAATAACATGCTTCACTAAAAAAGTTGCAATGTACTGTAGTGTCAAATGAGTTCCTTCAATAGGAATTCAATTTCAGTAGTAATTACAGAATTTGTCTGTTAAAAAGTAAAGATAAAAGCAAACAACACTGCAAGCTGTGAAATCTGTTCCTCCATTTAAATTCTGAGATATTTCTTATAGGTTTCTTCATATACTATTCCTTAGTTGTAAATATATTTCTTTCTTTCTGACTAATGATCCTTAGCAAATGTATTTTTCTTGTCCTGGTGCTACAGTTTGAATATCATCATCCTGAGAAATGTGGTATTTTTTAGAACTCTGTTAAATTTTAAACTCTCAATTATTTGTTTAAAAATATTTTGATACTGTTCAAAATTATAAAAAGCTTCAGTCTTCAAGTATGCAATTATTAATTTGACCTCCAAAAGAATATCTTCCATAGACTGTGTTTGCTGTCCCCAGCTGCTGCTGTTTTCTACTTGCTGAAAGAAAGCCAGCTGGAGGAACTTTCCCTTTGTTCTCATGGCCTCAGAATTCAGGATATTTGCTCAGAATTTGGGATAGTAAACATCTCAAAATATTACACTTCTAGTGGACGTACAGCAAGAATATGTTTCACTCTACAGTTTTAATGACATTCTGAGTAATGGAACTTCTATATGTGCTCGAAGTTGGCTTCAAAAACATATCTTCCATTATTTGAAGTCATAATTTTGTTCTATCAGGAAACAAAGAGTTTGTCTTGAACAAGTGAAGCATTTCAGAATACTGAAGTATTTTCTATGACTGCATCATGACTATTTATGATTTCTGAACACTTTCAAAACTTACTTTTTATTTATAAAGGAACAATTTGATGCACTATTCTTATTTTAACATCATAAATTTCAGCTTAACTCATTCAGCTTAATTAATGAAGTTATTTTAGGAGAAACAGCATTCTAGGAAACTAATTCAAATTGTTTGGTACTCAGTAAAAGGATATAGCTGTATTGATATATTTCAAGAATTTGCTTGCCAGCTAACTACAGAAGCGTCTGATAAGACTTGAACTGAACTTACCTATAAAAGAGGTTTCTCCCAGGTAACCTCGTCGTTTAAGAACAACATCAAGATATTTGGAGTCTTCATTTACTAAATAATATTCCTTTTCCAAGGAGATCCAAGCCCAGTTTAGACGAAAATGTTGATTCTTCAGCTTATTGCCTCCTATAAAACAAAACGATAAAATAATTTATTTATTTTTCCTTTTAGTTAAATACTGTTTTTTCTTTTGAGATTAACATAGCCTGTATCCCAGAGAAGATACACATCCTAACTGGCCATTAAAATCCAAGGATGGCAAGGGTTTAAAACTAAGAAAAGAATAGTATTCAAAGTTCTTGTATTGCTATTTGGAACACACAGGAATACATTCTATCTTAGAACTTTATCTCAGTTGCATTTAGGCCAAAGTATGTTAGTTTTCTATGAGTTTGTGAAAATATATTTGGGATACCTTTTCTAAAAAATTACAAAAATTGAGACAGATCACAGTTCTGCACAACTGTGTTTGCATTCCCAAAAGACATGTTGCACAAGGCCACATGTGGAACTTCCTAGATATGATTAGATTGCTTGAAGCACAGGACGGCCCCTCTGATCCTGAAAGATCAGAGATGATATCTACCATCTTTTGGTCTGTAAAAGCCATTTTCGATGAGATTTTATTTCAAAGCTGCAAACAGAACTAATTCCTGCCATATATGAAATTAACCCATTTACCCAAATAGCCGAACTCTAAAACCACGTATTTTGTTCACTAAAGCCATCAACTCCAGCTCTTGTTATTTGGATCTTAGTAAGATGGATACTTGTTGTGTACTCAAACACCAAGAATGGAAAATTCACTAAAGTACTGCACTGCTGAGGAAATGGAATGGTTAGCATGTACCACGGGTTTTGGATGATGGCTTTGCCATTAAGTTGAAGATCAAATTTCCTACCTAAATGATGGAAAGACCCTTCACAGTGCTTCTTCTCGAGCAAAAATATCCATATATTCATCCTCAGAGGCTGGCTCATTTTTGAAGCCCAAGCAATGTGGGAAATTTTGGAGGAGATGATTTGGAAGCCTCTTAGCTCCAGCAAAACACAGCACTAGCCTGCAAACTGAGCGTGTCTCAGCTTAATTTTTTGCCCCCAGTAGAAATGAAGCTTCTGTGTTTATATTTAACATTACTTGTCAAACTGTAAAACAGCGGTAAGTGCTTATTCAAATGGCAGAATATATAGGCTATATCTTAGCCTAAAAAAAATACAGAAACAACTAATGGAAACATATAGCACTCCAAGTCCTCTCTGAAAAGGCCACTTTTTTTTCCCAATATGTAAAATAAGAGCTTAAAGAAGATAGCACCCATTTCACATAAACTAAGTATTTGTACAGAGTATAGCAAATTAGATTAGCACCTCTGATAAAAGTATAGCACAACTTTACTTTCTCATGTGTATTTTACTACCATCTGCTTACTAATTTTGCACAGCAAAAAGGCACTTCTTGATAGTGCAAGAACTCTGTATACCACAGATAATAGCAGAGGGACCAGTCAAGCCCTGAGTATCATTCCATGGGGTGTGTTTGCCATTGCTCAGGAAAATGCTATCATTTCTACAGCATGAATGAAAAAATTTGCTCAGCTCTTGGAAGACAGAATTTGTTTTTAACAACTATCTTTTGTGAATGCTGGTTTGTGTGAAAGGATGTAGTCTGATACCCTTCCCACAAGGTGTTGCTACATAACAAGATTTGCTCAGGTATTATCAGAAATGTGCAAATAAATCTCTTCAGAATTTTAAGACCTTTGCACACAAGTCAGGGAAAAAAGTAACTGAGTAGCAGAGAAATATACCTAAGTTCACTTAGAGCTGAACTATTGCAGGAAGGGGCAAACAAAAGTTGCTTTTCCAGTTTCTTCCATTTTATTCCCTTGAACAAATAGGCAACTTCTTCATGTGCCTCTACTCTGCTTCCAAGATTAGCCTCTGTATTTCTTTATGGAAATGACTTGTATAATCTCTCCAACATGAAAGGAGGGGAATAGTTATCAGTGTGATACTTCACTCCTTGCCTTGCTTCTTTCTGCTCTTTTGATCTCTGTTTTTGCAGAGAAAGGGGAGGCTCACAAGCTGACAGACCAAAACCTGCAGTGAGTACTGCAATAAAACCACTAACCATAGTGTTAGTGAAAGCTGAGCTTACTTTACCTTAACCATATTCTATTACATCCATAAATATCTGTGTCTTCGAGTTAATTTCTTGGGATAAATGTATAAGAATAATTTTTGTCCTTTTATCTACTGAGAAAAAACACCTGGATGTTCCATTCAGACAGAGTTACCGAAATTATCACTACTCTCTCCTTTTCTTTGCTATGGATCTCCTCAATGTAGCAGGTATATGAAACAACTGAAAAGGAAAATCCACTCCTGAACTTGAACTCAGGCTGCAGTGAAAATAAATGTATAGAGACAGAAAGAAATGTATAGAGACAGAGAACAGAAAGGAAATCAGAAAGGCCTTCATTTGGCCACTCTTCAGTGTCAAGCCAAGCTAGTTACTATGTACTAGGATAAAGTTACTTCAACAGTCTTATTAGAAGTAGAATTGGATATGAAATGTAGAAACCTTTGTCTCCAACATCATGATTCCCTATTTAGCTATGAAGCTGCCTGTCTTCACCATCAATTCCCATGTTTTTTGATCCTCAAACTACTTGGTAGTCACAATTAATAGTTTGTATAAAAATGCAGAAAATAGATCATAAATAATCTTTATTCAGTGCTTTGGACATCATATTATAACTATTTGCTATGAAAGATCGTGAGAAATAGCACATCTTGTAAAAATGCCTAATTTCATCTAGAAAAATGATTTGGAGAATTTAAATACAAACAAGACCTGCATGTAAAATCCTTTATTAAAATACTCTGAATTGACTTCAGCCATGTGTAAGTTCACCAAATTATTTTATCCAATTAGAAACCCATTAAAATGCTTCATCTTTACAAGTCTTTCTCAAATGTACCGTAATGGAATCCAATCACTATAATAACTTAGTGAACTCTGCACCCTTCTGCACTCTGTCTGCCACTGTAACTCAATATATTTGCAGAACAACCAAACCCAACCCCCCCAAATAGCCTCTAGTGATTAGGAACTAAAACAATGGTTTCTCTGACTTCTCATGAGAAAGCACACACTTCCCAGTGCTCTGGAATTGGCTTGTCTGGAGTGTAATTGCTGGTATCCAATGAACTGCAGACAGTTTCCGTCTTTCAGTAGTTTCTGTAATCTTTTTTTGCTTCTGTTTCATGTCTACCCCAAGAAACAAGCTGGAAAGGCTGCTCTGAGTAAACAAATGCTTGAAGTAACATAATAGAAAAAATATTTGAAGAATACTGTGTAGTTTCTTTATCAGAGTAATAGATGAGGAAATGAGAAGAGAGACACAAATGGAAAGGCTAGATAGCGCGTGTTAAATTTTGATCCTGTAAAATTCAGCTAAGCGTAACTAAGGAGGTCTCCAAACACAGTCTGAGATTCATGCTGGGTTAATTTAAGGAATTCCCAACTTAAGTTTATGTCTTGCTCTTCTGACGGAGATTAACCAGTTTGTGATTAAGAGATTAGCCAGGTCCTCATTAACAGAAACTGTGGAAGCGAACATGCAATAACTCTTCAGTCACTATTCAGTCAGCATTTCATAGCTTTCCAGCAAGCTCAGTTTAAATCAACCTCAGTATAAATTAGTTTACCAAGAGGCAGGCTACCTTCATTCTCTTGGCTGCACGGAGAGGCTCTGGGGTTTCAAAGACAGCAGCAAAGAAGTGCAAAACAGACAAATGAGTAATGAAAATTCATTACTGAGCCTGGCTGAACCACCAAAGATAGATGCTGGAGCAATGCACATAGTTGAAAGCCTGTAGAGCTATTAAGTGCCTCGCTTTGTATCTGATTCCAATGGAATCCAAAAGACAGCTAGTGTATTTTTTTAATTAATTAATTTTTCTGGAAACTTCCCATTTCTACAGCTCCATTTCAGGTTGGTGACTATGCAATAATTTCATGGATTCAGAGGTACTGTTGAAGTCCTTGTGCGTAAACTTAAGTGCACTGCAGAAAGTGTCCTTAATGAAATGAAAGACGTCAAGTAACCCTCAAAGTTCCTCGTAAGACTAAACAAGCTAGAACAGGACAAATATTACTCATATTCTTCTTCTACCAATCCACCAAAAAACAAGCTGTTCCCAAAAAGAAAGACTGACTTTGATTACTCTCTTTACTGAAAGCACAGTTAGGGAATAAATTTGAATTTCACTGTTTTATATAGTCTGTCTTGAGCCTTGTGGACATATGTAGCTTTTCATATTAATATTGCAATCAATTTATTATTAATCTAAAAAGTAAAATAATTCAAAATTTTTCAAAACGAAATGCTTTAACTGACCTCTGCTCAATTACTCTGCAGAATTTTACAAGAATTTTATTTTTTTGTTGTATTTCAACATACATCTGTCAGAGGCAGCCTAGATTTTCTTGTAAGAAGGTGGAGAGTTTAAGTGAAATTAAAGGCAAACTACATGTAAAACACTTCATCATCTTATTAGACATAAACCCCACATCTTTTTAACCATCTCACAGAAAATACAAATTGGCAAATTCAGAAAGGAATTGATACAATATTTGGCCTATGCGCATACCAAATTATGAAGAAAATATTACACCACTTTAAAACATTGCAATGTACACAATGCAGCCACACAGGTTATTGTGAAGACAACAATGAAAAAAAGCCTAAGTCTCAATGACATAACGGAAAGATCATCATACCATTTATATGCAAATATTTCTTTGGAAATTGCCAGGGAAGGTAGACTTATTGATAATTACAAATCTGTTCTCATTAAAATCCAGACCCGCAAGGCTTGCTTTCAAGAAATACTTTGTCTCCCTGAATATTGACAGGAGCGACATGGTCACAACTGAACATGCTCAAAACAATTCATAATGAAACTCTAATCTATCAGAAGACATTTAATATTGGAAAAAAAACATAAGGAGACATCTAAAAGTGATGAAAGGGAGCATATTGTGGGATAAGGACTACAAATAATGCACAGCATGAATATACCCTATGAAAGCTTGGAGTTATGCTATATTGAATGGACCTGCCCTTGCCCAGTATTTGAGGTCAAACAGTCCTTGACAGGCTGCTATTTGGATGACAGACCTTTAAGAAACTGGCAAGCACATGGCAAAGTTCATGCTGTACTGAACACTTGGCTGATATCATGGCACAAAAAATGAGGAAAACCTTTATTCTCTCCTGCTACTGCTTCTAAACTGATGAACAGGAGACAAAATAGAAAATAAATGCATGCCATCTATCTCTTGATTGATATTGTCCTGTTTGCTAGCCAGTTATTAGGGGTTTAATTTAACTAATCAGCAGGTAGTGAGCACTTCTAATAGCCTTGATTTGACAGTAATAAGGGGGAAAAGAACGGCCTCAAGTGCTTGGCAGCCTATGTTCCCTCTAAGCGACCTAGCTCATGTAATTAGGTTCAAAAGAAGCAGGACAACCCCCCAAAACCGGGGATGGCAGCAGAGGAAACTTCTGAAAGGGGACAGAGAACAAGTGCAGAACAGCAGGATCCCTCCGGACCTACAAGAGGGAGGACATTAGGAAGCAGAGCGGTCTGCAGACTGCCGCACTCAGTAGTTGCTCCTGTTGTACAGCTGTGATAACTCCGTATTTTGAAACCGTGTTTTATGTTACTGTGTGCTCTGTACTTAATGACCACTGCTCCTCTGCTGGAAAAAAAAAAATCAGAGGGGCTAAATTCAATAGTTCTCACTGAATAATCACTGCCGATAAGCAATGTATTTTTGGCCAGGCCCCAGGTAGAGGAATCTAATCAACTGGCTTCTGTTCCAGAACAGGTAAAGATGAGACCGATCATCTCGGTAGGATTCATTTAATCTAGTTTTATCATTTAAAAGATAGATAATTAATTAATGCTATTTGTCCAGACACAACCAATGGAAAGCAAAGTCTCTCCTGGAACTGTATTTCTATTTAATTCTAATAGGATGAAGTGGATTGCCCCCTGGAAGGATCTGGCTCACTCCACTGATTAGGAAAGGAGATTACAGAGTCAGGCAGACAGCTTACATTTAGATGCATAAAACTGATTTTCATGGGTGCACAAAGAATAGTCCTGAGAAAGCTCAAAGATGCAACTAGTCCAAAATGTTAAATCTGCAAATTGTAAATTCAAACACTTTAAAATTCATCTTCCAAATATATATATATTTGATTTAGAAGAATTACTGATTTATTAAACAACTATTTCAACAAATACTTAACTATTAAACAACTATTGATTTATTAAACAACTGTCATTAAACTGATAACTGTTTTATGTAACTAACTTCAGAGCAGAAAAATAATTTAAACTCTCTTTTGGGTAGTAATAGTGAAAACCCAAACATCCCTTCAAGCTGTCATGTCTATCATTAAACAATACCCATGTTACCTAAAGCAGAATACCTGTTTTCCTAAGGATCCACACCCTGTGCCTCCCTCTGAAGGGAAAAAAAAAAAATCCACCCACCACCTGGATTAGTAAAATTACATGAATGCATGGCCTGCAGCAGTAAGTAAATTTATTAGATCTCTGGCAACACACTCTTAAAACAAACTTAGTAGTTTTCAGGTTTCTGCTCAGTAATTCCTCTTGTGGCGCCAGACAATGACTCCCAGAAAGTGGATTCCAGTTGAATTGAGTGAATTGAGCACTGAATTTTTACACCTGTAAAGTAATGCCTTGCACACAAGTAGTTTCCAATAAAATTACTGCTAGTAAATAGCCTGGTCAAAGAATCTGTTGATTTTCCTTTTTTAAAATCATTTTTATGGGGGATTTCTTCGTTCAGGCTCAACTACAGCAAACACTGTTGCCTGAGTGCTTGGTATTTCAATGCTTCTGAGAACTGAGTGTATGAGCGGGTGCCACCTGAACCTGTGGGCCTTAATTTTTCATAACAAATCTGAAATAAGTATTTGTGGCAAAATAACTGGTAAACTTGTCTGCTAGCTGAACTTTTTAACTCTGACTGTTGAATGATGTCTTCACAGAGAATTCCTTTCCATTTCAGATGACAATCCAGACTCATAAATCTCAGATTTACAGCCTTAACAAAGTATGTATGAGAGATGCATTAAAGACATTGTTGTTATTTGCAAAGCTTACTATGAATAAAATGGAATAGCTTCTCCATTTTATCAACTTGACTTCTGGACAGCATTCTTGTAGTAAATGAATGAGCACCTATAGGAAAACTATTCCTTTAACTCCACGTCAAAGTGATTGAACTAGTGTTTTATTAAGAATTTGCATCTACAGATTTGAATTTTGGAACTTTTTCTGTTCTGGCAATGCAACAAATAAAATGCCCGACTGAGTAGAGCAGAACAAATGCCAGGCAGTTCACTTAACGTTTACTTTTAATTCATTTCAGATTAATTGTACCAGGTAATCTTGAATACTTGACTTTAAATTTTATTTGACTGGAGAAACTCCTTTGTGGTGGTTTTGATCTCTTTCAAGCTCTGCCAACCCTATAACCTTACAGGGATTTAACCCTATTCAGGAAGGACAAAGTGAAAATATCAAAACATAAAAACTAAAACCAGTCATTACTGTTACAAAGACACTAGCAGGTTTCTTTCTAAACATTTATAACTTTATGCCTTAAAACATATCATGCAAAGGAAGAAGGTATGAGTTCTATAAATCACTTCCACCGCATTCCTCCATTCCTATTTTGTTCTATCTTCCTACATTCCTAATGCTGCAGTCACAGTGTATATAAATAAAATTGAAGAGTAACCCCAAGTTCCTTCAAAGATTCACATCAAAGTGTAAAAATAGTCTGTCTAGATATCAAAATTAAGTACAGAAAAGAAAGAAGTTCTAAGTTAGTTCAGAAGTGAACTAACTGCAGAATCACCATAATCACCGGGAGTTTCCCAAGACAGCAGCCTAGATTCAACACAAATACTACAGAGGGACAGGGGACAGAAGTGACAGTGAGATTACAACAATTCAATCTTAATTTGAATTCTTGATTGAAAGAACACATTCTTTCCATCTCTCTACATCTTCCCTCTAAGATTTGAGACAGTTGACATTGAATGAAAGCTGTCAACAGAAAACTCCATCTCTAAAATTAAATTCAATTTGTGCTGTCACTAAAATGGTTCTATGTTTTCAGCACAAAAAAAAATTTATAAAAAGGAATTTATTCTTTTTTATCCTCACATTTTAATCAGCTTGAAAAGGGATGACAGATTCAAGTACTATATCATGTCTTCAAATGCTAGCAAAATAGTGCAAAACACTGCAACATCTAGGTAACTGAAAGGTCATATTTAAGAGTCTAAAACCACATTCGATTTGGTAAAATTCTTTTTTTTTTTAAATAAAATTACATATTGACCTTAACCAAGGTAAGCTTATTCACAAGCCAAGCTGAAATAAACTTGGCATCACTCAGGCTTTTGGGAAATCCTTGATCAAGATTTCTGAGACCATTCTCCTACATGTTTTCAGATTAAAATCCTTCAGCTTTTTCCCAAAGGCTGGGGAACAAGTTTCTATCCACAGCCAAGTCCAACTCCCGCTGAGACCGCTGCCTATCACATGCAGGCAGCTAAAGGCTGGGCTGATCTGCGGTCCCAAGTTTACATATTTCCCTTCAGCTTTTGTACTGAGAGGTGGGGAGGTGTGACCACAGGAGTTTCAACCTGCCAACTAGCACAAATGTCTCATGTTATGGAAGAAGGTGTTGCTACACGTTCTTGAAAGGGAGCAGCACAGTCCTGCCGGGACGTGACCGTGGCCTCCTGTACCTCATCTGTCAATGTTGGCACCATCACTGGCACGTAGAGCAGAGCGCTGTCCTGCTCGCAGTGCCACCAGGACACTTGCAGAGCGTCTAGGGAAGCTCCTGGTGCTGAGCTGTCAGCCCCCTTGCATCCTCTCTTTGGCTGGTCATGTCTTACAATTTTTAAATTCTTTCATGGCCATTCAAAATGTTTACACCTCCTTGTTAGGACAGCTGTTACTTGTAAAAGGCAGCACCATGCAGGATTTGCAACCATGAGCTTCAGGAGACTCATCCCACCGGGAATACCAGGAGAATGCCCACAAGTGCCAATGCCAGTGAAGAACTGTGGTACAACCAAGATGGGCACACGAGGCCCTGGAAACACCAAGATGAAGCTTGAGCATATCTGCTCAAGGAGATACAAAGGGCAACTCAGAGAGATTCAACCTCAGCAGCCCTTCTGCCAGATGATTTTAGGGGGCTACTCAAATCCTTCCAGCCAACTGTTGGCTTCAAGATATTTGCTTTACTTTTTAGGAAAGTGAGTTCTCCCTCAGATGACTGCAAAGGCACTTCTCTCCCTTCGCTCCTTGATTAGAGAAAGAAATTAGGCACTTATTTGCAGGATTGCTTCATTACAAGTGTGTAAAACTTAGACACATAACTTAGACTGACTGGGTTTCTTGCTCTATTTAATAGGCCTTAACAGGCATGGTTGTCAGTTGATTTAATATGAGCAGATCAGACTGCAGAACAGCCTCCTCTTCACACAGCTAGTTGCGTGTGTCATAAAATGTCCCTGATGGTGGGGTCACTGTTTGACACACAAGGAAAACGAAACTCCAAGATCATCTATGAAAGCTGGATAACCAGCTGGTCAAGTTAAAAGCAATCCACTACTGCTCCTTCTGCTCAAAATAATCCACTACAGATGCATACATATTAAAAAAAGTCATATGGCTGTGACTCCCTAGCTTTTCAGAGAAAAATCTGAAACAATATGTGGTATATAATAGAGCCTGAATCTTTTCAGCATTCACACATGCAAGATAAGTCATACAAATGCCCACACCCTTGCTAATCAATTTTCTATCTGCTACAGCCTTGCCTGTGCTAGAAAAAAATGTTCCTACCTTAATCCTTTCAAAAAGATCAATATGGTCAACAGGTCAGAATCCTATTTTGCCAATTGCAGGCTGGATTCTAGTGTTAGTTTTCCAAACACTCGCCTATAACATAACTTTTTAAAGAAGTTTGCTTGTCTATTCTTTGTCTGTCTAGGCGTCCTAGGCCTTTTATTTGTAAAGCGCAACGAATGCAAACAGTATATAAAATCTGAATACATAAAATCTGTCTCTGATGTTTAAATGGCACTTCCTTCCCTCTCTGCCACAAGCCAGCAAGTACAGCTGTATCGGTATAAAAGTACTTATCAGTTCATGTTATGAACAGGAGTAGTTCCACCTGTTCTTGTATAGCCATTAATTTGTTAATTATTCCAGTTATTTTTAGCTGTTTTTCACATCATCAAAGAAGGCAGCACTATGCATATCTGTATAGGTCTGCAACCATACATAGCCTTTGCTCTTTGATTTCTCCAGTCCAAACTCATTCAGTTATCTCTAGCAATCATTCCAGTAATAATCTGTGATGTCTATTCTCATGTCTACCTCTGCACTGAAAGAGATTTCTTAGATCGTTTTCTCCTGCCCCCTAAGGCCAAAGACAGCCAGAGGGAAAACCCCGGCTCATCACAAGCTCATCAATTGCTATCTTTGCAAAGCAGAGACTTCCTTCTCTTCTCTCCAACTCCTACAGTTTGAACAGCCCTTGAAAAAGTAATAACTAATAATGGGCACTGGAGTCCGGAGGATGTCTCACACTTTTTTTTTTCCAAATATCCTGACGCAAGAATATCAAGAGAACATAATCTGATCTTGAAAAGTGTTTGTCTAAATAATTCTTTGGACATCATTCTGATCTTCTGTTATTAACCTCATATATGTTGCAAAATCCTCAACTGCTGGAATTTGAGCAATAGCTCTGTTCTTCCCCTCTTCACATACTTACACAGTAGCTTCTTGTGAAGTTAGTAAGACTAATAGTATAACAAACATGATTGTGGGAAAACACTTTCTTTTCACTTCCTTTAGTTAATAAGCAACTTTCAGGCTAAGTTTGATAAAAGTCCTTATGTTAAAGAACATAGGAGGGAGGGGTGAAATGAAACCTGAGAGTGCACTGTCTCAAAAACTACCTGTTCAATGAAGACACATTTGCTGTAATTTAACTTGCAGCGTGCGCTGACATTAAAGAGGTATTTGCTTGTAATCTCCTTGTTCTGTCACTGACAGATATTTCAATTTACAATTAGCACCATGCCTTTATGTACATGAAAATGAGGAGCTAGATACAGTACTGCATCATTCTCGAGATGGACAGGCTGTCTCCAACTGAGCTGGTAGGTCTATATGGCACATAGTGGAATGCCACAAAGCTCAGATCCTGCCAGAATGAGAACGAAACATTTCCAGTTCAGTGCTCTGCCTGCCCTACCTAGCCCTGCTGACTGCTAATTCCCCAGCAACTAGGGAGACTAGATTAAGATCTACCCTGACCAACTCAGTAAGGATTGTGCTGCTCTATAGATGGAAAAGTTTTATTCTGGCTAGTAGGAAACAAACGAGTTGGACAGTTTTTATCTTGGATTCTCTCAGTACTTTTCCACAGTGTGCTGTACAGCTGATGGTTAAACTCTTCTCTTTTCTACTCATCCATGACCATAAAAAAAACTTTCTCTCTGGTCTGTCATCACATGGCCTTCTTGTTGTAGACTTGTAACTGCTTACATGCTTACATTGGTCAAGACTTCCATTTATTTTGAAGTTTTCATTTGACACTGTTCAACAACTAGATACAAGCAAAGGTCCTAGGAATTTGAAAATTTACAGCTAGTTTTCACACTAGGAAGCATCCTCGCAGAACACCACTTTCTCTGAAGCACTTTCTGATAAACAGAAGAGCAGCCTATTTAAATGTACTGCAGAATGGGATGGAAACCTTCATTCCACTGCCACAGAACAGTCTCATTTGGACTATGATTGATCTTTTACTTCTTAAGGCACCTCAGAACACAGCTACTCAAAAACTGCTAGATAATGAGATTCACACAGTGTATTTCATGGGAAAGTTACAGCCTTTTGAGTTAATATTTTGCTCCCTTATCAAATATGCAATGTATTCTGAATAAAAAAAAGAAATGTTATGCATAAGCACATGGAAGCCCCACAAGATGATGTTTCAATTTTCTCTGCATGTAGGTATTTCTTAGAGAAATGTTTATCATTCTGGTAATATTCCAGAAAATAAAATTTAAATTCCATTTAAAGTTTGAACATATCCATTAATAGCTATGTCATATTTCAACTTCAAGGTAAACAAGTAGTCTCTTCTTAAACCATGCAGAGCTGAGCAAGGCTGGCTTTATAACATTAACTTGCCAATTTTGGAGGACTGATAAAACAGCTGATCATAAAAGCTTTGTGTAAGAAAAAAGCCTAGAATGTCTGGACAGGAGTATTCTGTAGACATAACATCTAAGGAGAGACTTATGAGCAAGTCCTTGTGCAAGCAGACTAGACTATATTGGCAAAGAACTTCTTATTTCTTTCGTGATTCTGCCATCTATGTTATCTTGTATGCTGAAATATGTGGTAAGATCTTATAGTGAAACAAAATCAAGAATAAAAGGAATTTCACTGAGTTGTGTTGACATATATATGATTTTTATCATATTTTTTTTAATGAGGTAACTATTTAATTAGGTAACTATTTAATGTCTAACATCTGGAAAGCAGGAAGGTCATTTCAGCAAGAGAAAAATCACTGCACCTATTTGTTCCTTGAAAATCCTGAAGTATCTGTTCTCTCTGCTCAGTTTCCCTAAGAAGGAATATTACCTTGAAAACATTTATTCTCACAGATGGTCCTTGCTGCCATTTTCCAAAATAAAACAACTGCACTGCAAGGCAGTCTTGGTAGCAAAGGATTGTAAGCTATTCATCTCTTTTAAACAGTTCATGTACCATAATTACTGTCTTAATACTTACTCTTGATAATTTTTTTAATATAACTCATATATTTTATAACCAAACCGACAATTTTACTTTGCTCCATAATCAGATTTCGGTGACAATCTCCTTCAATTGATTTGGGTTTGATTTTTAGTATTTTTTAGCAGGAAATCCACTTATTGAAGCAGTAAATCACAAAAAAAAAAGTGATATAAGAAAAGAGTGTTAAGGGAGAAAAGAAAAAAAAACATAAAAGAACGAATAAGTTTGAACAGGAATGAAAATAACTGTTTCCTATTTGAGCATGGTATGAAAAGAAAAGAAGAAAGTGTAACAAATACACTTCTTCCAAATCTAAATTATTCAGGTCAAATTTTATCGTAGAATATACCCCTTCACGTAACTTTCTAATAAACCAACTGTTTGCAAATTTAAGTGAAGAACAGATATTAATATAAATATCAAAAACTTTCTATCTTTGCAAACCTTATAATCTTACAACCTACAAAGTGATAACTGATCAAGTGTCTGGTGGAAATTTTGTAAAGAGAAAAGACAGAATCATAATATAGAGTGATGGACCGACAACTAAGTCTGATAGGATAGTGAAAGAAAAAAGAATACATTTTAATGATGTTTTGAATACTGTATTTTTAATAAATTATAAACAGAAACTTGAAGTATTTTTGAAATCAAAATAAATAAAAAAACCTGTTACCATTACTGTCACCAAATTCTCCAAAAGAGCATTAGATCTCCCCAAATAGGTATTAAGTAACAGTGGATATTTATGTTAAGTAAGCATCGTGAATCTGTGAAAGAGCATAACCAACAAGCATTATGTTTAAAAATAGTGATTACTTAGTTTATGATTTCTAGTACTTATTTTTTATGATCTCCTCTAATAAGTGTCAAAGACTTTCATATGAAATTTGAAATCTAAGGGCACAGCATCATTTATTAAACATATTGAATCCAAAATGGCAAAATGATCAAACTCCTCACCATAGTAAAAATATCATGTGCCTTTTCATAACTCTAACAACCACCATCAAATGTCCAATCTGTCTCCCTACAAAACAGACACCAATAAATACACAATACGAGGGATGGGCAGTGTGAAGGATTTGCTGGGTATCCTTCACCATGCTGCAATATTTGAATCCAAACATTATTTAGGAAAATTTTATTTGTGTCATTACAGAGGGTAAAAACTGAAAGAGTTTAGATTCTATACTGTAAATCAATTTAGAGCACTGGGGTCAATAAGAGAACAGTATGTGAAAACTTTCATTATCTTCCTAGATGATATGTCAGCAAACAGCTTACAGTATTTAGGACTCTTTAAGAGACATACCTCAAAAGGTATACATCTTCCGACTGTGGTAAAACTAATATTTATAATGCTTTTACCTTTGTCAGATATAGGAGATGAATAATTATAAACATTTACGTTTCCAGTGAGTATAATTTCTACAATTTCCTCCATACTTAGAATTTCAGCATGCTCTCTTTCTAACACCAACAGTGAACTGAAGTTCACCTTTCCTATCTGTGGCTCGAATCTACTTGGTAGGTGGTGAAAAATGCAATTATCAATAAACAATGCAATATGACTGTCAATGTTAACACTGTGGAACTTGTATGGAACATGGAAAATACTATTAATGCTAAAGAACTTCACACCTGGCATATATAAATGATGGATGTAAACATTCAGTTCATGAAGATTTACATTTTTCCATTAAGTTTTGGGAAAAATCTCCCAGAGCTTTTTTCTTAAAGTCACTGCAGCCAAGGCTGCACCCAACCTTCATGTCTCCTCTTCTTTGTTTGTTAATATCAACAGCAGTGTCAAAAAGTTGGCATCAATGCTCTGCAGAGACCTCTTGGACTAGCTGAAGTCACCCATGAGAAACAGGGCTTGTGATTGTGAGGCTGCTTCCAGATGTCTGTAGAAGGCCTCATTGACTTTCTCTTCCTGATCAGGTGTAGTAAGTCAGTCATGTTAGCCTGTCTTAATCTTTACCCACGAACTCTTCACTTGCTCTTCATCCACCCCTAGACTGAGTTTCATACATTCCAGTTGCTCTCTCACATAAAGAGCAATTCCATTATATTGTTTTCCTGGCCTCTCTTTCCTAAAACACATGTAGGCATCCATGGCAGCACTCCAGTCACGTGAGCTATCCCACTATGTCTCTGTAACTGCAATGAGATCATGGTGCTGTGACTGCACACAGATCTCTAATTCTTCCTGTTTATTCCTCATGCTGTGTGAAACAGCGTACAAACGTTTCAGGGAGGTTATTGGGCCTGCAGGCTTTCCAAGGGACTACAAAAGGATCTTCCACAGTGATGTCTTGTGCATACTTCCTTGGCTGCACGCACTTGCTGCAGGTATCCCAACTTGAGCAGTGTTTTACTGACTACACTGTCCCTATAATCTCCCTTTTCCCCATCTTTCTTATTAAAGTCCTCCTTAACACATTGGCCAACCTGCTGGCAAAGACACATGCACCTCTTTGTGAGGAGGATCCCATCTCTCCCCATCAGGCATCGATCTTCAAACATGGTCCCACAGTCACAGAAACCAAAACCCTGTGGCCAACACCAGTGGCACAGCCATTTGTTAGCCTGGAAAACCTCTCTCCTCCTCCTCCCATCCTTCCCCCTCACTGACAGGATTGAAAATGATCTGGGTTCCAGGCCCCTGACCACCATCCTCACAGCTCTGAAATCCTGTTTGATGGTTCCCAAATTATCACTGGTATCCATGTGGAAAAAGAGTAGAGGGAAAATAGCCTGACTCATGGACAAGTGTTGTCAGTCTTTCCATGACATCTCATATTCAAGCCACTGTCAGGCAACAAACTTCTCTAGACAAGAGATCAGGCCGGTAAATCAGTGCTTCCATCCTCTGCAGCAGGGAATCTCTCAAAACAATCACTCCCTGCTTCTTTTGGGCGTTCCCGCATGGCACAGGTTCTGTTGGCCCAGTTGCTTCCCTTGAAGCCATGCCCAGTTATTCCCCAGCTTGGAGAGAACTAAACCTGTTCATCAACTGCAAGTTGTCAGGCAGAGTGAGAGTCTTTCTCCTCCAATGAGAAGTGACCAGTTTCCAGCCTTCTTCTACAGTGTTAGGATGTACCATTTCACACAGCACAGAGTTCACCAGCAACTCCACTGCTGTGGTAGCTTAGGACTCCTGCAGCTGTATAGTTTCTGAGAATACTCTATCTGCTGATCATCTTGGATGCTACGTAGCCCACTGACTTCATCCTCGGACCCTTTAACTGGCGACACAATTTGTCAACAAAACAAGGGAACTAACTGTCAGCCTAGGTCTCAAGAAGAGGCCCCAAGCACTGCCTGCAGCCTGAGACCTGTCAGAGGGTCTGTCTGGCTGGAAGCCTCTGGCACAGCTGATGCAGCAAATCCAACAGCTACTGGAGAATGCGCTCTATGGCACATCCCTGCCATACCTGAGGAATGTACTCTACTAGGACTGGAAATGAAGATGCCTTCTTGCGCCCTTCTGCACAAACTGCTGCAAAAACTGCTGCATCTGTTCACTGCTTCTGTTAGCTGTGCTCATAATATTATGGATGATAATATTTCACTTTATAGAGCAAAGTGAGGAAAACTACAGGCAACTTCAATCATGCCCCATGCTATCAGGTTCCTTTCTATCTGTCTCTCACTGGTCTAGTCTCAGTGTGGTACCTGACACTGCTGCAGGCTTCTTCAACCCACACAGAGGAAACCAACCCATACAGTTTCCCACAACACACAACTATAATTTTCCCTCTGTGAGTAAATCAAGACTAGGTATTCTGCTCTTAGTTGAGAAATTTCTACTGCTTCTTTCCCTGTACATTAATGTCAGACGATCTCTCCTGCCTTCAATAATGCAGTTTAGATTGATATAACACTTTGAGCTGTCATCTTCCATTATTCAGATTTTCATGTGGAAAATGTTAAGTCTTTAGGCTGAACAGTATTAAGCCCTTAATGGTTCTATACAGCTTGAAATTCTCCATGCTAGAAACATGACGATTAAAAAAACATTAAAAAAAAGATATAAAAAGACTAAAAATAAAGATTAAAAAAAATATTTTGGAGGGTCATGTTCTGGCAAAAAAAAAAGCAGTGGTTCTTCACAAAAGTTTCACCACAAGTTTAAAACCCTGCTGGGTACATATGGCATTTCTTTTTCTCCTCTAAACATATATGTTCACACAACCCTTTGCTGGGATGACAAGGCTTATATTTCATAGCAGGGGTCTTTGTTAGGCAAGTATAAGTAGCTCATAATTGTAACCACAGCCAAAATCATTGCCTTTTTACAAGTAGTCTAGTTTGTAGACCTGCTAGTTCTCATAATGGCAGCTCTCAGTCTGTTCTTGCCAGCAGCATTTGGAAGTTTTATCCCACTTTCTCTCCGGAACTCTCTCTGCAACATTGTTACTTTGAATTACAGCCATGTTCAGTCAACTCATGTTTTATAGGGTTTTATGAGAAGCTATTTCTGGGGTCCCTTTCACCTAACTTTAGACACTGTAGATATCAGTATGCTAAGCTAGTCATCCTAAGCATCCACTACAGTGAGTGAAGGTCCAGCCAATGTACTGGAATTCTTCTGCCTAAAGATAGGTACTCAGTGTCACCTGAGACACTTTCAGGTATCTGGGACATCTGCACTGGTCTGGCAGACATGATTGGAGTGACAAAAAACCCCATGTCCTCCTGCAGGGGCAGACAGAGGTCAGGCAGGTTGCCTGGAGCTGATCAAAATGCACTCAACGCTTACCCTGAGGCCACTGAATCCTACTCAAGCTATCCAGAGAAGTATTCTGCTCACCATGAAGCAGACACATTTCATCACCTGAACAGTACAGTAATTTTCCCGACTCTATTACCTACATCTTCATGTGTGACTTTTCATGTGACCTTAAACACTTAAGCACACTGCATTTAGACATCTAACTCTGGGCATCTTCAGAGTAGCACAAACTTGTACACACCACATTTAGACCTTTTCTTTTTTTCCTCTGGGATGGAGGGAGCGAGATTGAAGAATAAATCTCATGCTACATGGAAGTTGTCTCTACTACTGGAAGAGAGATTTGCAAGCCCTACGTTCCAGCTATGTTACAGCTTACAGTTCTAGCTGTAAGCAGAACAATTGATTTGTCTATGTCTAACAGGCAGCCTGAAAGAAACACAGGAACATGCCACCCAGAGTGGAGAAGCAAAACAAGTGCTAGTTCAGCTAGAACAGCTAGTGCTAGTTCAATCCAGTTTTAGCGTCAGTCTCAGATTGGCTTAAACTGACAGCTAAACTGCACCCTTCAGACACATAGGTTCATATATGATTTCAACAACCATAAACTAAGCACTACTTAACGAAAGCAGAGCTCTACTCCTGGCAGCAATGGCAGGTGCTGAAAATTGCTCTTTTACGATTGTTTTTGCTTGTATAAATCACTAAAATTGCAAATTTGATCAACATGCCTAAAATTGTATTTTCCATATTAATTACACTGAGCCAAAAGTTTATCCTAAAGACTTTTCATTAGAGTGCCCTTCCATCAGGTCCATTGGCCAGGACAGCAGTGTGACTAAAGGACAGAGCTTTCTGAAATATTGCAGCTTGCTTTCTGAGGCATCACCTAGCATCTAATTGCTGTAGCCCAGCAGCCATCCACTTTATAGATAAGAACACAATTTGCAAAATGAAGATGTCCTAACAGAAGAAACAAAACAAAAAAAACCCTCCACCTGTTCCTGGAAAATTAATTCCCTTAAACTTTATGTTTTACAAACACATCCACAGACACTTATCTCTAACACACTAATATATTACACTCACAACCACCACAGCACCTACAAGAATGAAGTCTACAGTTTTTGGAAGATTAAAACATGTAGAGAAAGGAACAGAAAGTCCAGTTTCGATTTCTCTGCAGGAGACAGGAAAAAAAAGGAATTTCTCCTTGATTAATAGTGTGCCACTAAAAACAATCTGCTAAGTATCAAAATCCAGATAAGTGTTAGAATATACAAAATATACTGTGTTTTTGCAGATCCCATTGGCTTGTGAAGTGTGTTAAGGCAGCCACTGCTTAATGTGTCTGTAATTGCATAACATTTACTAACCCATTCAGCATCTTGAGCTGCCATGCAGAATGAAAGATGAAGAATATGGAGCTCATATGAAAAACAAGATTATAGCTGCTCTCTTCTGTAATGCTTCAAGTAAGTGCCCTTTATCTATAGGCTAACTTTGAAAACACACAAGTAGTATAGCACTCTCACTGATATCAAATCTATTCATATAGGTAATGGCAATATGTGCCTGACTTGCTGGAAAATACTTTCATAATTTACTTACGTGCCAGAGAATAAACACACCAATATGACAGATATCAGAGCAAAAGCAGTGAAGAAACTGTGCTCTCCATTTGAGTAAAAAAGAATCTGAATGTGTTCTTTAGTTTTCTTTGTTCCTCTTGGTCTTGTTACAGTAAATAAAACTAACACATATACACACAATATAAACTTCACATTAACCTCTGGCACCAATTAAACTATCTCAGCATTTCATGTTTGTTCAAGTTTGTTTTATGTGCAGCGATGTTTTAATAGTACATGACAGTGCATGCAAGAGAATTACCATATTCTCTTGCAGGAAAGTCATGGAGGGTATGGAAACAATCTCAGATCTGACTCAATTTCACTGTTTTTTACACTAATCTGAGCCTACAATACAGCAAGGCTTGCTTCCTGCTTACACAATAACAGCAGGGGCACATAAAAATCCATCTTTAAAATATGTACAATTTGCACACAAAAGGTGAGGATAATCATGCCAGACACAGGAAAATAGGTCTGTGAATGAGGGGCTAAAAAAAAGCCAATAAAACCTGAAGGATATTTATGCATGTACAGGATATAGGACCCCAGCATGATGTTACAGCACGTCACAATAAAAAGACGGTCAACATCTAGATCACAGACTTTATTATTTTATCAAGTCATCTTCCTAGTTGTTTTGGTTGCAAGAACTTTATAAGATATTTATCTCTATATATTAGCTAATTACAGGTTCATTTTATCATATATGTACCTGGCATACTGGCTTGCAGTACTATTTTTAGCTTTTTGATTTCTTACACACAAATTAAAATGAATTAGTTCATATTTTAAAATGCAAGCAATCCCATGATTTTTTGGGGGGAGGGGATTCAGCTAAAAAGCATACAAATATTAAACACACAATACAACTAGCTAAACAAGGCCAAACATTCTGAAAAGATTCCAGCCCACCTCCTCTTTACTTTAAATTAGGAATTTTCTGTTTGTTCCTGGTACATGTAAGACTACACAAACAGACCTTATGCAATAGTCTAGGGATTATGGAGTAAAAAATGTGAGAATTTCAGATTTCCCCAGGATAATGATGAAGAGAGAATTAAAGCACCTTTTTTCCATCAACCTAGAATCTCTAGTCTTGTGTAAATAACACAAAACTCATTTATTTCAGATGTTAAAATGCTTTGAGGAAGAAAGGTGGCTAGTCTTGCATTGAGCAAGATCTCAAAATCATAAGCAAATTAGAGCTTGAAGATCAGAGTCAATAACATTAATGTTAACCTTAAGGTAAGAAGTCAAGACAATCTTTACTGAAGTGACATTACACAATTCTGAGATTAACAATATTAATAATACTGCTGCAGCTTTCCCACATCTTCTAAATTGTTTAATAAATCTTCAAGCAAAATTCCACAATCCTCACCAACATAGTCAAGTTCTAAGACTGTGATCAACTCTGACTACAGAATCAAGTCACTCCTACTTTCAAGAAAAGCAAGGAGGAGGCTCTGAGAACTGCAAGCAGTCAGCCTCCCACTGATCCCTTGGAAGGTGATGGAGCAAATAATATTGSGTACTATTTCCAGGCACATTACAAAGGTGACAATGAGAAGCAGAATAGATCTGTGAAGATAAAATAATGCTAATCAGGTTGAYAGCCTCCTCCAACAGAATGTCTAGCTTGCTGGATGAGGGGAGAGCAACCCTAGCAAGGCTTTTAATGCTGTCTGTCATGACAATCTTACTGATAAACTGAAGTGTGGACTACATAAGTGGACACTGAGGTGGACAATGAATCTTTAAAGAGAACAAGAAAACAGGGAACAATTTATCGTGTTTGCCTTGTCTTAGAACATTACCTTAGCACACACTGACCATTTAGACTAAATGATAGACTTTTAGATACTTTAGACAGATTAATCCTACCCTGGATGATGCAGTAAGCAATGCTGACATAGCACAGCACATTATCCATTTTGCCAAGCTTACTACTGCTGAATCACTGAATGAAGTAAAGAGGACAACCTAATGCTTCATGTTTATATAGTCCACTTCCCTTTATTCATAAAGTAGCAAATTTTATGCAAAATTACTTCATAAAATAAGTTGCAAAATGTAAGGTTTATATACAGAAGTCATGTTACAGGCTTAAAAACTGAGATGTCAATTTTTTTACTGTAAGCAATATGACAGATGTTAATACAGACAGGTTTGATCAGAGATGTGAAATATATTTTAAGCACTACAAAATATTCTAATATTTCACTTATAATACTTCACAAACTACAAAACAATATATTTTAGGTTTTTATACAATATATTTTGTATAGGGTTTGACAGTATAGTTAAACTCTTATAAAGGAGTTTAGTGGTTGGTAAAAATTTTGCAATGTTTAATCAGGATATTCCTTAAAATTAATCTTATTGCCATGACATGGAAATGTAGAGACCTTCTAAATGCAAAGGACAAAATTATGTTGCAGAACGAAAAAGGATTTCACCTTAGCTACATATCTGCAAAGAAAACATTCTCAAGGCTGTACAGTGTTTAACATGTAATTATTATTTCACATGGAAATGAGACAACTGAAACTTAACACAGAATTTAAGGGAGATATAATAAATTTATTAGTGCTCTTATATAGAAATCTAACGTTCCATTTTAAACATGAGTTTTTAATCTGCAAAGCTTTCATATGGAATCTAATAAAATGATGTTATTATATGGAAAATGGCAGATTGTTTTGCCAAAAACATAGCCTCCGTTTAACCCCCTAACTTTTATCTAGATTATATTGTATATTGTACTGAGTAATTTCCTACACAATAGAGCCAAATTTCTTTCTGTGATTTTTCAGTCTTCCTTTTAATGCCTAATCATATTCGACTAATACTAATTGAGTAGCAAAATTTATTTTTCTTCAACTTAGACTTTGATAAAGTTGTATCTGTACATTTCTTGATATATACATGTGGCAACAATAGCGAGCAATAGTGAGCACCAGATCTAAGAGAACTGATTAGAAACAATTGAATCAAGTGGCACATTTCTAGGCAACAGATCTGAAGAATGCTTTTTATAACCTGCAATAGTGAATGTGTTTCTTCTAGTTATATTACTAACAGCTTCACACTTAGCAAGAGATGCCATCTTCACACAAGTTTTTCCATGGCAACCTTTGTCATATTAAAATGACTAAGTGGGAAAGATAGCATATATTAGTAATAATCCCACAATAAATCCAGGTAGCTCYGAATACTTGTATTTCTGAATGTCCTTCTTTTGCCAATTTTTAGTTATTTGACCATTTTAGAATCACATGTTTCCTTGTATTTTGCATTTCCTTGGTTAAAGAAGTCTGATGAAATATTAGGAATTTAAATAGGTAAAGCACATTTTGTTTACAGAAACACATGAAGACCTAATGAAAATTCAGAAATGTAAAGGCAAGGCCTTTAAGTTTCTGCAGGGTTTTCTCTAATAAGATGTGGTATTTAGTCATATCATATTCCTAACACTAAATRCAGTTTCAAAGCAAAACATGATTCATTCCTTCTGAATTACAGAATTACAGCTTGGATATGATGAGGAATTATCTGTTCTACGGGTTCATTTGCTAAGATAGCTTTCACTCTCAAATTTTAGAGGAAGTCAAAGAAAAAAGCAAGGTAAGTTCTAATGAGATGACTGTTTGCTTTGAAGTTCTTGTTATTACATATGAATATTGGAATCCTGTGTCATTTATCTTATTACTTTTTTTAAATAAAAATTTGAATAAAATGATGAAGCGGTCAAATATGGCAGAGAAAAATAACATCAGAAACCATTGTACACAATGCCTGTATCTTCAACGGAATAAGAAATCCTTCTTCTGGAACTATTACTGCTCTCCACTTTACCCAGTAAAGAAATTTCAGATCTCTGTCCAGTATTAATCCAAAGACTATTTGATGGACTAATGGCAGGAGGGGCTGGCTAGCAGAGTTTCTGCCAGACCAGCACATTTTTTGGCCATGGAATGATGACCGCAGGGTCAAGTGAAGTTCAGGATTCTTATCATATGCATGAACTTATTTGCTTAAGGAAATGCACTGATATGAAGAACCCTTGAGCCTTTTTGAATTCTGGGAAAAGCAAATGGAAGCGTCTACCAAAAGCACACCAAAAATTGCTTCTTGCAAATTTTCCATGTGACTACTACTTTTTTTTTTTTTTAAATTTGAGAACAGAGATAAGTCAAAATGGATTCACTCAGTGATAACACAGTCTTTCAGTAAATCTTCTGGTGGAACATGAGTTTGCTTCCAAAACAGTTGGTTAACATGGCCGGTAGCAGCTCATCTACAGAGCAGTGACTCTCAGATCCAGTAAACAGTTGAAAACTGGTATGTCGTGCAAAAGGAAGTTAGCTCAGTGAGGAATTGAGGAACTGGCTGGAACAGAAATCCAGAATCCCAGAAAGCCCCATTCYGTGCAGACCACTAGACAATGAAGTCTTCAAATGACAAGTCTTGAAAATGGACCAAGCACAGAGGTGTGAAGCTGGTCTGTGTCGCAGTCAGCTTCAGAGCTGCAAGTTTCTCAGGTTCTCTCTACATTCACTGGAGAGAGAGAGAAGTGTTTCTAGTACATGATACAACCAACCTGTCTTAAACCACCTTAATCTCAGAGACCAGTTTATCAGCTTGAAAGGATGAAGTAGGGAARTCTTATGGTCAAGCAGATGGTGGGAAGCACTCTGTGTAAATAGCACTGCATTGCAAGTGACATCTCAGAAGGAAGAGAGAGCATGTACTGCACTGAGCAGTTGTGAGCAAATGCCTTTAAATGAAAGAATTTCTGCTGTGATTGCAAGTTCTAAAGCAGTTTTTAATGTTTAGCCAGAATTGAATCTAGGTTTTGTTTCTAAGACACCAGCTTTCAAAAATGAATTTGTATTTGCCCTACACTTGGTTTTGATGATGCTAATGTATGTGCAGAAGATACTTTGGCTAGTGGCCAGTTAGAACTAATGTACCAAATAATAGCTTGCTTTGCTTAGATTTGAAGGAAGAAGGAAGGATTATGTCACTGACTGAGACATTGTTCACATCCAAAAGTAACTGCAGAAGCCTTTCTCTCTTGCTTGCAGTGATGTATCTATCTCTACCAAGCTGCCTTCAGCCCACAGGAAATAATAAATGTCACTAAACACTGTTATTCATGTGACCAGAATTGTCTTTTACGGGTCTGTCTATCCTATATTCTTTTTATTGACTTTCCACTGAACTTTGACTCAAGTTCAAATAAAAAAAGAAAAAACACCTTATCTTCAACGGGCTTACTTTTCTGGACCCAGCGCATTTAAAATATTGCTTAAAGTTTCAATTCAATTGGCAATGCAGCACTCCTCAGGCACAACATTTTCTTCTTTTTTTCCCTCCTGAAGGTAAAACCTGTCTGTGCAGGTGACAGAGCTTGCTTGGGAGCTGGCCTCAGTTTGTGAAATGACTCCCCCCAGCAATGAAAAACTATCACAAATCTTCCAAACTGAGTCAGAGTACACACCTTTGAATTGTCTTTAACAAATACATAGCATATACATTAAAAAACAAAGCACAGTGTACACATAGCTCAGCCCCCAGGAGAGGATGAGCAGAAGAACATTTTGTGACAGATGCTAATCATGTTGGTTCATGTATTACTGAAAGGTGTTTGGACACAACCAGAATGGGGTGGGGAGAGTGCAGCAAGAACCAGCACAGAGAGAATAGCCCCAGCCATCACTCATGTTCTGACATGGCTCATAGCACTGCTTCCCTGCTCCAGGGCACTTCTCCACGCTTTATCAAGAACACATTTTCTTTGCCATCTCGACAAGCTCACATCTTAAGTAAATTAAGCTGACAGTTTATCCATCAAACCACCATCATAAACCTAGCAACATTACAAAAAATCATGTAAACGTAGGCTTGAGACTCAGTACACAAGAAATCTAAATACTGACAGTAGAGTGTATTATCAATAAGCTTAATCTTAAACATAAGGTTTTCCAAATTTCCACATCTACTTTCTACATGTACAGTTTTTCTGCTATGTTTCTTACTCTGGAATRCATTTCTGTGGTTTTATCAGTTCTTTCATTCTAATTTCAAGCCAGCTGAATGCTATACTGAACATCTGTTCATATGTAAACCCATTTAATGCTCTTGATAGGGTTTCAATTCTTGTAATCTGTAAAAATTTGTTAAAATACTCATTCCTATTTAGAAATAGTCAAATATTGCATTAATTCTGTGCCAGAAAACTAATCTAAAAGGATACTGTCTATTCTCTAGTGTCAGTCTAACTGGCCTTATGCTGACAATTGCATGTTTTATCACAAGCAACATCTGTGTACCCCTTATCCGACTGCAGGCATAAAATAAGGGAAAAGAAAGAGACCCGTTGACTTGATTTGATGGATGAGTGAAACCAAATACAGTGTGAAAATGCTGTATGTCTTGCAGAATGGTCATAAAGTCATTTTACACACTGAACAAACTGACAATAAAACTTYATGCTGAATGCTTAGCTGTGTTGCACATGTTTTCATTTAACAAAATATTTGTCATAATTGACCCTGTAATCTTACAACATTTCTCAAACTGACAGTTTCAATAGCAATAAACTGGACTTTAAAGAACTTGCTGGTAAGGTCTGTACATTGACGACCAAATTCTATAGTCTTTTACCAAACTGTCTATCAAACTCTAAAGTTAATCTTTATCTAGTAAGGATATCAGGATTGGTCTYTGGTAATTCAAATTATATTCATGTAAAAAATTACAGCAGAATTGTAATATAAGATTTTTTTCTATCAGGTAGTCTAAAAGGGCAAAATGTCTTTGTGTCCCATGAAGGGAATTAGTGGCACCGCAGAGCAAAGATGCTATGGAGAGGACTCTTGATCCAGAAACTATGGGCACTGCTGCTTTGCATGGGCATGGACAAATGTCAGTCAGCAAAAAAGCAACATGCTGCAAGGCAGCATGATTTAGATCTGTAGGAAGAACCCTGATTATTGAAGCCCCAGCTACAACCTCTTGGATGTAGCTGCATGTAAAGAACTGCAAGAGATTACTGAGTTCAAGTGAACTCTGGTAAAAATAAATACAAGTATTCCTATTTTATAAGACTATGATGTCAACTGTGGAATATTTTATGTCACCTCCACAGTTTTCGGTTTCAAAGTACTTAAGTAACACTGTATACATGCAGTATACCTGCATTTATTAGACAGAGGCAGCAGGAAGAGAGATGAGCAGATAGGGATTTTGGTGTCCAGTTAATCTTGGATGGAGACAATACTGTAAAATACCAGAATGAGCATATCAAAGAGATTAACTATATCAATGCAGCTATTTAAACTTTATTTTTAGTGCTACACTGCAATCAAACATCCACTAGAGAGATGGCTGAGATGGTATGAGAAGCTAATATACTTTGGCTGCTTATTTCTGTCTCACTGCCTGGGGCTGTCATCCCTCTAGGAAATCAAACAAAAAATTCTCGTGAACTCCTGTCATCCATTCCAGCCCAAACTGACCAGATTAGTTTAAACCCCTTTCATCAGCAAGATGACATTATACTGAAGCAGATGAAGACAAGCTGTTGTTGTCTTTTCTATAATGTTGCAGCTTGCAGCAGAAGTCTACTACTGAACAGCTGAAGGACAATAATATTTTAAGCCATCACAGCTGCTTCTGCACTGATTGTCTGAGAGGGCCTCAGTGTTACCTTACAGAAGTGCATACATGGGGAGGTCACACATTTTGTGCCAACTGCTTCAGCTTGCAGGCGCAGAAATAAAAAAATAATCTTGTTGGTGGGATTAAGATGCCTAAACTGGCATCTAGGGCAACAAAGATGCCTACGGGTACCAAACTTTCAGGCTGGCAGATATGACGAGGGAGCTAAGTAAAACTTGCCCCGCTCCAGAGAGGCTAAAGGCCAGGAGCTCCCTCACAGATCTACAGGACATTTATTTAGGCAACAGCCTCCCCATCATAGCTGTATCGTTGTTCTTAAAGCATCTTTTTTTTTTTTTCTTTGTAGGCCTTGGGAATGGGCTTTAAAAATAATAAGGCTGGAAGAAGTTTTCTTAAAAATTATTTTTTTCTTCTAGCAAGATTAAGAGATAATTTCTTATCACTATTCAGCATGGCTAGAACTAGGTTAACACTCATGGAGGGGCCACCTTTCCTCTCAGAAGCACAATACACAGACTGCACTTTGTAGCTGTGGATTTATGAACTGCCTTGCCTAGAAAGACACAAGTTTGCAGATGACACCAAGCTGGGTGGAGCGKCCGACACTCCGGAGGGCTGGGCTGCCATCCAGAGGGACCTGGACAGGCTGGAGAGTTGGGCAGAGAGGAACCTCATGATGTTCAACAAGGACAAGCGCAGGGTCCTGCACCTGGGGAGGAATAATCCCAGGYACCAGTACAGATTAGGGTCAGCCCTGCTGGAAAGGAGCTCCACGGAGAGGGACCTGGGAGTCCTGGTTGACACCAAGTTAACCATGAGGCAGCAGTGCCCTTGTGGCCAAGAAGGCCAATGGGATCCTGGCTGCATCAGRAGGATGTTGCCAGCAGGTCAAGGGAGGGGATCCTGCCCCTCTCCTCAGCTCTGGTGAGGCTGCACCTGGAGTATTGGGGGCAGTTCTGGGCTCCCCAGGACAAGAGGGACGTGGAGCTTCTAGAGAGGGTCCAGCGGAGAGTGACAAAGATGATTAAGGGACTGGAACATCTCTCATATGAGGAGAGACTGAGTGAATTGGGCCTGTTTAGCCTGGAGAAGAGAAGACTGAGAAGGGATCTAACACATACATCTGAGGGGAGAATGTAGGGAGGAAGGGGCCGAGCTCTTTTCAGTGGTGGCCAGTGACAGGACAAGGGGCAATGAGTACAAGTTGAACCACAGGAAGTTCCAGCCCCATGTGAGGAAGAACTTCTTTCCTGTGAGGGTGACAGAGCCCTGGCACAGGCTGCCCAGGGAGGCTGTGGAGTCTCCTTCTCTGGAGGTCTTCCAAACCCACCTGGATGCCACCCTGTGCCCCGTGCTCTGGGTGTCCCTGCTGGAGCAGGGGGTTGGACTAGATGATCTCTAGAGGTTTCTTCCAACGTCAACCATTCTGTGATTCTGTGAGCCTTTAGTGAGTATATAGTCATGACCACTGCCCAGTTCCCACAGGCATCACTGCTACCTTTGTCTGTTGAAAATGGTCAAGCAAATACATCTTGTGCACTGAAGGTAGCAGATCTCCAAGAAAATCACTCACTGTGCCTCAGTGAGTGGCATTTCTTCTGCAGCATGAACTTCCACTTGGAACCAGTGTGTCCAGGTGAGCTTGAGCGTGTGGGAGCCACAAGCAGGCAAAGACATGAGGAAGGGCTAAAGGGCGCTGCGCTGCACGGGGGTGAGGAGGCAGCTCAGTCATGTGATGACATCTACTGGCTAAGCAGAAAGGCACCAAGCCACTTCCAGGGAAGCGCAATCCAACATTCTCCATTCCTCAATGTTTCACGGACATGAAAATCCACACTCAGAGAGAAGATGTATAACAATAAAGTAACCTGAGTTCTAGACAAATCTAGACAAATTCTGTCTTTCCTCTGCTTCTGAAGCTTATTTTGACTATATATTTTGTCTTCTTCCATACACTACAGATGCAAAATAGGTGTGTGGGACTATTTTTGGGATGTGTTGCTGGCGAAGATTTGCTTATTGCAGCAGTTTTCCATTTTTGCCTTTTTTTCAGTCCTATTTTCACCTGTTCTGCAAGCCTGAACACTATGCAAAGCATCTGTTACCTCTTTCCATGATCGCTTATATATTAACTTCCCTCTCTACCCTGCTGAATGTATACAGGCCAAACTCCCCTCCTCTTATCTAAGAACTGTCTAAGTATACTTACATCTTTCTTTTCCTACAAAATTCCCATCCACCAAACACAATGAAGCCATCCTTTCCACAGTCTAGCCAATCCTCCCCTCCAACTCCAAAACTTTTCACCTTGGCTCCCGGCATGTGTTGCTTGAAGCACCTGCTTCCTACTTGCACCTTGAACAAAGTTGCTCCATCCAAAACAGCACCAGGGTCTTTCCCTGCCCCCAATGGATCCTGGGCCTCTCCTCCGCACAAAGGGGAACCTGCCTCTTCCTCTACAATGCAGCTTGTTGCAGATGTGGCCCTCAMAGCAAACCTGCCCTCTCCTCCCTGCCCAGTCCAGCAACCAGAAAGCACAGCCTGCTCACAGTCCTATTATACACAGCTCCTATCTCAAAAGAAAGCCCTGGTTTTGCTAATCAAGCTACACGAAGTATAAAATACAAAGAAAACTACATAAAGTGGGAAAAAAAATCCGTGAAGAATTTTAAAATGTCCTCATGTTTACTTATCTCAGAGTTTAACGCTACAGCAGCAGTATAAGAATGCAACTCGAAAGTACCTCTCAAGCATTCCTTTTAAAATACATATATTAAACCTTACAAAACCATCATGCATTCCTTACAGTTACAGTGTTATTCTTCTATTCTTCCCTTGACATGTCTTTCACATTGTAATCAGGTTCATTCCATTCAAGTCAGTTTAGGCCAAATGAAAATGGACAAAAACAAAGGAGCTCTAGCAAGATTCCAGGAGGACAAAGACATTGTGTTAGTGGCTGATGAGCTGCACTAAATGGAGCTGGAATGTACTTCTCTGCCAAGCCAGGCAGCTCTAGGTGAAAGCACTAACCTGCTAAAGTTAGCAGATTTTGTATACAGGCAAGACTCAAACTAAAGGTGGGTTGAGCGTCCTAACTTGCAGAGAAAGTAGTTTTCCTTTAATTGAAGAGCAGAGTTTGCCATCAGCTGCCTGGTGCACCTGCAGATGTTAAAGTTTAGAAAATTAAATCTTTCCCATCAAATATTCATTTATTGGCAGCAACAGGAACACTACTATTAAAGATTCAGCCACTAACTAATCATTATTCCTGGTTTTCAATGATGACCTTTTAAAGATTGAAGGTAGGAAACATTCCTTCGTAACATAAAAGCTATTTCAAGCTCTGTCAAATGAACAGGAGCATTGCCAGAAGCTAACTATTACTCTGGAGCACCCTTCAGTGGTCATTCAACCTGTTTGGGTGGTTTCATTCTTCTTTTTTTCCCTCTAGGTAGAACCAATTACTGGACACAGATCTGAAGCACCGGTGGTTCTCTCCYAGGTCAGGAAATAGCCACTTAATGTATCCTGCTTTCAGCTTTGCTAATGAATGGGTAACTCCTAGGTTAAAAATTATCTTTCAAGGTTTGTTTATACACCTTATACCAGAAAGGGGAATGGGGGGAGGGAGAGTAAAATTAAAATTACTGTTTGTTGTATGTTTAAGCTGTGTTCTTCACAGGGAATGTGTGAAACAGTGTCATTCACAAAGTATCTGTTGGTTTGCCTACAGATATTTTTGATGGTTTATGCTAATTCCATTACCTAGAAAGAAAAATGTATTATCCTCATGCAGCTTCAGCTTCTGTGAGGGATTTTAAGCATGATTTTAATTACAAAGCCCAAAAAAATATGAAATTTCTGTTCTGGTGTTTTAGAATATTCCCTCTATGATTCTGACTCAGAAAAACAGGTGGCAACGCTCACGTTTTTAAAAATATGGACATTCCCTCCTTCGTTTGGCCTAGTTGTCCAAAAACCTGGCCCAAAGATGGTTCCAACACCACATACTCAATTCTGAATATCGGACAGTGCTCTGAGTTTAAAGTTATATTTTCCACTGAGCATATACACCAAATAAAACAGAAAAGGAGGAAAAGAGGAGACAGTACAAAATGTCAGTCAATGTTTAATTATTCAAGAATAGCACATTTGGGTATTCTGCAGCCTCCATTCAAGAGGCCACTGGGAGCATCCTAGCTCTTCAGGCAGCTGTGGGTTTACTGTGACTGCAGACCTTCCCAAGCAGGCAGAAGGCAAATCTACTCAGATCCCACTGCACTATCCCCAAGGCTAACCCTGTACCTTAAACGCCTGCAGGACTTTACCCCGGCTCTTCTCTCYGCTCAACAGCACCAGGTGAGCTTTACTCAGTGAGTGAGTTTTGCCTGTTTTGCCACAGGAAGAGGGAGGTTGTTACAGGAGTCGCAGGTACATCCTACTAGTGAGCCATGACCAAAGCAGCCCTGCTAAAACACGTGTTCTCCAGCAACATCTTAGTGTCACAGCCCATCTCTCTTCCTTGGACTTGACATGGCCCACCARGGGATGGGACAGGGCCCCTGGCCAGGCTGGGAGCACCCCCTGAACGCTCAGTGCTCCACACACCTTGGTGCTCAACAGGTTTGAACTCTCTGCCAGCTCCCCAAACCACTCCTGGATTCCACTTCAAACGAGATGTCCTTGACCAGGCCTGCCAGTAAGAAATGGCACGAGTGTGTCCACCACAGCTCTTGAGTTCCACTAAGCAAATCAAGCAAGTATTCCCGGCACCGTTCCAGTGCAGCCACCCGGAGGCGAGGTTTCCTGGCTCGAAGCCACACATAAGTCCCCTCAGGACTCAGTAAAGCCCATTCTGGGYATGTCCCATACAAAGCTCACTGCACTTGGGGCATCTTGTCCGAACCTTCTGTGTTGCTCTCCTGTTTGCCATGGCCACCTCTGTTTTCCCTGCTGGATAATAAACAGCAGCTTCCAAACAGTCCATCAAATCAGTTCTCAGCCTTTTTTCCTTCCCAAAGGCTCCTTATCAAGACTGGCAGCTCCTTATAATTTTTTTAAATATATGAATTTATGTTATAAATAAAATCCGGAGTCTGGATTTAAAGTGGGATTTTCAGAAATAGAATACATGCCATTTTGTACATAAAATGCACTTTTAGCTCATATTGTCATATCTCTTCTGACCTTTAAGCCTTCCTGTCCACTCCCTACCTCCTCCACCACTACTTTATGCACTTCTCCACTTAAATGGGAAGCTCAGATTTTCTCATTACCTCTTCATTCCAACAGACAAGCTTTAAGATTCAACCCCCTGCCCAGAGCTCCCATCCACCAGCTCCAGATGCAAGACTGTGATAAGATCACAAAAGGCAGCACCACAGTCGCCAGCTTCCACACAGCCTTGGGCTTTTGACCTTTCACGATTCTTTCCTTTCTTGTATTCGGAGGGCACGGCCTGCTCTTGCCCTGGGTAAACATCAGATGCAGTCAGAGCCAGCAGGCCTAGCACAAGTCATCGATCAGGTACAAAATAGACACTGAAGACTTAATCCAGTGCTCTGATCAAAATGTAAAGCTTCTTTTAGCACTTCTAAAAGGCTACATACTGAAGAACATTATCCTAAATTTTGGATAAACTTCTAGATTTTTTCCTCTCGTCAGATTACTTTATCCCTGCATATTCAGAAAGTCCAAGGAAAACTTTAAAATGAATCTTCCTATTCATATAACATGGGGTATGCACATGCTAACTGCCTCCACTGGTGAGGTTTGTTAATAATAACTGAAAGTCATTTTATTCTAGATATATCATGATGCTCTAGGATGTACTAAGTTGTGAACACAGGTAGAAATCTACAGTGTAAACATCATACTTCAGTTGATTAAAGCTCTCTTTGCAGTCAATAGAGAAAAAAGGTAGGACTCACCAGCTCAAAATATATAACTAAAGCAAAATAAACTTCTGAGTTTTAAGAAACAAAATCTCTTCTTGAAAGAGAGTTATTTTCATAAAACTTTTTAGTTATATTTTTTACACTTGTCTCTGTGACCGCATTTAAGGAACTTTAGAAGACCTATTTCTCCAAATGAATTATTTTGATTTCAATTGCCCAAAATAGGATCCATTTCATATTAAGTTGATAATATATTTTTAAGAGAGTTCTTAATTAGATCACTGAAAAAAAAAAAAAAAAAACCTGTTCTACAACAGAGATATCCATATAACTGTATCTACTCTGTGACAAAACACCAGCCTGGCGACACTTCTGTCACCTGGAGAAAAATCAGGTAGTGTAAAGGTTTAAGACTTTGGAATGGACAACCTGCATCATATTCCCTTTTGTGTATTTTAAAATGCAGTCTTAGCACTACAAAATTACAGTTAACTCTATGCCATACATGGGTTAAGGTTAAAGGGCCTGGGAAAGCCCAGAAAAAGGAAAAATAACATTATTATGAGATGTGCTGGGGGAGGATGATGTGGAGATAGGCAAGCAACTCCATAGGGCACGGGGTCAAATTTAGCACAGAGTGGGAGCAATTAGTTTGGCATACAAATAACTGACAGTTGGCTTACATAATTAATACTGAATTCCTTTCTTAACTTCTCCCTTCCTASTATAGCCAGGTGCCAGTTCAACCTTATAAGGCACAGAGGTGAGTGGAGCTACTCAAAGGGCAGGAAAAAAAAATGTTCTATCTGCCTAGAAAAAGGAAGAACTCTTCCTATCTTGCAAGACATGCACTATTTCCAGGTTTTATTTCTACTTTTATATTTTGTTTGTTTGTTTTTGTTGCTTATTTTATGGACATGAGCTGAGAAAAGAAACAAGAGGCTTTGTAGCAAAAGTTTCCATGAATTATCATTTACTCTAGTCCCATAAACTAACAGCAGCTACACAAGCAGCTTCTATTTCTCCTGTCACGCAAAGATGTAAAAACTTCCTTGCTTGCTTGGAAGCAGTATAGAGCAATGACCACAGCACCTTCATGATCCTTTATATTGGTCACAGAAAGGAGCAGAGTCCTTTTCAGTGTGTAATAAAAGCTCTAGGCCTCTCAATGACTACAGCATAAGCCAAAGACAACAGCAACAAAAAGAGCAAACATCTCACAACTGCCCCAACCCTGTCCAAAATGCCTTTATTTTAGAGGCTGATACCACAATTTGCAGACCAGTATAAACAAACATTCAGGGCAAACTCTCGAAAGACTCTTGTTAAATCTACTTCCTCATGTACAATTCCTAATTGTCATGGTTTATTTGTTCTAGGGATGCCTAATATTGCAATCACTTGATACTATACAAGTAAAGTCAGTTCAGGGAACTAATGGGGTTAAGCAGCTACCCATGCAAGTACACACAAAGCTTAAATAATTTCAGAGTGAYATGTTGCTTGACAGTATTATTCAAGAAGAAAGTCAATATGAATCAATATTGCAACCTGCATTAGAAGCTCACCTTACTTCTACAGAACTGATAAGTCTTTGCACTCAAGCTATGGGATCACCAGGCCAAAATTTATTCCATCTTCTCAGGATCCCATATCATGAAGTCTCTGTGCCCTTCAAGCTACAGTAACAAGATGGTCAAAAGCAGAATGTACTCACCAGACTGTGTTAGACATTGTTGAAATGTACTGTATTGTATTTCAGATTTACTTCAAAAGCCCCATAAAGAAACATTTTTCCTTTTAAAGTCAAACYGTCAGGAACATATTTCTGCCAGATCTCAAATATCTCTCATTAAAACACAGGAAGAGAAATGAAAGAAACATGTAAAATGTAACCAAAACATTAAAAGTGACATTTCACTCTGATATTTCACACTACACCTTTGTTTTTCAAGGAAGAAAATATGCATTTTAGTACATAATCTATGTTATGGAAGAGACTAGAATCACCATAGTATCTTTAAGACATAYGCATTAACACTCCAAATAGCAAAGAAAGAATGTTATGAGAACACCAGTTACCTACAAATCTTTGTATCACGGTATCTTCCCATTTTGACTACTGTAGACTTCCTAAATCATTACCCTTATTATCATTTTCATGGAAAGCTCTGCAATGTTGTGTTCCTCCAGGGAAAATTACTTCTTTAAATTAATTTCATAACAATTTCAAAATGCCAGGTTTTCTAAGGGGTCTCTGGATGTATGACACTTTCTTCTCAGCCACTCTTCCCTTCCATTAATACTCTTTTTGTCCTTCTTTGTTTACAATAATTGAAAATTAAATGTCAGTCTTTTTTTTACATGTACAATTGCATTTATACTAATCATCCTTCACTTTTTCTCCAAACCACCGGCTCACAACTTATTAAACCTTATTTTATGCTATGTGTCATTCTGTATAGTATTTTCAGTTCCTCTCGTAATTGTACTTGCTTGCCCCTGTGTCCAAACAAGTTCGCTATGTCCATTAAATCACAGGAGTGTTTTTCCTAACATGTTATTCATACTCTGTACTGTACAAACATGCAAACTACCATAATTGCAATGAAAAATGCAAAAATGCCACAATTAAGTTAGCAGGTGGTGGATTCAATGCCAGCCAGGCTGTTAGGGCAGTGTTTTAAATTTGTGCGTAACATGGATAGCAGATTTCTATGCAGTAGGTAACAATGCAGATAGGTCATACAAACACATTCTTAAATGAGCAATCAGGTTATTAACGTATTGCATCATACTGCACACTTTGAACCAAATCTGGACCTCATAACAGCATCAGACAGACTGAGCAATAGCAGTTTTGAGACACCACCCTCCCTCCCAGCAGTTGCCCACCTCCTTGTCATACTATCTGCAGAGCTTTAGCAGAATTAGTGGGGTAGAGCGTGTGCTTGTGCCTCTGCCACCACGGTTCATCCTCTGGCACCTGAAGCTGCTGCAAATCTGCATTAGCACCCACGTGTCCACGTGTGCATTCCACTCTGCTGACTCTGCTACACGGCACCTACCTCTTGCACAGGGGGATTTAGTAACACATTAAACCACCACACCTGTTTTTCCATGAAGTGACTGTCAGAACTTCTCTTTTTAAAAAACACAGTCATTCCTCCAGCAAATTCCCAATGTYTTTAAGAGCTTAGGGGCAAAACTCACAACAAATGGCACCAGCAAGCTTAGATATATTTGATTAAAGACAAAAATATCAGCTTGTAAAGAAAAAAAAAAGGCTAATTAACCAAATAATAGCCAGATCCTTGTCTTCTCCCTTTCCTTACTCATGTCCCAGTGCCTCCACTAGTGCAGAATCCTCCCACGCTGCAGAGGAAGTGCAGGGTTTTGGTAGATTTTTGCTACCATGCATTGGTGTCACGTACTGCAAGTCTGTTAGGCAATTGCCACAAGTCCAGATAAGACTGCACTTAGCTTTAAGTGAGATAGTTAAAGAGCTTTTGGTAGCAGTAATGCAAAACTCAGCAGAGACGACTGCTCCAGGACTCTCCGGAGCACATTTGTGGATCAAGCTGAATGTCAGGCCAAAACGTTATCAGTACTTGGGCCAGTTAGTTAAGTGGCCTCAGGTCTGTACAGTCACTACTCTGCTTTGCAATGAGCCAGCTGTAATTTACCTACAGCTTTCACCATGCCAAGGGGCTTTAAGGAATCTCTGATGCAGCCCAGAATCTTAATGTATGTCGTTCAAAACAGCATTAAAAGTCAACTCAGCAGATCATATTATCTAGGACTGTAAAAAGGTTACATTTTATTTCCATGGGAAGCTAACTGAGGTTAACTGTGACAGTGATGTATTCTTTTCAGGTGCCCTGGTCATCTCCAGTAATTCCTAAGATACCTCCTTACTATTGGGGAAACTGGAAACATCTCGTCACTGCTGYGGTACTGTGCTGTCCCGTGCTGTGATTGCTGAACATCATGAGATGTTACATTAGACTTTAAAAATCAAAGCAAACATTAACAGGAAACTGGGTGTGCACACGAGCTCCCTAAACAAAGGGGTTTGCAGAAAGAAAACTCCAGAGGCAACATTTTGGTTTTTAAGTAAAAGGGATAGCAAAATGTCAAAGCAGGTTGGCATCACTACAGACAATGCATGTCTGAACAAACATGCTGTAGTTWCTTGTTTTATTATAGCAACATCTCTGTACTTGGCCTAGTAGTTTCAGAAAGGGCAATGTCGCAATGTAGGTACCAACTGAACAAGCAGCAACACAAGAACAACAGTTTGGGCTGAGAACATCGAGAGCTGTTTTATCAGCTGCCTTCCATGCACACTGAACTCCGTCCTTTAAAAMAAAAATATGCTTTCATGGAGGTGGGTAACATTGATTTCCTAAGCAGTAAARAAGATGTAGTCGAACTCTTCTCAGTGATGCCAACTGACAGGACAAGAGCCARTGGGCACAACCTGAAACACAAGTAATTCTATTTAAATGGAACTTTTGTTTTGTCCTGTTTTTTAATGTGAGGGTGGTTGAACCCAGGACAGGCTGCCCAGAGCAGTTGTGGAGTCTCCATCCTTGGGGATATTCAGAAGCCAGCTGAGCACAGCCCTCAGCAACCTTCTTTGCCCTGCTTTGGGGTGGGAGCTTAGACTAGATGATCTCTGAAGGCCCCTTCCATCCGTGACTATTATGTCAACCTATGATTTGCTTGAGGCCACATAGTCTTAAAAACTGGGGACAAAAGATCATTCAAAAAACTTCATCACAGAGCCACGTTTCTCCATTTAGAGACACAAAAAGACTAGGAAAGCACTAGATGCTTTTTTAATCATATCATTCATTTGTACCTAAAACTGAGACTATTCAATATAACCATAGTATTTTTGCTCTAACTTAATAACTTTCAGTATTCTTGCACTTTTTGTATGTATGTGCACACATAGTTACCTTATCAAGGCATTCCCTACTACACCAGCACTTAAATGTAGAGAAACATTTATGAAGAAGTGTTTGCACTATTTTACTTTCAATTCTGTAATCTTCAGTGCTCAACTCCCTATTTCCTCTAATCATCTGTGTATTAAAGGATTATATGCAGTAGATAAAAATTTTTCTTGTCTCTCTAAGCATTTTATTTTATCTGAATCATAGCTTCTTGGTATTTTACTCCACTAGCAATTATCTCTGTATTCTTTCCCAAGTATTTAGATAAAAAGGATGGTCAGTGCATATGAAAATGGTTTGTCAAATTTACGGTTAAGAAAAAGATAATGCAGTCCTGCTTCCCTTAATTCCATCAGCTCATTAAATCTGTTCTCAGTATCTACAGCATTCGTTGCAGCAATTATCTTTTCAGAGTAGTGAGGTGGACCTAGGACAATCTTCAGTTCCCAAAATAGGTGGAAAACAGAACCTGAATGTTTGTTTTATATACATTACATACATAAACTGCATATAAAGGCACTGAAATTACTGTTTAAACAGATTAGATAGGTTAGCAATTTAAATAACTCATTAAATTAACTGGTTAGTGTCCAGTCTTTGATAAACTTAGTAAACAGACATCTCTTATGGGGCTCTGAAATTCAGAGAACACCATTATAAAAATACCATGAAGATTAAAAGGACTGCGGTTTTCTTAGCTAGGAAAAGATCACAGAAATACTCCAGAAATATTCCAAGTATATTGCACATACTTAGTATATGCAATTCTAACTTACCCAGTGCCAAAATTAGAGAAGTTCACATTGTCTACTATTAGCTCTATTTAATTATATTTCTTGTTTTAAATAGAATTTCAAACTCACACTTTTATGGTGTAGAGGATATAAATAAGGCACATAACAGACCTGGGAGATCATAAGTGAACTATATGAACCATTATCTTTTTTCCCCCCCAGGCCTCTGGAGCTCCTTGGTTTTCAAGGCCTAACAACTCTCTGTGATTCGTCATCTGTAAAGATACCTCCTTGCTGCTCATTCATGCTTACAGATTATCACTAATATCACAAGCTCTACGTGAAAAAATGTAACATCCCCATTACTGACACTTTGCCCAACTAGGGGTTAAAAGGGCTTTCTCTGCTATTCTGTGTGTACCATAACACAGCTCTAGAGCACAAGAAAGAAACAGACAGACTGCAGAATTATAAAGTCATAATGTCAATGCCCAAAGATATTAACTGATTCTAAAACCAATTAAAGAAAAAATATTGATGTATTAGAAGGCAAAATGACAAACACTACTGTGGTAGCTAGGATTCTATCAAAAGGTCACGCTGATATTAATGTATTCAGGTACTTGTTTAACAATAAAATGCACCGGCAAATATTTGGTAAAAGAAATCATTAAGGGGATACTTTTTATATTTCAAGAGAACTTGCACTGATTTGTTGATTTACTTCAAAGATTTAAACATAAACTGCTCAAATTATTTATACCCTATACTTAAAAATAATAAAATAGCTTATGTAACTGTGATATTTTAATCCAAATTCAGATGATATTTTAAAAACTATTTTTAAATGTTATTTTTAACAGTCTGCCTTCACCAATAAAATTGCTGAGGAGTAGGATTCATTTGCTTATCTGTACATGTCTAAATCTGGGCTAGTTATCCTTGGCTCTCCTTACAGTAAATGGAGAAACAAGCCCCTCAAGAGAGAAATTATTCCATTGATCTTTTTTAAATCTTAAGACTGATATAAATCACCTTAATAAATCAGACGAAGAACACCATTGCCTATAAATTAATCTCTCAAATTCCCATTAGATATAGGAGCATATTTTTTGCACACCTAAACTAAAATAAATTTCTCTCATCCATCTTGTTTTCTGTCAATTTCAAAGAGCAAAATTTTGTTGTACATTGAGGACAGGCATTCTCTGCTATAAATAATTTTGCTCTAACAAATGGACAGACTATTGAAATATATTTACTTACTTAAATAATGACTCTGTGTTGAAGAAGGAAATAAAAAAAAAAAAAGCCCAGGAAAATATACTTGAAGTCCTGCAAATTTGACCAAATCTTGTTTAATGAAGACATGTACCCTAGCAAAATTAAAACACAGGTATAAGGACATGATAGCATCTTTGTKCTACCTTGATCTGATTAGTACCCAAGCATGAGCAATGAACTGATTGTAACCTGGATTGTGTCAATGCTGGCTATTTATTTAGCAAGTATATCCAGAATCTCYAGAGAACCTGTGCTTGGATTAACGTGCTAAAATTCACACCACGGCATCTGCTTCCACTTTTAAGCTATGCAACAGCTTGAAGTAAAACAAGTAGGTTACCATGTACTATTAATCATACGTTTGTTCCTCTTACGTATCCTAATCCCATGACATTTAGCACRCAGCCCTGCACTTTGGAAAAAAAGCTGAACAACATTGCCCAGAGGGGATTCTCATGTTTAGGGAGAGGAAAGGAAGAAGTGATTTTTCATCTTAGCGGAGAATAAGGTAAGTACTACTAAATGCAGAATAATTCATTAAAATATTTAAAAAAATAAAACTAAAAAAAAACATAAAAAGAGTATGTTAAAAAACAGTCCCAAATTTATTCATGGGCACCACTTGGCACTGAAAACCCACCCTAAATATTTCATTTTGCTCTTAATTCCTGAGCTTGTGTTTATCAGCTTCTTGATGATCTCTTATCAGTTCTACAGTGAAGCGGTGGGTTGGGCTTGAAAGTTCTAGTTTCACATACTATGAGCAGTGAAAGATAAATGTTGATCCAAAAAGTATTCCGTAAAAGTATGAAAGTRTCTCCTGACCTCCTTTTACTTTCCCCAAATAGTTATTTTCCACCAGATTTAGATTCTTCCCTATACAGAACAAATGTACAGTTTATACACATTCTAAAATTGACTTCTGCTTAAAACAAAATGCTCTGTCTCCTTCCAGTGTAGTTGGCTGAGTGGATTACAATATCTATATGCGAAGGTCAAGGTAAAGAATTGTTTATGCAAAGCTAAACACTGAAGGAGTTTTCGTGCTTTTCTTCAGGTAGAAAACCAGTTCAGGCATGTCAGGAATTCAAAGTTCAAGACTTAGCTGTGAACCGCGCTACCCACTAAAGCTACCTCACCCTAATGCAGCAAGGAATAGGAGTACACCAGGAAGATACATATATAAATACACACACACACACACACACACACACACACACACACACACACCGTATTTTAAAATGTACTTACTTTATCAATTCAAAGAAACTACCTGGCTCAAAGGATTGATGGTGGACTATAAAACCTTTAGCTTACAGATAATCAGCTCAAATTGGTAAAATTAAAGAAAGGTGCTTAGGTCTGTGCACAGACCATGGGAGACCTGAGGTACATCTAGGGATCTGATCAAGGCATAAAGTCATTCACATCACTACATTTGGTATCATGCAACAGCATATGTGTGGAGAAGCCAGCAGTGTGATGAAGGTGAAATTGTACTGGGATCTGCTGAACTGTTCTGAGCAGCACYACTCGGGCATGTTGGATAAACTCTATGGGAATAATTTTGTAGAGGGACAAGAAAAAGCTGACTTACCTTGTTCTACTTCCACTTATATAAGTGGAACTTATATAGAAGTTCTTATTTCATTTGATTATATTAGCCTAACCCTGATTCAAATACACAGAACAGAATAAGCCATGGAATTCTCTAAAATATTGAATCCATATTTATATACAAATTATATTGAGTATAATTATGTTTATATGTGATATTATTTAATGAAATTGCTATGTGATCAACAATAATGCACAATTTTGCAATTTTCAACTTTTTTAATTGTTAAATGCAAAAACTTGCTTTTTAAAATTAGCCAGACCAATATATATATATTTTTTTAAACTGCACTGCCTGTTTTCAGGATTTCTTGTAAGTGTTACTGGTGTGGAAAATGTTAAGGTAACACTATTAAGATATACCTTACAAGAATGTGCGTGGGTGTGTGAGTGAAGATTAAGTTGTTTAAAAACATATTAGGGAAAACATCACTACAGGCTATATGAAAATACGTAACAATCCTGAGATTTGTTGTCTTCTAACTCTCAGCTCTTCAGCTCTGTTATTTAAATGTCCTTCTACTCAATTCATACAACCACTTCTGAAATTCCTTGAGGATCCTGGGAGGGAGGAAGTAGTATTTTTTGTCTTTTAAATATGGAATTTGGAAAATCAGCATACCACCCCGCAGCATACTGCTTTGCAAACAGTATATTCTCTTTTCTTCCCTCAACTTCAAGCAAGCTTTGCTGCTGATCCTAGCAGAACATAAAAGCAGTAAAAGCTGAGTTTCTATGAGTTCTTTCCTCACAGATTTCAGGGCCCAGAGAAACATTTCTAATCCTTTAGCTTGATCTTCCATATTAAAAGAACATAAAATTCCAGCCAGTATCTCTGTGTTGGATGTAGTTGGACTATATTTTTCATTAAGCTATCAGTCCTTCAGGACAGCAAGAGATGGAGAATTCACCACTTAATTACTTCTGCAGAATCTCAGGATAAATCAGCATGCATTCAGCTTCCCAACCATGGCTATGCCTGAAAGTTTCAGAAATATATGACAAAACTTATCTGTGTTAAATGCTGTGAAAAAAGAAAATCTATGGGAACTCTTTGTGCATATCCTTAACTGAAGCATTCCATTGTGTCTAGTCTCATGCATCTGTTCCACACAATGAATGAAACAGAAAGAAATGATGCAGAAAAAAAAAAAAAGTATGGAATAGATATTTTTGACTAAAACAATACATTGTCTATCAATGACAGGATCATCAAGCAAAGGCATATGAAACAAAAATCAAGGTATATCTGCATTTGTAAAAATGTTTTAGCCAGGAAATGCAGCCCTGTCCCAAAGAGCTTACAAACACACTTATCCCAAATATAGACAAACCCAAAGGTAAAAACAGATCTATACTCTTTCAGTTGTGGAAGCCAAAGGACGAACAGCAATGAATTATATCTGGTCAAGAAAAAAAACAGATTTGCCCCACATAAGAGCCAACTTTAAGGTAAGGAAGTTGAGAGAGGTTTCCCTAGAGACAGAGAGCTCCAGATGTAGCCACTTGAGATGTGAACAATTCAATAATTGGAGAACGTTTCAGTGCTGCCTACACTAAAAAGTTAAATTCCTCAGAGCCTGGAACTTCAAAACAGTCAATAAGGTTTTATTTACATCGGTAAATGCTGAAAGTGGAAATAAAGTCCAATAATGTTAACAGTGAAAAAAGAAAAATAAATTACATATTTAGAATTATTTATTTCAATAGGGAATAATAGTAGCAATCAAGAAGAGGGAAGAATTTCATCATAGAACACATCAGCAATGAATTTAATTAACATTATCATGAGGCTCAGCCTTCCTATCAAGATATTATAACTTCAAACAATAGCAGTAACTACACAGAAACTAGTAGACCAAAACTACATTTGCTTGTTACTTAATATATCACAATTACAACACCTTTAACATGTAAAAAATTAATGAACTTGATTTTTATTTCTTAACTACACGTTCTTTTGAGACCTTTTTCAGTTTCTATATTATCCAGGAGTAGCAAGAGGCATTTTCATAGAARCTTAACTCTCTGGGATGACAGAAAAGGAGGATTAGTTAAGTGCCGGCTGCTTCAGCAGACACAACAGGGAGATTCAAAGAGGAAAGAGAAGGGGAAAAAAAAAAAAAAAAAACAGATTGAGCTAATGAAAAAATGCTTCCCTTCCCTTTCTTGTCCTCTCTTCTAAAATGTGAATAAAAAGTGGTTGGTCATTAATGGGCTATGATGTAAAGCTAATTTTCTGAGTTGTTTTTTCAAAAAAAAAAATCAGAAAAAAAAACTTTCCAGAAAGTTTTTTTTTTTGTGTTTATTTTTTGAAAAAAAAATGAAACAAACAAAAAAAAACCCTGAATTATGTCATGAGTTTATCTAGAGTCAATACATAAATAGAAATAAAACATATTATCCTGAGTTTACAAGCACTGTGAACCTAAAAGTTCAGAATCCTTTCAGGATTGTGCATTAGCACAAGTCAGGGCTGTGACCCAAGGCAGGAGTGAATGCAGGTCTTCTCCCTCGAGGTATAAGTTGTAGGCCAGTGAATGGCAGCAGGTACATACATGTGTATGGTAGCTGACAGATTTTAGATGAAAGGAGTGCATGAGTATTGAGTTTTTTTTTCCTAAAGAAAAAAAAAAAAAGACTACTTAAAAAGAACTATTTTCTAGTAAATACATTTTTCTATTGTGATTTGTTTCTTAACTCTTTGAAATCCTAAAATCCAAGTATTAACAAATCATACTGCTTCAGGTAGAACCACTGCTGGTGAAAACTGGGCCCTTCATTTGAATTAAACTGTCCTCCAAATAAGAAGGATATTTCTATGGGCCTGAAGCAATATATTTGAAAACAACCTCAAGGTACATATTARTTGCATGCACACAAGCCTGAGCCTTTTCCCTACACGTTTCACACGTGTATTCCATGCAAAATAAAACAGCTTCAATAAGGCAGATTCACCTCACACTTCCTATAGCCCACAGGCTAAAGCAGTTGTATAGGAAACAAAGTTTCCCAAGACAGAGAAGAAAAATGAGCAGAGGCCTTAAGGAGCAGTATGACTGCAATAAGCAGTGAGCTATCAGGTAAAAGCAGGACAGCAGCAACCTCATCTCTTTCTGTATTTAGCATAAAGCCCAAAATAGCCAGCATGTCTACCTGCCCAACTGACCTATAAAACTTGCTAGAGTTTAAATCTGCCCTGTTTAATACTAAGATGAGTTATGCCATTCTGAATTCATGTGAAAAAAARAATTAGGAGCAGAACTGAATTAGAATTCAGAGCAATTGTTCCTGCACTGCACCTAAATCTATTCATGCTCCAGATGTGTCTGAAACTGATCATGGAAGAAACCCAAATTTGTTAGGGCTTAAGAGCCTACAGTTAAGTAGAATGAATCCAGGACTTAATCCTGCTCGAAGTGTCCATTAGAGAAGGTCTGCTGTTTCAATCTGCAGCCATGCAGGATGTGGGTTATTTTGATTGCTTTATCTTTTCAACATGCTCAGTAGTATATCACCTATTCCTGAGAAAGAGGCTTCAAAGCATTTCCATCTTCAGCTTTTCATACAGATGCAAGAAATTGAAGAGGTAACAACTAGCTTTTTCTTCAAGAAGATCTTATATCTCTATACAAGCTGTTCAATATGGTTCTCTCAGGAGATATGCACTTGAGCACCTGGTACTGGAAATCCTCTTTATAAGGAGTGCACCCCAAAGTGCACTCCTGAGGTTAATAGGTGTAGATAGTGAATTAATACTGCACATATATATGTATAGTGAAGCCTAAAATCTATATGTGCCTGTATATTTGGAACTGATTACAGTGGCTCAAGCTCTTGAATTTAAAAGCTTTACCTAAACACAAGGCATTTTATTGGAATAAAAAATCCAATGCTTTGGGGACCCTGGAATAAATGTCTTTCAGCTTTAAATTAGTTTTAGGGACAGTAAGCACTAGCATGCTATCTGTTATGGGAAACTTCTCTTCTATGACACACTCCTGAAAATCACCAAAGCTGGTAGGATGGATTCCTACCAATTTTGCYAATGCAGTATCAAAGCACAAGCCTTTAGGCACAAAGAGCCTTATTGGAAGAAGTGGGCTTTAAATCAGGCTTCAAAYGTGTCTTTACTTCCTTTTTAATTATTTATTATTTTATAAATTTACTGTTTAATTATTTTAATTCCCTTTTTAATTATGATGTTCGATCTAAGTGACAAAGCTTTGAAAAGGCAGCAAGGTGTGTGGTAACAGCATTCCCACAGTCTGGAGGAAAACACACCTCTCACACAGCCAAGCGACACAAGTGCTGTGTTGATAGGTAAGTTAAAAGTTACWGAGTTTGGAATCCTGGCAAACATTCAGGGAAATGCTGTATCAAGTTGAATGAATTAATGTTTCACTAATGACTCGATCTTAAACAACTTGAAATCCTTCTTTGGAAAGACAGGAGGGCAGAAGAAAAAAAGAATTTGTCTTCTTAAAGAGCTTCCTAAGGGCCTACAGATAAATGAAATACTTGTTATTACTAACACCAAAATCTAATTACTTAAGTTTGTAAAGGAGAGATTAACTGAAGAAAATCCCATGGAAACCAAGCCACAATATCCTGACTTACGAAATTCTCATCTAGACCAAACCCAAACAAAAACCGATACATGACAAAATTCATTCATTAATTTACTCTAAGAGGATTTTCTCTCTGCTTGTATTACTGCTGGCTCTTAACTTGCTCCTCTTAAATTCTTCAATGCCAATTACATATATATATATGTCATATAGTTTCAGGGAAAACCTGAACAACATCCAACACGTGTTTATAATATCAAATTAATGTGATAGTATAAAAAATGCCAGAAGAGAATAATAAGGTAGGAGTGGTCCTTATGTTGAAATGATTCAGCAAGGCAAACACAATACATGAATATACCAGTCCTTACAACTCCGTTTCTCAGCAGAATCCCAYCTTAACCCACAGTGTTAGTTGTACTTTGCAAGAGCAGAAGAGAGATCTCCAAGTGCATTGTATTCCTTAAAAGAAAGAGAATTTCTCTAAAAACTTTTGCAGGAGAACTCTGAATAAGATTCATTATCTTGAATTAGCTCCATTGTTCTGTTGCAGTAATGCTAAATTAGCAAACATCAAACCCTTAGCAATAGGTGCTTTCATCATACCAGTGGTTTGGTACAGGAAATCCTAGGGACACAGATTGGATCCCTTTTCTTCAAGCAGGCTGCTAATCCCCCATCACTCAATGGTTATATAAAGTTTCAGCTTCGGCACATTCCCAATGCCTGCTAGCCCACAGAGAAGAATTTGGCAGAAAGTAGTTAATTACATAATGTAATACAAATGAGCTTTTGATGTAAGATTCTGAAGAGACAATCAAATCTGCCATGCTTTTGCTGAAATGTGAGTTGGACTGCCATGGAGAGTGTTTTTTAAAACAGCAGGAATGACTTAAATGAAGATGCACAAATTGCAACAGCTTAATTACAACGGATGCTGCYATTAGATTTTCTCCATTTTGAATTTAGCTAGATTTAGTTTATATGCATAGATTAAGAATCACTAACTTTGCTTGGTAGAAAGCTGTTCATGCAGCTGCAGTTACTTACAGATGTGTTTGTCCCTCTTGAATAAAAGATAATTTGATTTTTAGAGAAATCAGGAAACTTTCTAGACACATCTACTTACCAGGTTAACTATGGTAAGTCTCMGGTAACTTCCTGACACTTACCAGGTCTCAGGAAACTCCAGAGACTACACACTTCTAATGACAAGTGAAGTGATAAATGCTAAGACTCATCCTGAAGGCAATTCTGAATCCCTTGTTGAAAAGAGGCTGTGAAACCAAACAGGCTGAGCTGCTGCGAGCAYTGCTTATAGACAGCAGCCAATGTCACTTCATCCTTCCATAGAACTGTTTAGCCTGTCCCAATAAAAAATATTTGCAACCAGACAGTATGATTTCRTAAGTTTATTATAACTTGCCTTACGAATTCTTGTCTTTCTGCAGTCATTCTCATGTCACTAACAACCAGTGTTATTTCCAGGAGTTCTCAGTTTTTTTTCCACTTGGGCCTATTGTGTCTCCTTAATCTCTTTAATACTTGCATTTTGACCAAATTTTACTGCTTATTGGCATTCTTATTTTGCTTCTAACTAGGCCTTGYTATTTAACATAAAGAACAACTGAAGTTTTGTATTATTATTTAAAATAAAAAGTCTGCCAAGTACTTAAGAGTGCTATCTAGCACATCATCTTCCTTGCCTCTCACCTGAAAAATCAAACAGAGTTTTCAGCTGGGTAAAGCAAGCAGGATTCAGTTGCAAGAGCAGACTTGGTAATTTCTTTCTAGATACTCTGAGATTTTGTTGCAACTCTTTTTTCACTAGAAGTGTGGTTATTCATCAAGTGACCCAGGCTCAAAGTTATGGAAATGTCTATAACAAGAAGATGGTGTGTAGAGATTCTTCTATCCGCACAGCCCAACAGTTGGGATGCTCACTCTACATAGAAGACAAGGCTAGTGGCCCTGATTTGAGGAAAATCAGAACCAAAATTTGCCCTGGCCAAAGGGATGATCTAAACCATCTGCCTAAAGGTAGTTCTGGAATGCACTTCTCTGTATCTGCCTGTTCAAGCTCTTTTATTTTGTGAACATATTTGATGTTAGCAGAAAAAAAGAGGGGTTAAAAAAATAATAATAATAGAAAAGACAGATAGAGGGGAAAAAAATGGTAGTCCTGTGGCAACAATACTCATTTGGAAGATGGCTTATCATGGTCCACGACATGTTCTAAAGACTGTTTAAAATTGTAAATAAAAGGGAAGCAAACATAAAATGAAAACAAACCTGCTCAGAATATAAGTGGGGGCACATTATTTGATCACTCTAGAGATGTGAGTATGGGTTCAGATCCTCTGAGATGAAGGTAAGAGCTGCATTTGAGTTTTTCATGCTAGGACAAAGTGCCCTAACTACTGCGCAAAAGGAAATCACAACACAATTGCCTCTCCTTTCCAAGTCCAGAACAGCACTCAAAACTACTGAAGGCATTTGCAGTGTTTTGCTTTTATTAAAAGTAAGCAATTTTCAGGTGGGGGAGCTGGTGGAGGAAAAGCTTTGCTTTTGACTAAAACTCACTTTTGAACCCAAACAATAATAATTAAAAATAAACAATAAAAACCTTTGTCAAGACAAGCAATTACTTTTTTTTTCTTTCCTCCCCCTCTTAGAAAAGCATTTCACTTTAGCTGAGGGGGGGAGAGGGGACACTTTATTTTCTATGCATATATTTGGGAAATCAGGTTCAAGGAACAACCTGAAAACACTGGCTAACATGCTAGTACAAAGAAACCAATCCAACTGATACTAAAGTCAATGCAAAGACTTTCCTTTTCTGTAGGACCTGTAAAAGACTTTCTACACCCCATTTCATCAGCTTTGCCTAAAACGCCTAACCACCCSTATATATTCTAAGCTCTTCTACTTRGATTTCATTTTGCTGTGKCTGTGCAGCAACAGTGATGAACTTATGAACCAATCATTTATTTACAGGAAGCCTTTTTTGTTGTTGTTGTTAACTGTAGTGTCAAWCTACTATTTAAATCCTCCTGTAATATTTACAGTAAGAACTGTGACACGTGGAAAATTGTTTGGACTCCAGACTAGAGTATATTAAAACAGCAGCAACAAGATCTGGCAACAGATCACATTCCTATTCAGTAGCTGGCAAATGATTGAAAATACTGCCAAATATGCCATGCCCCCATTTTTAAGCCAAAGATGAATGCAGTTGAAATTTCTTGCAAAGACTGATGTGCCCAAATGCCGCATGTCAGGCCTGGCAATGATGCTGCAAATAATCCCTGGCAGTATTTTAGTAGTCTGCTTCTTCATGAACTGGCAGATACTGAGCTCCAAATGCCTGCCCCTGCACTATTATTATAGCTCATCTTGGAAAACATCAGTGTTACATCTTTGAAAAATGGCATAGACACCTGTTTTAGCTCTATAATTATACTCAGGAGCATCATATTATTCTCTCATGAAAGAACAAAGCATACGAGAATAGTGAAATCCCTAAGTATATTCTACAGTTAGTAAATAATTACAGAGATGAAATAATTATTTTTTAGAAAATTAGTGGAAGGTTGTTCTACGCAGTAGAAGAGTTTCTTTAACTAACATAATTTCTTGCATAATCATAATTGTAAAAAGTCTTTGAAGTTTTCTCTGAAGTTAAAGGCTTACCTCAGGGAATTGTTCTTGAAATATTCTTATTTTCATGAGGTTTTAAATAATTTGATTCTAGTACAGGAAAATGCAAYGCTGTGCAATTTGGAATAAAAAGTTTAAATGAGATTTAGGCAATAATGTAAATTACCCTTCTGTGAGTCCTGATGTTGAAATACTTTGACTTGAACTCCCAAAGATTGCTTTAAAAGGAGGGGGAAAAAAAAAGGCATTTTTGTTCCCAAAGGAAGGAAAGCTCCTCTTTCTAGAAGAGCTATAAGAATATGTCACTATTTCCTCCTGAGATCATTCTACTCTTAAGACACTACACTGTAAGATTTCATTTAGAAGTCTAAGAAGGATTCAACTCCTAAATGGGGCCGACTCCAGTTGGAGGCCTGTGGCCAGTGGTGTCCCCCAGGGGTCAGTGCTGGGCCTGGTGCTGTTCAATTTGTTCATCAATGACCTGGACGAGGGCACAGAGGGCACCCTGAGCAAGTTTGCGGATGACACCAAGCTGGGTGGAGTGGCCAACACTCCGGAGGGCTGTGCTGCCATCCAGAGGGACCTGGACAGGCTGAAGAGTTGGGCAGAGAGGAACCTCATGAGGTTCAACAAAGACGAGTGTAGGGTCCTGCACCTGGGGAGGAATAACCCCAGGCACCAGGACAGATTAGAGGCTGACCTGCTGGAGAGCAGCTCCGCAGAGAGGGATGTGGGAGTCGTGGTTGACACCAAGTTAACCATGAGTGAGCAGTGTGCCCTCGTGGCCAAGAAGGCCAAAGGGATCCTGGCTGCATCAGGAGGAGTGTTGCCAGCAGGTCAAGGGAGGGGATCCTGCCCCTCTCCTCAGCTCTGGTGAGGCCGCACCTGGAGTATTGGGGGTAGTTCTGGGCTCCCCAGTATAAGAGGGATGTGGAGCTCCTAGAGAGGGTCCAGCGGAGAGCAGGGAAGATGATTAAGGGACTGCAACATCTCTCATMTGAGGAGGGACTAAGTGACCTGGAYATGTTTAACCTGGAGAAGAAAAGACTGAGAAGAGATCTGATCAATATGTCTAATTACCTGAGGGGAGAATGTAGGGAGGATGGAGACAAACTGTTCTTGCTAGTGGCCAGTGACACGACAAGGGGTGACATCTCCATATAAGGAAGAACTTCTTCCCTGTGAGGGTGACAGAGCCCTGGAACAGGCTGCCCAGGGAGGCTGTGGAGTCTCCTTCTCTGGAGATCTCCCAAACCCGCCTGGMTGCCGCCCTGTGCCCCGTGCTCTGGGTGTCCCTGCTGGAGTAGGTGGTTGGACTAGATGATCTCTAGAGGTCCCTTCCAACCTCAACTATTCTGTGATTCTGTGATTCTGTGATTATAAAGCAGCAGTTCAGAGGAATACACTGTGAACGAATACATTGATCACAGAATGCAGTCAGATAAGAGATGGACAGATTATGATTCAAATTAAGGCTACACAGGAAACAGTTTCCACCACAGTGTTGTCATGGTGTTTTTTTGTTTGCTGTTGTTGTTTTATTTTTTAATATTCTGGTCCCAAATCAGGGTTAGCAGCTATAAATTTCATTTTTACCCTTCAACAGGACATTTTATGGAACTTAGTCTATGTAAGACACTTAGTRTGACACCAGCCTCTTGCAGCAAAAAAACAGAGCTACATAACATTGTTATGGTTAGTTATGGTTCACTACCTCAAAAGCTTCAGGTGACAGACAGGAAGAARAAGAGTAAATAGGCATATACACACCTTTTCTAAATATTCCACTCTATTCTAAATAAGCATATCCACCTATTCTACTGCGGCCCTAACTTGCTAACCACAAGTGATGGACACATTTAAAAGGATAAGCAAAATTCCAGATCTAGAAAGAAATTCACACCAGAGCACTTTAATGCTTCATTGTACTTGGCCTATCTCCATAGAGTAGGCTGAGATAATAACCCCAGACCATTATCATTTAAAAGAGACTGAGGAAACAGCATCCACATTTATAAATACATTGCTGTGTAAGTGGGGCATATCAACCATCAGAAGATGGATTTTGAGAGGATCTTTTTGTGCTATTCACAGACCATAAACTAATACTGCAACACACAAAGAACATTGTTTTACAGCAGCTCTAGGTGGCTCCAAAGTTAAAGGGCAAAGCAGTATCCTAATTCATGTTACTTGGAGAGAGGACTGGTGTTTTAGGTTCCACTGTTTGAGACACAAAAGAATGGAAAATATGAAATGTTTAGGTTACCAAATGTCTTACGGTTTCCTTATGTTATTTCTTATGTTATTTCTTTCAAAATAACATTAGCTGAATAATGCAAACAAATATTCATTTAYCAGGAATTTCAAAACCTCTTCTGATTTCAGTTGGATGACATAAGTTGAACTGTGCCATATTTCATAAATGAAATCCCATTCATTTCATTAACAGCATTAAAGGTCATCAGAAATTAAGTTTACTCCTGCAAAATTCCTAATACAGGAACTGGAAGAATTCTGAAACACACAACTCTACTGTAGTAGAGTGCTGGTACTTGGTGCTGAATCTTTCACCCTGACCTTGTATATATAGTCTCTTAGAAGGATCTGTCTTAAATCAAACACATTAAAACAATACTCTTGATATCATCAACATTCTGCAAAACATACCTGAGTTGCAGAACATTGGCTTTGATGTTTTTCTGAGGGCAGAAAAATAGCTAAAGAACATGCTGGATTTTTCATGCTGTTCTAACTAAGGCACTGCTGGACACTGCTAACAAGCCTGAGTTATTTTAAGCAAATATTAATGTTTTGACCACAGTTTTATTCCTTTTAAATATGATTTTATCATATTCAGTCAAGTAAATCTTATGAAATATTCTGAAATGCAACATAACTCAGCATTTTTCATTGTGTCATTGAACAGACTCAGGAATGCAAGTACCATCTTATTATCTAGCTATGTAATGCGTGAGTCGATAATGTCTGTGTAGCTTCCAAAGGCTCTTAAAAATGTCAGCTGCTGGAAAGTGTTCAAATAAAAGCAAGAGAACCATCACAAATGTCCCCAAGGAGCAATAAAAACAGATGGTTTCCTGGGAGTAAACTTTGCTCTACTTGAATTGCTCCTCTGACATGAATCTTTGAAACATCAAGGTTGAGCATTTATTCACCTACTAAAGAACAACTTTAAAATCATCTGCAATGTCACCATGTGTTCACATTTGTCATGAAAAAGATGATAGTATTACAAGAAAGGTACTTCTGTCTTTGTTCCATTATCCTTACTTAGCTTTCAATTTCTCTAACCTGTTTCAGTTAAGATATTTAAAGAAAAACAGACTATGTTACAAACTTATTTCACTACTATTCTGAGTTAGCACAGATTTCCAAACACATTTTCAAAGCTCTCTAGAGGCACAGTCTCCTCTTGCAGCAATGAATAATTGTGCAATCTATAAGCTATAGGATGTATCCATATGCAYTGAGTGTAATACTAAAGTTAGCTGCACTTCTTGTGAAAAAATGTAAGCTGAGTCTACAAGAGCTGTTAACTAGCTGGCCTGAAGTACTTTTTCCTGAGAACAATATTATTACATCAACCAGTAAGTTCACTAACTAATAAATCTCATCATCAGTTACTCTTAAAGCTATGTGGCATGTATTTAAATGAGATATTAAAGATCTTTCTCTTGCATCTTCCACAACCCTCCAAAATATTAACAGTGAGAAAAATTCATCAGTCACCCAATGAAGATCTTTAATATAAAAAAATCCCCACTGGTCTGTCAGAAATAGAAGCAGTTTAGACTTTGCCAAGTATGCCAAATACAGTGAGCCCAGATGGATATAGGAAAAGCAGCCTTATATATGGACCTTGTAAAAAAGGCAAGCAACTATAACTGCATATCCAAATATGGAAAGCTTCATCAAACTATGTTTACAGATACTAATGTGTATAGTCTCTGGGTGAGGAAGACATAGGTAAAACTGCAAAGCCCAGGCATCTGTGAGAGTAGGTTAAACATTTTTTTACAGAGAGATACTTCTTCAAAACTTCAATTTATAGTCACCAGAAATACAGTTCACAATATTCTAAAGAAAAAAAAAATCAAATCTGTAGTCCAGTAGTTAACATGGATTCCCCTTAATCAAATTCAGTGCTTTTAGGCTCCTGAAGCATACTTACAATTTTTCTCTTTCAAGAACTACAAAAGCAAAATTCTTATGAGTACTCACCACTATCTTCAACCATAAAATGAAAAATGTCACTGGTGGCATTGTCACCTGCTCGTAAAACGTAGCATATTTTCATATCATCAATATCAGCTGGAAAAAAAAACAAAGAGAAAATACATTTTACTTTAAATATCACAGCTAAGAAACTACTGGTATACATAAAAAAAATACTTGTCTCGAATAGCATAGTTTCAAAATGGAGCAGTCAAGATTCTCCATCACAGCTCAAGAATTTCAGTTTAGTAGAGTTCAAAGTTTAACAAATATCATTCATTGCCCTCCCTAGCAACCTCTTCTTGAATGTAATGATAAAAAGAACCTAAAGGAAAGGCAAGAATATAGATTCAACAGTGAGAGCTACTTCACATTCTTCTTCTTAAAGAAAATCTTTAAGATTTTCTTAAACAGAACTATCTTCACTGAGGCACTGACTCAGCTGCTGTCCTTCATCCTGACAATTACTGTAGCCTGTTCCAGGCTCCCTGAGGATGCCCAGTGAGTTGCATGGTATTTACCAAAGAAAATGTTGCTATGAATTTATTACATTCCACACCTTTCCTATACATACAAACAGGCAAATAAAATGGAACAAATAAAGAATGCACTTATATTTTTATCAAATTACCTTCTAATACATTAATATGTTAAAGAAAAACAATAGCCATATTCCATTCTGTTGTGAGACAAAAAAAAAAAAATCTAGATACTATGGCACACTCAATACTAAAGTAACCAATTATCTAAGACACTCAAACCAACATTACAAAAGAGTTTCCGCAAAGCAGAATATGAAAGAATATTTTCTAAAGTGAAATAAAACAGGAACAATATTAGTGAACATTGTTAGTGAACAAAATAGGACTCAGAGAGGGACTGATTTGATTAGAGAAATCTGTGCCTATTTCATCCTAAAGTGGATGTCTAAAATAAGCCAGACCAATTGCACTCTAAAAAGGCTAATCCATCTGTATTAACTAGGGAAAGACTCTGGGCAAGATATCTACTCTGTCTGATATGAAGTATGAAGCCTTCAACCCCAAGGGACTTGTCAGAGGTCACAATCTTTGTCTGCAATGAGATAAAAAAACATGGTATTTTCTCCATTGATTCTACCTTCCATTCAAGAGGTATGAAAAATTAGTCCACATAGTCCCTCTGCTCCTACAGCTAGATTACTTTTGGCATGTGACCTAGCTTATTTAAAGTAGTCTTAGATATATCTACACATTCTGTAGTAAGGAGATAACTATCTCTTAAATTGCAAAAGGGCCCTCTCCACCAGACCATCATTCCTGTGAGCATCTTTGCAAAGGAGCTGGCCTACAAGCTGCACGTCTGTGGCATCCTAAGCAGTGCTCACACACTACAGCGAGGCTCTCTGCTTTAAGAGCCCTGAGAGATGCTATTAAAGCAGACACACACCTGACTTCTGCAACACAAGTTTCAATTTGTATTTTTGAATCATCAATTTCTTTAAAGAAAACACGCAAAAGGTAAATAAATGCTTATCAATGATGTGGTCTCTTGTTTCCTCTCGTTTCTCTTGTTTTTAAGTTTGTGTATCTTGTTTTTATGTTGGTAAAATGGTAAAAATCCATTTCYGATGCTTTAAACTGCATGGGGCAAATTATTTTATTTATTCTTMAAGAAAAATTGGGGAAATTCCATTGAAGTGGAATTCAAATACTACAGAAAATCTCCTCCCATGTAAGGGCTGGTACATTAGTAAAAAGAAGCCAAAACCTCTTTTATTAGAACTCCTCAAAATCTACAGTGGCAAAAGTAGCCAGACATCTGGGGCAAACAAGTAAAGAACATTATCAGTAGGTCTGTGTCACTAAAGAATCTCTTCTATAACATTTGAAAGAAAGTTAAAGATCAAAAATTAATAGGGCTGTAAAGAGGATGCAAACAAATACCTTTTTATGCCAGTGCAGCAAATAAATCTTTCTTCCTGCAAACACTTACACAAGTATTTAGCTTTGCCCATGTGAGTGGCCTTATCAAAATCAATGGTTCCACATATATAAAGGTAAGCACTTGAGTCAATGTTTGAAGGACCACCCCATGAAAAAAAGCCACCTGTCATCCAAAAAACTTATTTTTAATCAAAAGAATCACAAAAGAATGACATTTTTTCTTTCTTTTTTTTTTTTTTTTTTTTTCCTCTGTTCATTAGAACATGACCATTAGAAGATCAGAGCATGTTTAGAGGATTTTACACTTTCCTGCCATAGTTGATTAAGTCTATGGTAGCTATATTAATTCTTACTCACTCTCAAGCTCAATTCATTACTGTGTAACTGCAATGCCTGCTAAGCATTCATGGAGACATTGCAATTCTCCTGCCATTAGAAATCCTGCAGATTTCTCCTATTACAACAACAACAACAAAAAAATACCCACACTATATTAGGACACAGCTTTGCATGCAAAACTATGCAAAATAGATTTGGCTGCTAAAATCTTCTTTATCCTCCTATAAATATAGTCTTTAAGTGCACTAGAAAACATAATTCACTCATCTCTCTGAAAGCACTTGCCAGAAAAGGAAGATGAAACCCACTGTCAGGAACGAAGTCTGAGTAAAATCTTGGTTCACCAAGTGTTAGATATTTGGCTGGAATAGCCAGTTTTGTATCTTTGGCCTCAGGGAACACACTGACCACCAAGACTTTAATTAAGCTCTTTTATTGCCAAAGCAGATTCTTACTCTCCCCTATCCCTTCTCCTTTTTTCCAGCCTCTCAGCACCCCTGCAAAGCCATGGGATGCAGCCTGGTCCATATTCACAAACCTGACCACATGAGACTGGAGACTCCCAAAATAACACTCAGCAACTTCATCACACTTGGTTAACTCAAAACACTATCCAAACACCAAATAACTACTTGTTATATACCACTGAATTTTAAATGTGAAAGACTTGGCCATCAGTAGATTTTTCTCCTTTTTTTAAGAAACAAATTATCTAATCTTAAGGAATATTTACTATGAACAAATTCCATCCGTGACTTGCAGAGATGAGTGCAGTACAGCTATACCTATATATTTTCCTTTGTATGTATTTTTATACTAGGGCAACACTAGAAACTACAAATTACAATGTGGCAAGTGTTTCTCTTTTTTTTCCTCTCTCTATTTACTACCACTACATTTTGAATATATAGCACAAAGAAGCAATAATGAATTGAAAATGTGGTTTTCATGTGTAATACGCAGCACCAGATATTTGAAGAGTATGGACACTTAAAAAAAAATACCGAGGACTTAATTGTGCTACACTCTAATAAACCTTTTGAACAATAGTTAAGTCCATGAGCTAGAGATTACCTACAGTACTTCTGGCAGAAGTATTTGATGTATACTGTTCAGAGATCCCAATACTGATTGTGCCTGAACAAGATACRCAAGAGGGAACAAATCTCCTGTACATACTGCATTCTGCACAGCCACGCTTTGACTGGAGCCTTTCAGTTCATCTTGTGAGCTGGGCTAATTTCCTTTCTAGCACTTGATAAGATACTGAAAAGCAATCTTGAACATAAAGGACAAGGCTGTTTGTCAAACATTCTCTCTGCCCCCTCTTTCAGTTGTAGGTAATCAGATCAGGCAGTCTGCTCACACAATGACTCTTTTTTCAATCCATGTTACCTCAATTCAATGCAGTCAGTCTATCTGTTCACACAAAGATGGCCCAAATACTAGGAATGGGGACATGAGGTGGAAGAACAGTAGGAAAGATCCCACACTACTGGTAACTCTCAAAACTCAACTGTGTATGACCTTGATCTGACTTCAGATTCAGCCCAGCTGGCCCAGCAGTTAAACCCAATGACTTCCAGACATCCTCTCCAACCTAAATTATAAAATAATTCTTTAAAAGATTGTGAAGATGCTTTATAAGCTCCATCAGGACCCACATTTGTCAATAAATTCAAAATATATTCAGTATTTTAGTAAGAGCTTGCTCTACAGTGATCCATTAGATCACTGTTTCAGTTCAGCATGAGCATAAAACTATGTATGAATTCACTACTTCAAATTTGACAACGTTTTTCATATTAATTAGAGTGGGCTACAAGGAACAACAGATAACCCCAGGCAGAGTTCTGAGTGTACTGCTTGGTCTACATAAGACCTCAGCATCTCACATTACTTTGTAAAACTGCAGCCTTCGAGGTCCCGCCAAGAATTTGTGTCTTTCTGCCACTCACAACCTCTCCCATACCCAAAACAGCTACAGAGAAGAGGGCATCTGAGGAGAAAGAAAAAGAGAGCACCCTTTCACCCATGACTCTGACTCCCTAGCTATGTGACCACCAATAACTTCCCCTTCCCTGCCCTTAACAGATGTATTATCCACATTTGGGCCTAGTGTTTTCTGCCTTTCACACAGCCTTTCCAATCACCTTCTCCCTCAAGTACTTCAGCAGCTCTCACAGAACAGTTCTCTGTGTTTGTTTTCTAAAATATAAAGCATTTTAAAAAGCCTTCAGGCAGTAGAACAGAGAGAACACAGATAGGTATAAGAGATGCTCAGGAATATTTGTTTACAGAGGTCAAAGAAGAAATACTAGAATAGTGTGTATTTCTTAAAAACACTCCTCAGTTCAACACAACCTTACAATTACAAAAATTTTGTAATAATAAGATAAAATTAATTACAGAATTACTAGGCCTAATATGAAAGTAGTTGCTGCAAAGGTCCATATTAGGCTTCTCAAAGTTTATGACATGAATTATGCACAGCTTCTTGGCCTTATTTTGCACAAATCCTCTCCAAGTCCCAGTCTTCTGGGACACGGCCAAGTGCCTCCCATGCAAAGTCATGGAGACAGAGCAAGCAACATGGTGTAAAGATCAGCTCCCAGGAAATTTGGGATACCAGCTCTGCCTGTCACTTAGGCCTAGCCTGCCACAAAACCTGGAGGTTTATCCTGCCTAGACCACTTCCCAAGAGCCTGTACATTCCTGTTCTGGTCCTCATATGACCAGAATGCTCTATCACCAGCTGTGGAGGTTTCTATCCATGTGGCAGGGTTGTCACAGACCAGAAAGCACCTGGTCATCTGACAGAAACACACCTGGCCACATGGCATAAAAGGGGGTGGGATTTACCTATCCTGAGTACCCCAAAGAGGCATGGGCTCATCATTATCACTATGCTGTGCTGTGGTCAATTTTCAAAGAACATTCAGTAATTTTGTGTTCTCCAGTGCAAGAAGAAAATATCTTCTGAGAAAGAAATCATTATTTATTCACTCACCCCCATTCTCTTTTGTTTCTCATGTACCCTTCAGTGACACTCATAATACAGCTAGCAGCTCATTACTGAGGCTTTATATTTAGAGGCTGTTGATCAAAGCTTAAACATTGTTTGGCCCTTCCTCATCCTCCCTTTCTTTTCCTTAGTGCATCACTAACARAGCAACACCTAGGGCATACCCACCATTCAAAAGTTCTTCAGGTCAATTCACAACATCTCATGTCTCTGACAAAAACATCACTACAGCCAAGACCATAACAGGGGTCACCTACCAGCGTGGGTTCTGTGCAGTGAAACACAGCCGACCCCTGTCCACCCCTACCACCTACCTAGCCCCGGCTGCCCATTCCTCTTTCCTTTTGATTCTCCATGCAGCTGTGCTGCCTGCACACTSCACAGCTGCAGCAGGCTCCAAGAAACCTCATTTCACTTTTAATTAACCAGCTGTTAACTCATTACAAAGCAACACGGAAATTTCTCTGGAGAATAGCTAATGCTCTCCTTTCAGTTAAAGAAAGTTCCTGCATAGCCTTTTTTAAGGCTGTATTTCGGTGTATAGAGCACATGTGGTTCTCATCCTATTTATACCACCCASTATTTTACTTCCATGTAAAAACTAAGTATCACTGACATAATTTTGAAACATTTACATTACTTAATTTACCACAAACACTTTGTGGTTAAGACTKGTGTAATTAAGGCAACAAATGCAGCCATGATATATTACCACCCTCTGCTTGGGAAATGATTTTGCTTTTAAGGCTAAGTACACTCAGACCGTATAGCAACTGATATTCTAGGCATGGCATGATCATTAGTTAATAATAGCATGGCCACTCCTGCAGCATTTTCTAAATAAAGCTTTTTAAAGAAAACCGTCAGCCTCTAAAGATCTGCACAGCCCAATTTGGTTACCTGCATTTGCATCGCTAATTCCTCAACACAAGCAATGGYCTCCAAGTTCTTTGGTCTGTAAACTCCCAAAGCAAAGATGTTTCATTACTCTGTTTATCCAATGGACCCTCTTTCCTGTCTATGCAACTGTAAACACAACATGTACCTACATAAAGAGAATTAAAACAAAATCTTTTTTGATAAATTTGCATTTTGGAAATGTTCTCCCATCACTTGTTAAGGAGTGTAACATGACCAAGAATGTTTCCAGTGACCTAAAGCAAGCATGTAGTATTGCAATACCTTGTGTGAACTGGCTGATGCTATGGTTGCCTTTCCCCAGGTGGATCAGGAAGCCATGGCGAGGACCCTCTGTGATTCTGATCTTGAGAGCAACATGTGAACTGTCTCTGTCTTCTACTTTGAGTACCTTGTTGGTGATCAGAAACCCTGTGTGACCTGTAGCCAGAATACGGAGGGTTGGTGCCCCCTTGTTTATTACGATCTGAGGTACATTGTTGTCCACGGCCATTATCTGAATCTTCATAGTCTGAGGTTTCCTCGTCTCAAACACAGTGTTGGGAAAGACATAGAAATCAGTRTGAGTGCCATCTGTAACAGTGAAAGAGAAACTATCCTCAACTGATTCTGTGCCATCATGCTTGTAGCTGATTAGATTTTCATTCAGATCTTGTTTCGTGAAGGTGGTGACTGGTTTGGAGTTATTGAACATGATTTGACCATGAACTGGTACTTGTGTGATGATAAACTTTAGAAATGCATCAGGTGTATCTCTGTCTTCTACTGTCAGTTCAAAAGGGGTTATCAGTTTGTTTTCATTTTCACTCACCACCAGCTTATGTACTGTGACCACAGGTTTCTTATTGTCCACATCACTAATTGAAATTCTGAAAGTACGAAAAACAGGGTTATAGCCATCAGTCACCTTGAACTCAAAGCTGTCCATTTTCACCTCATCTTCTGAAGTGTGAATGTAGTAAATTTTATTACCTGCTAACAAAAGCTGAGTGAAAGTGGAGATGGGCATCCCRGGTTGATCTGTACATTCAAGATGACCACGAACAGGTGCTCTGGTAATGGTGAAAACTAAGTTCTCATCTGGACTATTCAAGTCACTCGTGCTAAGCAAATCGGTTGTAAGGGTTACCTTACCTCCTTCCTTCAAGGAAACCCCTTTGCTGATTACATCTGGGAAGACAATATCAATGCTATTTATAGTCACATAAAAGTAGCGATCAATGAGAGGATTTATTCCATCTGTCACATCAAATTTGATGAGATCACGAATTCCTTCTCGTCCARAATGCATATACTGAATTAAGTTTCTATCCACCTCGTCTTGAGTGAAATTCATCCCCACGGTTACATTCTCAACTCCTCCTGAAGGCTTTATTCTCTGTAAGAGGCCATGTCCTGGTCCGTATCTTATAATGTATGTCAAGGTTTTGTCTTCAGAGTCTAAGTCAGTAGCCTTCAATATTCTGTTATGAATAGTTCTAGTTTCTCCTATTTCAATCTCCAAACCATCATTGATGGCCATTCTGGGTGTCTCATCATCTACAGGAATAACCATGATGAAGATCCTTTTCAATACACTGTATTTACCATCTGTGAGTTTCACCTCAAAAACATCCTCCTTTGTCTCGGAGTCGTCATGTTCATAAAGTATGCTGGAGCTCTCCATTATCTGATCCACTGAGAAGCTCTCCACCAGGACAGTTCCATTGACCAGCTGGTTCACAATGTGGCCATGTCTGGGAAACCTGGTGATTGTGAACATTAAGGTATCGGCAGGAACGTCCCCATCAACTGCACTGAGGATAGGGGTATCAATAACGAGGCTCATGCCTTCCATCACAACAAACTCACGCATAAAGATTTCAGGCTGTTCATCATTGGATGGAATAATGACAAYGGGGAAGTGGTGCCTCTGGGAAAAGTTAATGCCATCAGAACAGCGGAAATGGAATCTGTCTTCAACAGGCTCCACACCCCTATGGATGCTTTGAACGTAAAAAATATGCCCTTGGCGGAGGTCTTTCAAGGTAAACGCACTTATAGCTGTACCTGCTCTGGACCTTTCAGAGCCTGGGGCTGGAGAAATGTTCTCTATATATCCAGATGCGGGCTGAGCAACAATGGTGCAGAGTATATCATCATAGGGAGTATCCACATCGTCAGCCCTCAGGTGAGCAGGCGTAATGACCTGTTTGTCACCTTCCGTTACCATGAACTGCTCCCCCACAAAAATCTCTGGAGCTTGATTGTCAACAGGGAGAATAGTCACCAAGACAGAGACTCCTTGAACAACATTGCCTCTGATGCTCCACTGCTCTGACAGGTCAGACAAGGTAAGATTGAAAGCATCCTCTTTGGGCAGAAGGCCTATTTCACCACCAGTATGAGCATATACCACAGCCCCATCCAGTAGATCTCTCTGGGAAAACCTCTCCGCAGGCACCCCTTGGACCAAGATGTCCCCATGCTGAGGAGAATCCTCTACGATGAAAGTCAACATTAAGTCATCTGTATCCTCATCTGTGCCCTGGATGACGTTAGCAGTGATTTCAGCAGCACCATTCTCCAGCACATCCAGGTAGGAACCAACAGTGCCTGGGGGCAACCGTAAGGTAGGAACYTCATCATCAACAGGCTGCACGTTCATTTTCAATGTGATGGGCACAACGTGAACCCCATCACTCACATCCAGACTGCAAGTATCACTGTTGGTCTCTGCTCCGCTGTGCACATAGACCACCCTCCCTTGCCTGATATCCTCCAGGCCAAAGGCAGCCCCCAGAATCAAACCATACCCAGAGAGCTGCAACTGGCCATACCGAGGAGCCTGGGTCAGAATGAAGCGGAGATGGGCAAGTTCAGTATCTGTGTCACTGGCATCCAACTCAGCCTGACTAAGCACATGGCTGCCTCCCTCAGGCACAGTAAAGCCAGTATTAGTGATTTCAGGAGGCTGGTTATCCACAGGCTGCAGGTAAATGGTAAAAGTCCCTTCAGCTGCATTGCCAGCTGCATCCTCCACCTGATACTGGAACTGAACCAAGTGAGGGGCCACCCCCAATTCCTCCTGTGGAGGACGATAGGAGATCTTGTGGTGGTTGATCTGGGCCTGCGTGAAGTGGGACACTTCCACAGAGTGATCCTCAGTCAGCACGAGGGATCCAAGGCGGGCTCCGAGTACATCCGGAGGATGGTTAGTGTCCGTGGGGGGCTGGATTATTCTGTAGCGCAGCTCACGGTCCCCTGAATCCTGGTCTGTGTAGCACAAGTTCTTCCTCCGCAGTGGGGTCACCTGCTGTTCTGCAACAATTAAGTGCAGGCTGCTGCTGCTATGCAGCTCTGGGGCCAGTCGGTCTATGGGGTGTACTCGGATCACAAAAGTCTGTGGCCCAGAGCGGTTGGGTGGATCATTGTCATCCTGTACCCTAAAGATGAACTGGTCCAACACAACCCCAGGTCCGGGGCTGTGAGGCCCCAAGTGGTGGTAATAGAGTCGCCCTTCCACAATGTCCTGCTGCAGCCATTCCCTCACCGGCTTTTCATAGACTAGGGAGCTCCCCGCTAAACCTGGCACTCTCCTCCAGGARAAAGCCTGATCTTCTTCCTCCTCCTTCTCCCAGTCAGGAGGTGGCTGGGCTTGACGGAGGAGGAGCTGCCCTGCGGTAGGGCCAGACTCCACTGTGAAGAGCAGGACAGCATCCAGCGAGTCTATGTCAGTAGCACTAAGAGCACGGGCGCTGATGGGCACCGTTTCACCCTCCGCCACAACCAGCCCCGTGTTCGCATTGAGTAGCGGTGGCTGGTCATCAGTAGGTATTAGGGTAATGGGGAAAAGAAACTCAACACGGTGGCGGGAGCCACCATCCTCCACTCGCAGCACTAGGTTGTCACTGAGAGGAGACTCACTGCCATCATGCTGGTAAATGACCCGGCCGGCTGCCAGCTCGGCCACTGTGAAGTGTTTACGAGGGACAGCAGACGATGGTGTATCCTCCAGCAGGGTGAGGTGGCCATGCCTGAGCCCTGCCACCACGCTCACCTTCACCTGCTCCAGGTCATCCTCATCACTGATAACCAGGCTGGGGCTGGGACCGGGGCCCGAGAGAGGCCGCGACTGCCCCTCATAGAGCACAAGGCCGGTGTTGCGGGTCACCACAGGCGCCAGGGTGTTCATGGGCTTCACCACAATCACAAAGGCAAAGGGCTCCGAGGCAGCACCCTCAGGGTCCAACACCTCCAGCTCCAGCTCAAAGAGTCGCTCTCGATCTGAGTCCTCGGCAGGYGGCTGGTAGGCGATGCGCAGCTCCCGCACGTCCTGCTGGCTGAAGGAGGAAACGGGCAGGCTCCGGTCATCCGTGCTGACCATRTAGCCCTGGCCAGGGCCGAAGGGCGACGTGATGTTGAAGAGCAGCAAGTCTGGCGGCGACTCCGCATCCTCGGCCGCCAACATGTCGGGCGTGACGGCAGTGAGGACAAACTGGTCCACCTCCATCATRAGCATGGCCAGAAAGCTGGGCTTGGGAGCCGCGTTCTCCGCGCCGGCGCGGATCCGCACCAGCACCTGGAAGAACTCGCGCTTGAGCAGCGCCCCGTCGCCCGCTGCCTCGCGCAGCTCGGCCACCAGCGGCACCAGGTCGCGGTTGGGGGAGCCGCCGGCCGCCGTGTGCCGGTAGCGCAGGCCCAGCCGCAGGAACTCCTCGCAGTCCCAGAGCGCGGCGGGCACRGGGCTGCCGTCGCCCGCCAGCTCCCGCCCGGCCGTGCCCGGGTAGTTGAGGATCTCCCCGTAGCGCGGCAGCCCGGCCAGCGCCGGCAGCAGGCCCACRCGGCAGCGCTGCCGGCCCGGCTCGAAGGCGAACTCCAGGCTGCGGGCGTCCAGCGGGTTGCTGGTGCCGCGMAGGCGCTCCACGCTGAGCGGCACGTTGCGCGTGACGATCTCCAGCTGCGTGAAGAGCACCTCCACGTCCAGCACCAGGGGCAGCAGCACGGCGCGGCTCGGCGAGTCGTAGCGCAGCTGGAGGCGCACGCGGTCGCGCGCGGGGCTGCGGCCGCCCAGGTGCGAGTAGCGCACCTCGCCCGCGCCGAACTCGCACGGGAAGCGCCGCGGGCTGAGGCGGCCCGGCCGCTGCCACAGCGGGTCCTCGTCCAGCACGGTGAGGTGGCAGCGGTCCCCCGGCTGCACGCGCAGCACCAGGTCGCGCGCGGGGTCCAGCCAGGCGGAGCGGCCCAGGGGCACCCGCAGCCCGCGGTTCGCCACCACGATGGGCGCCAGCTCCGGCCACCACGGCGAAGCGGCGGCGCTGCCCGGCGGCGGCTGCGCCCCCGCGCAGCCGGCCAGCAGCAGCAACAAGCCGGGCAGCAGCCGCAGCGCGGCGGGGAGAGCCCGCATGATCCCCGTCGACGGGAGGGAGCGTGGCGAAGCGCCGGGAGCGGCCGCTGCTCCGCGCTGCTCCTGCTGCGGCCGGCGAGCGCCCACCGCTCAGCCCGCACGCACGGTGCGCTCTGCCGGGGGGCGCGCCCGCCGCCCAGAGGCGCCCCATGGGCCGCCCGCCCCTGCCCCCCGCGCGGCCAATGAGCATCCGCAGAGGAGCCCCCGTCACGCCGCGATTGGGCAGAGCGGGCTGTCAATCTGCACACCGAAAGCCGCTCCCCCCTACCCCCCACCCGCGGTAGGGCTGCACGGCAGGTTGCAGGGGGAGGGCGCGCGGGAGCGGTGCTCGCCGCAGGAGGAGGCACACAGAGGCGGGCGGCGGCACCGGGGCTCTCCCTGGTGGCAGCGGGGCACTCCTCGGCGGCGGAGCACTCCCTGGTGGAAGCGGGGCACTCYCTGGCGGCCGCCACCGCCTCCAGCCCGCCCGCCCGCCGGAGGAGACAGAAGGAGGGAGGGAGAGCGGGCGGCGCTGCCTGCCCCGCGTGCCGCACCGCTCCTCAGCCCGGGGCGGCGGGAGCGCCGTGCCCCTCCTCTTCGCAGCCGCCGCGCGCACCTCAAACCCTCCGTCCCCGGGGCGGAGCTGAGGCGGGAGGGTGTCCCCGGGGCACCGCTGCGGAGCTGAGGCGGGAGGGTGTCCCCCGGGGCACCGCTGCGGMGCTGAGGCGAGGGGGGTGTCCCCGAGGCACCGGACAGGCGGGGCGGCCCTGAGGGCGGCGGGTAACGGCCGTCCCGCAACGGCCGCCCCGCGCGGGTAACGGCCGCCCGCGCGGGTAACGGCCGCCCGCGCGGGTAACGGCCGCCGCTCTTCCTCCCTCTCCGGAGTAACGGGGCGCCCGGGCTCGCCCCCGCCGCGGTGCCCCGCAGCGCCTCGTGTCTTCGCGCCAGGGAAAGAGCTGATAAATATCGCCCAGGCAAAACACAGGAGCCGGTATCCGGTTTCATTGCTCGCAGGTGACCGCTCGCAGCGGTGGGGAGAATAAAAAACCTTGCGATATTTTTGTACCCTTGTTCCCGCAGTTAGAAACACGCTGATAATAGTTGTGAGCGTGCAAGAGTTGCCTGCCTTTTAAAACTCTTGATGCCAAGTGCTGAGTTTTATTCATCCTCCTCCGCTGCTAAATCTGCATTTCTTTCTTAGTGAAAAGTGATACACACACACAAAAAAAAAAAAAAAATTCCAACAGTGGGAAAACAAAATTAGGAAGGAGGGGCAGATTCAAGGCTGCTTGGAAGCCACTTTGTGGGAACCTGTGGTGCATTTGTTAAAAAGAGCAGTATCTGGAGTTGTCTTTCAGAGGGGGAACAGGACTAGCACGTGCAGTCCTCCACGTGCAGCTGCATGGGAAAGCCAAACACAGAAGATGAAGTGTAGATGCGGTCGGTCCTGCCTGCATCTCGTTGTTGATACCTATGAATGATTCAGCTTGACTTGGGGTAACGGGCATCTTTTCCTACAATATTAGAATTGCTGTAATCTGTGGTGTTTTTGTTTGCTTGTTTTTGTATTCTGTATTGAAATGTTTGTGGAAAGCTGGAGAAACTCCTTTGTTATACAAGYTCCACTGAACTTGGACACTGCTGCAAAGGTAGAACTAAGACTGCTAGCTAGCTAGTAAGGTCAGCAGCAATAATGCCAATTTACGCACCCGTATATGGCAGTCACATTGTATTTTGGTCTTCTTCCTTAGAACCAAGGAGAGGTAATTCAGTAGAAAAAAAAAAAATCATGAGTCTGAGAGAAGACTCATGATCATGGTGTTAGTGTCTCTGCCTTCGGAACTGACAAGGTTCCAGGTAGTGTGATTGGAATTACCCAGGTGTAATGATCTAGCGACATCCCTTTGGCTTCCCTTTACTGATAAAGCTTCTCTAGTATGGAGACAGGAGGTTGTGGAGTCTCCTTATCTGGAGATCTTCCAAACCCGCCTGGCTGCCACCCTGTGCCCTGTGCTCTGGGTGTCCCTGCTGGAGCAGGGGGTTGGACTGGATGATTTCCAGAGGTCCCTTCCAACCTCAACTAGTCAGTGATTCTGTGCATTTAAAGGACTATCCACCTTCATCAGCATGAATATATTAGTATATAACTAGTACATTCATATGTTCTTGTTAAAGAAGTATGTATTATATAAATTTGATTCTAAATTTAGGCTGTGACAAAGTTATAAGAAAGGTGTTCAGTACAAGTGTTCTCTTTTATTAATTTCAAAAGAGATTTATATTTTCTTTAAATAAACTCTATTTTGTATAGTTTCCAGGTTAAATCATGTGTGTATATGAGGAATATGTGCATGTGTATCTGGATAGTTAGAAAGTGAAAATGGGTAATAAATCATTAGCAAACAAAATTGTTTAGCTTTTTACTGTCAGGAAACAAGKTCTCTTTGGAAAGATGCATTTTTTTCTCTTGTTTTTTTAATCATGTAACAGTGCTAGGGGTGACAGGTAATGATATACATTGTTTTTTTTTCTKTTTAATGGTGGCATCTTTGAATTATATTTATAATAGACTGGTCTCTTCTATTTCCAGATCATCAAAATGTTTGTTGTGGTTTCTCTAAAAGTCATACCCAGAGCATCTCTTTAAAATTGGTAAAGAGAGTTATGAAATCTGATCAATGATCAAAGAACACGTTTTGAAGTACTTATGCTGAAGCTAAGGGGCAGAAGGGCATTTTCAACAAATTAAGAATCTGAGAGACAGCTTTTTAATTTAAAAAAAAAAAAAAAAGTGAAGGAATGGGATTGACCCTTCTGATATAATTCACTGTAAGTTTCTGATACAAAACTTTCTAATTTTACCATAATTTAAYAGATGTAGGGTCAGATTCTTTGATCTTTATCCTTTCCATCATCGAGTAGTAAATCTCTGTACAAACAGGAACTGTCCTCTTAGTTTTAGTGGTTGTTGTCTGGTCAAACAAGTCAATGAGCTCTTGAGGCACAGTCCAAGCAAAAGTACATGATACATTTTTATTTTSACATCACAACATTTTTCTTTTTAAGTGTCTCAAATTACAGAGTTGATTAGAATTTTGGAGGCATTTTTCTTGCCTTGATGGCTGGCTGAATTTTTTGGTGCCAAAAGTGGTCTGCAAATCTTTCTTAAAGAAAATTCATCTGGGCTGAATTCTCTTCCAATTACACAGCTGTAAATCGAAAGTGTCCTGTCAATTGTCACCAAAGTCAGTGTAACAAATCAGTCCAAAAGCAACTGGAATCAGAATTGGCTCCAGTGACAGGTCCATTGATCTCTAACCTTTAAGTTGCTGATGAATAAAGTGAATGGTATTTGAGTGGGGAGGGATGGAAGGATGGGGGATTCTGGAGACTTTTAAAGTGCTTGTAGCTCTACCACACTGAATATTTAATCATTTATAATATATTTCTGAATGTAAACAAAACTATAAAACAAATAAGAACTGCTCATTTATCAGGGTGCTCAAGGAATTCAATTGAGGAACATTTCCTTCAAAATAAATTACCTGTGAAGTCCATCACRATAAATCAGAGTCCTCTATAATTTYAGACATTTAATTTACAAATGAATGTAAATGTAGATATCCCTGCTTGAAAAGAGGGGGTTGGACTGGATGATCTCTAGAGGCATCAACCATTCTGTGAATCTGTGAAATCCATTCTTATTTTAAATAAAATATTTTTGAGGGTATCTAGCTTCTGATGAATCTTAGATTTATATTTCWTATTGAAGCTACAACTCCCAGTTTCTATGTTAAAGATTCAGAGTTTACTGCATACCAATACACATAAAAATGTTTAGTTATCAAAGTCTGCCCTCTGTTGATGTGGAATAATCTTAACATCTTAATTGTTGCCAAGCCTGATTTCTATTACAGTATTTTTCATGGGCGTTTAGTAATCAGCTACAGAATTAATTCCAGAAATTCTCTTAAAATAAATTAGGAAAACAAGTCAATCTTGATTTTGACTACTGGGAAGGGAGGAAGGGAGACCAAATATGACATCCTGAGATCTGGCCTTAAAAAAAAAAAAAAAAAAAAAAAAGAACACGAAAAAACAAAACCATTTTTAAGTAGGTAGCATCAAGTTTTGAATCATGCATCTAGAAACACAAAAAAAAAGATGCAAGGATTCTTGTCAGTATATATAAATTTCCAAGGAGAGGATGAGATCAGCAAATATTATTTATGGGACATTCGAACACTTACTGATGATATAAGTATTTTTGTTGTTACCATTCAACTTTGAGATGCCATCCTCTCTTCTCCCATCTTTGCCTTATCTCTGAGAGCTGGAGAAGCTCTATGAACTCGAGTTTAATTGCTTCATGTGTAAGACTAAGGCATAAAGGATTTTTCAGTACTTACGGTGACAAAGAGAAAATTTTTGTCCTCCACAGTCGGTATGATAGGTGATTTTGTCAATAAAGATCAAAGAGCAATCACACATGCATAGAATGAAGATCTGAAAATGAGCCCAATGAGAAAGCTTCTCACTTCCCTGAGTGCAGTTGCACTTCTTCAATAGCTTTTGAGTTACTTCCTCTCCCATTTTTTCTTCTTCCTTCAGTTATCGAGATAAATTCTGATCCAAGTGGCTATTTGTAAACTATTGGGTCTGCTCATTTACCTGGATATAAACGATAATATCCTTAAGCCATAACTCTCATATATCCTTTTTTTTTTTTTTTTTTTTTCCTCCTGAAGATTTGGAGAGATGGATAGCTAATTCTCAAGAATCTCCTTTCTTCCTCCTGAAACCTTTTTTACCCTCACTCATTACAGATGTGGTGTTTTCTGTAACCTAAACTTCATTTCTTTCATGATTTCTGTTACAATCTAATCATCTGTTGCCCTTTAGGCAGAGGTGTTCATTAAAAGTCCAGTCCCACTCAGTCTTGGATACATTTTTGTCCCCTTGCAACAGGCAAGAAGATTCAGTAGTAGTGTGAAGAAATGTCACTAGCTTCTGTTAGGATAAAATTGAATTCCTTTGCTACCGAAATGCTTTCACAATCCAGTCTCAAAATTTTATACTGTTGATGCTAGGACAAGTGTAATGCTGATTTCTGCCTTCTCATGTACATACAGCAAATKTGACCGCATGACGGAGCCTACATTCATTCCAAACCCAATCCAAAATGACTCTCTTCACTTCTAAACCCCTTCTCAGACCCTTGTCTTTGTACTGCATGATGTTTCTCCCCAGACTGATTGCTCTCACCTGCCTGGCGTTGGCACTCTGCCCACCCTCCACGTCCCCAGTGCTCATTACAGTTTAAGCTTTTTAAAAATCTGCTTCTCAGGGTAAGTTTCTTAAAGTTCCTTCCCATTTTAGATCTCATCATTAGCTTTTCTGTTTGTTTGTTTTTCCTTTCATTTTTCCTAGGCCTTTTGATCACTCTTACTGCTTTTGTTTCAAAGCCAAAATAATACTGCTTGATCTGCTAYTAACAATAAGCAAAAACTTGGTAATTAACTAGATTAAATAAGTGGTTCCATCAAGCTTCCTTACCTACAGTTTATGTTTTGTGTTTGGACTCTTTGAAGTTTTTTACTATGATTGTGAAATTTATAATGTTCCTTCTATATGTWCACACACACACACACACAGACTCTTTGATGTTTAATCAAGGCAACTGTAAGGTCACTCTAACCAATAACTATTTTAATAATATGGTTAGGAAGGTAGTCTCTTTGAGATGTCTCAGATTTCCTTTGGATGAAATTGGTAAATGAATGGAAAAGTTCTTTCTAGGAAGTGATCAAAAGCTGTCAGCACTGACAAGCTCGTTTCAGCATGCAAATCARAATAAGTATGTATTGGTATGGGTATGTATTGTGTTGTAGCTTATTTATACCAGTTGCAATTGACATAAATCGGTATATGTATTAARCATCTATACGATGTATTTAGTGATAAGTGGATACCTAGTGGCTGGTGGATATCGACACAGTTCCATCCTCCATTTTTAGGTTTATTTGAATTGCCAGTATTCCTTGCAAAGCTTGAAACTGCCTCTGTTGGTAATCTACTCTAATTTATATTGTCCTGTTTCATTTGCAAGTCATTGAAATTCCAGTATAATTGAAAGTGTGAATGTTTCCTTAATGAAACAAATAGGGAAAGTTTCCCAACACCACTTGCTCCGAAAAAGTAAATAAGGAAACTACTTAGTGGTAAGAGATCATATCCAGACTAAGTAATCTAACTCCTCCTGTTCCCAAAACGCCCTACAAATAGGGSTTTTCTTGGTAGGAGACCTGCAACAGTGTGATTTAGATGATAAAAAGATCAAAACTAAACCAGTCAAAAGAATCTTAATGAAAAAAATGCTGTCTTTTTGCAGAAATTTTCTGATGTTTTCTATCTACACACTCAGACAACAAAACCTTACAAAATTATGATTCAATAAAAGTTCAATAATACAAAAATACATTTACTGCTGAAAGAGAATTAAAATTTATCATAACGGAAGTTCCAACTAAGGCTTTTTAAATCCATATATCATATGCTATAAAAAACCTAAACTTTAGAAAGGCCAAAAATTAGCATTTGGGGATCAGCTTCACCTTGTTCAAGCACCTACTCCTCATTAGCTTTCACAGTCTTCAAATTATTGCTTTCACTCTTAAACTGACAACCGCTGTAGAAAATCACACTGCAGAGAGATGGATTAACTAGATGTTCCTCTTTAAACATAAAGTAATAAAGTGAGATGCCTAGAAGCTAGAAATCTAGTGTAAGTTTGTTTTCTGAGTCCCCACTATGGCCAGCTGCAAAATAAGATTAATTTCATTGTAGCACAAATGTTAAAGATGACTGAGATGAAACTTCTCTAAAAAGTTGTCTATCTCTCTCTCCATTGACTATAGATCAGTGTCTTTTTGACTAGGAGTAGTGCTRTTTTGGCTGTGATGATTTAAGGTGATCCTTTTAAATCGTAATAAGACTTGTGCATAAAATTTTGTTTATCAGTACTAATAGAAGTTACTAGAAAAAAAACATGGAGAGCCTTTGAYAAGCTTATATTATCTCCTGGCCTGAGTCAGAAAGAGCAAACTGAGAATATTTGCTCAAAAATAACTTTCTTATGATAGCTCCATTAATCAATTTGAGGGAAAAAAAAAAACGGTCAGTCAAGTGAAATTAAAAAAAAAAAAAAGAAAAGAAAGAAAAAAAATGAAAGAAAAAAAAAAGAAAAAAAATGAAAGTACAGGATACTGAAAAGGATCATCTTCCTCCAATATGGGTTATGATGGTTAATGATTTTCTACAGGTGTTTCAGCTTCAGTTGAATAATGAATGGTGGAAAGAGATAGTATTGCACCAAGTTATATGGTCATGTTWTTATTAATGCAGCTCATGATAAGAGGTAATCTATTTTCTATGGAATAGTGATCTTGCTGGTTGAGAGCAAAGACATGTTTAATAGGACATGTATTGTTGCTGCTCTTCTCCAAGCAAATGCAGCAGTCCCTAGATACACACTACTGTCTTTTTGATGTGTTTTGGTTGGCTGCTTGTTTTATGCAGGTAGACATGTTTATCCATAAGTGAATACTTTGAATTGTTGATAACATTGCAGTAATTCTACATCTGACAGCAGATTATGTTTCATAATAGTATTTAAAAATAGAATTTAGAATTTGAAAATATCTGAGTCAAGATATTGCTTTTGCATCTTAACAGAGCTGTCCTTTCATTTTATCAACTAAGTATTTTTTATACACAGTCATGTTATATACATGACATACTGTGCATTTTATACAGTATACAGTCATGTTCTTTGACAAAGATAGTTAAGCTAGGTCCGGAACTTCACTCAAACAAACTGTCAGGTATTCCCAAACTGAATGCTTTTAATGATTCAGGGCACTATGGTATGTGTCATAAAAAGAAACAAATTCTTTTGAAGGATGATCCTGCTGTCTCTGTGCTGACCTTGGATAACTATTAAAATTGCATATCAAAGGCTGAAGAAACTGTTGTTTAGGCACTTACAGCACCCTTTGCTGTAATTTTTTCTCTCCTGCTTCACAAGAGAAATTTTACCTAATCTTTGTAGCTGCAGTTGTCATAACAAACCCACCCCACACAGGCTGTTTCATCGTATTATAATGCAAACAGCATGGCTGCCAAATATACACACGTTTTCCTGAGACTATAAACTACTGGCCATTGCTTTAGGCCGCCAAATCCCAGAAAATGAATGAGAGCTAAAGCTTAAGACTGYGAAGAGGACAAGAAACAGCATCCGTCCTTTTCATATCCAGGTAGTGATGTTAACCACTTACAGTGTTTCCTTTATSCACAGAGATTTCCTTAAATTAGCCAATGTTAACTTTACTCTTATTATATACACAATTGAGATGAATACAGAAAAGTTTTAACCTTTTGAGTCTGATTCTGTGCCTTCTATTTAAACAAAGCTTATATTGTCTTTAAGAAGTTTTGCGCCAGAATCACAGGCAACCCTGAACATGAATGATGAGGATTTTGTTAATGTGCAAGACTCATGAGGATGTGGATATCTGTTGCACTTACAGGCCTATTAAAATGAGACATTCATAATGTTGCAAGTTGAACTCCAGGCCATTCTGTAAATTTGCTTCAAACCCGTCCTCCAGACTTTTATTCATATTTAGATGAGTCACCACTTAGTGTCAATATATACTGTGAAATAGGAGCTATTCCAGTGCACTGACTGTAGAACTCCAAGATCAAACTGATATTACTTTTMCAGCAACACAAAGGTATTCACTACAGACAAAGCTTTACAGTTAAGAAATAATAATCTCAATTTTACATTGCAATTCATATTTTAGGGGGAAATTTTTAAGGGAAAGGTCACTCARTGCCTAACTTCATCTTTAGAGGGACTTAAACATTAGCTGGAAGTCTAAGAACAGCTAGGATTTGTATTTGAAGGAAGATATCTGCATCATCTTCAGAGGTACAAATCACTGAGAAAGGACTCAGCATGCATCCTTGTACACTGAAGAGCTGGGACACAGACACTATCTGTCTTTAAACACAASCCCAAAACTTGAGCGAGACATTTTCAGGTTTCCCATCTCAACACGTTTGAGTAGATTGTAAGTGGCAGAATGTGACCTCCCACACTGAAAGAGCCTTTGGTCCGACTCTTCTTTTTAATCTAAATACTAGAGGAAAATAAATTGCTGACATTCTTGCAAGGAGACTGTTACCAAAATATATTCAATAACTTTCTCTGAAACCAATGTTCTGTGGCACTCATCACCTCTTTGGTCTCCAAATCTGTATTCCAAACATTTATTTTAGTTGTCTAACTTAGATGTCTCACTTTCTCTACCTTGACATTACGGTAAATCAGGGTCCAAGCAGCCACAACAGATCTGAGTCATTTAGTGCTTACTTAATRTTAGAAATGAAGACATTTTTACAACTGTCAGATAGATACCACACCATAGAGATACTCTTATAATCAGTGAGGGAGGTAGAGGTTGGATTCACCCGATTTTGTAAAAGATTATTTGAGTCCTGCCTGCATTCCTCTATCCATCTTGAGTATTGAGSAGCTTAAATGCCTGGCTTAGATCAGATACCTAACTCCTCAGTTTTGAAATTAGATGCAATAATGCCACTCCAGATTAAGAAAGACTAAAAAAGCTRCGAGCATTTGCTCCAGGGCCTCTATTTTCTATTTTATCATTTTTACAATTGCATTTTCTATAATTCTACCACTTCATATATATTCATATTCCTGGAACACCCAAATCTCTTCTTGAGCATCCCCAGGCTTGCCTTTGAGGAGGCTCCCTTTACTGCTCTGATACGCAAAGGAATCCAAAGCATAGATGTTGCAGCACATTCCAAGGCAGGTACTGTGACCTTTGAGATCTCTGAGTGGCTTGTTTACAAGAATGTAAAGAAAAGTTAACGATCAGTTTCAAAATACTGCCAACTATTGTGATGTCCCTGTGTTATGTGACTTGGAAAGCCAAATTCATCCCTGACACAAGTCTGCTGAAATCAAAGGTGCCCTACAAGGGCTGTGCTTGGCCAATAGGCACTTCATAGAGAGAGCAAACAATATTTTTCAATGAATGTCTGCTTCCGGACCACTTACAGACGGAATACACAAAATGTGCTGCTCTGTTCCCCGCTCTTAAAATCAGTTAGCTCTAAAAAAACTATGTAAAAAAAAAAAAAAAGTATTTTCCCATTAACTGCTCAGTTAGCAAACATACRTCTACCAAATAAGGAGGGGTAAGGTCAGAGGTCTCCAGTACCTGATCCACCATAAACATTACTCTTGCATATACATCTGCAGTTAGACAGGTAAAGCAAGATTCCCTCTGGGCTATATAACAGCATCCATAGACATCCTGCAAGTTGCTTTAGATAGCTAAGCATTTGTAGTCAGATGAGCATTGTACCAATGAACACCATACATACCCKAAGTGGTCATTCTCAGCTCAAAAGCCATTTAAATCCTTCAAAAATTGCATTATTTCATCTAATGTTATATTTCAGATTTTTGAAAGTTGAATTCCTTCTATCATACTGTGTATATTCACCTATCATGTATCTTCAATCTATTATATCTTTTAAGCCTAGCTCTCTGGTGCACAGACTTCCTATATTTCTACTCTTTTTTTTTTCCTGACCACACTAAGAGTTCCCATTTTCAGCTATGAACTTTTAAGCTGAGATGCAAAACTGATTGGCAACCCTAATCTTCCTTAGACTTACAACTAGTCAGCCCAGAATATAGCATAATGATAGAAGTAATGAAATAAATATACAGCCCCCAAACAAATCAAGAAATATCCCAGAACATGTATACAGTTAAAAAAAAAAAATCCTACAGATCTCTCTTCACTCTCGAACTCTGACTTTACTGTTGTTATAGATTTTATATAAAGTCAGGAAGAGAGGATAAGTGACAGGTCATGAAAATGAAATAAAATTTTTGTCTACCTGTTTGTTTGGAAGAGATAAATCAGGTGATACTTGCAAATAAACTAGTGGACAGCATTCCCACTYGGACCACCATAAAGATGGATCCTAGGCTTTTGCAGTCAGGCAGATTTTAAACCATTCCTCCCCATACCAATCCTCTTCAGCAGAATGCACTCCCAGGCCTCAGCCTGAAGGGAATGGAAACCCCTCATGTCACCTTCGGAGGCCTACAATCAACATGCTTACTTCTATGCTTATTGATCTAGGATCCTTTCATTATCAATGGCAAGAAAAGGTGTTTTCAATTGTGATTCATCTGCTCTGCCTTAGATGTCTACTTAAGAAGAGGATAGCAATGCTCTGAAAGCATCTCTATCTCTACTGACAAGAGCAGAAGTGGGCGAGAAGGCCAGATGCAGCATAGGGATTGAAAATAGACAGCCAGAGCTAAAAGAGGATCCCTTACAGCTTAAAGACAGGATCAATGACCTTTGGACTGCGTTGTCCTTTAGCTGATCAGTTATTTACAGTGGAGAGATTAACAATATCACTTACATCAGATGCCTAATTTTTACATCAGATGCCTAGTTATTATGTGTCTAAAGTTATTAATATTCTTATCCATTCTGCTGTCTGCTATAAAATGGGAAAAATAGCACTTGACCTCTGAAGAGGGCTAAAATTTCAAAGATTCTGAGTAGCTCAGAAATTGCAGTAATCACAGCAAATATTTCTCAAGAAAAGCAAATCAGTGATGAATTTCATAGAATAAATTTAGAAAGCTACATTTCTGTTATTGCACCACAGTACACTTCATATCATTGTTATTCTTCCATGGTTTTTTTTTTTTTAAACAGTCATGATTTGAGGCATGATGACTGAATGTGAAATTTTGCCCTCTTCATGTTTGTAGATATGTCTATTCCATTCTGTTACACCTTAACCAAATAAACTCAGAGACTGTACARAAGTGAAGCAGGTTAATTGTGTTGCCTGATTTCTGGTGTTTACACAGCCATGTAGTTTAACAAATCTAACTCGTCTGTTAGAATGAAAGCAAAAGGTATGTCAGCATTAATAGTATCCACTTTAGATCAACAATGAATAATGTAATGAAAGGAAATTTAACAAACTGTAAATAATGGGCTTAATTATCAGAAAGAACATAATAATTTAAATGGCAGAGCTGAAGCCTGTCTGTCTAGTTTAACCAGGATGCTTTTTGAAAGGCTGTCTTGCCATGTATAAGAGTACAATGGTCCCTGCTAAACTTTATCTACAGTATTACTGAAACTACTTTGAGATTACATCCTGTCATTTGTCAGAAGATTGTGTTTCCTCTGTGCTTATTCGTGAGTATTCCTGCATTGCAAATTGCATTATACTTTAGGGGAGTTGTTAGTTTATGGACTGAAAGCTAAAAATTATTGTACAATAAAACTACAAATTATTAATGTGGAACTTAAAAGAAAATGATTTATTGTTCTTCTTAAGTAATTTAGACAATAATCTCTCCCTGCTTCTACAGCTTTAATGTTACTGGAATAATAGTTTGCTTGGCAATTTCTGATCTATTTAATTGACTTTAGCTTATATATACTTGGAGACAATGCAGAGACTTAGCATCATTGTTAAAGGGAGCTTGAAACAGAAAAACGGCACGTCTCAGGGAGAAACCGAATATGTGAAGAGATTATTTGAGAAAGGAATGTCTTAATTTTACTTACCTATAATGAAGTAAAAAAAAATAGAAAGGAATAGAAGAGATACTGTAAAACTCTAGAGTTAGGTCATCACCAACTCCATAGTGGGTCAACAAGCAGATTGGTTTAGAGAGAAACTTCCAAAGACCTAGTCAAACCTCAAGATTTCTACTTCAAATTAAAACATACTTCAGTAAAAAATGAAATTTTTGTTTCAATAAAAACTGCATGAATCATGACATGATGACTATCTACAGATATATCTGATAGGATATTGAACACTTAATTAATTTGGCAAGGCATGARCATCTCTAGGAAGAGATTTTGCAAATCTTTTCAAAGAGTTAAGAGATCCTAACAAGAAGGTCTTTTCTGTGTCATTGTGTCTCTATTGATTTGCCCAGTATAAACTGATTTCCAATTTGGTCTTGGCGTGTGGTCTTCTGTAATATTTAAGTACTCAACTTCCACAGAAATAAATGAAGTTTAAGGTTCTAAATGCCTTTGCATATTCAGTGTTTATTCCTCTTCACCTTCCAATGCTTTACCCTGTGAAGAGCTCAGTAGCATGCTTATCAGGAAAGAATCATAAGATCATAGGAAAAAAAATAGGGCTAAAAAGGATGTCAAGTGGTCAAACAGTCCACCTCCCTGCCCCAGGAGGAGATTAACTCAACCTGGTCCAAATACCTATTTGTCTAATCCAACAAAAGAAATTGCCTGGGGACATCATGCAATCTCTGCTAGTCAATCATAAATAGAGACAGTAAAGATCAAAATCTCTCACTTTGCCTCCAAGCAACCACGCACACATTTTGCACTCAAGGAAGGACAACTTAAATCTCAGAGATCCCTAAAGATACAGTGTAATGCTGAGATGTCAGTAATGCTCTTTGATAAGAACAGATCTATATGATATGCCTTGTGGTGCTACAGGAGAGACAGTAGAGATACAGAAGGCTGCCTATGCTAATATTTCTACTTAGAACTGTTTTAAAGAACATCTATCTACATAAGAAACAAAGTTATGGTGAAAAAGAATGTTCTTCTCCTCCTCTTAAAATAGCATATCCCTCTGAAAAAGAGGAAAAAGAAAAAGCTAGTGAAAAATCTGTTTTATGAAGGATCAAGGTCAGCCTTTAAATGGACTTTGCAGAAAGCACAAGACATCTGTGTTCCCGTTGGCTAAATTGTTTCCTAGGCTTTTGGTTATTGCCACTTCTAGTTATTGATATGCTTTCCCAATTGCAAAATTTCATATTCACTATAATTGCTTTCTAAACAGGAAACAAAATAAAGAATAAAAGAAATCTATTTTGTATGAAATGTTACATTCTATATATATGCAGAACTTACTATGCACATGGGTATAGATTCATTGAGAAGTAGAGTTTTGTTATTTTTAACTTCAAATTCTAAATTCATTTCACTGTATCAGTGCTTGCCCATGGAAAACAGCTCTAGAGATAAAAAAATGAACACAGGTAGCCTGATCTTTCTCAGCTTCAGTGGAAATATGTGGCTCAAAGCTGTATTCCAGAAATGCCATTTAAAGCTCTTRGATACATATCTTTGAGGTCCTTGCTGGACTCATACATTACATCCCAATTATCAGTGACATTCTGTTTTGTGGCTGGAAGGGGTGCGTAGACTCTCCTGGAGTAGTTCCAGGGTTCTTCCGTTCCACCTTCTGATGCAGCATCCAAAATGTGCCCAGCATTTGGTCGAAAGGCTTTTTTTTTTTTTTTTTTTTTTGTCTGGTTGTATACCAGCCTGAACATATGCACGCTCATGCCACAAAATTGATTTCTCTGTGACCTCAGAGGTTGTTAATGAAGTTGTTAATGCAGTTCATCTTGTTTCCATAGGTGAAGAATGTGTCTAGGAAAGAGCTAGTAGTCTGAAAAATGGAATTATTTGCTGAACCTCAGATTTCTAGTTAATACCTACCTCTCCACCACACAGACCTCGCCACCTTGCCTTAATTTTGAGTGAAAGTTTATGTTATTGCTAGAAGAATCTCAGAACCCAGATCCAGCATCATCAGGAGACTTGCAGGAGTCTCATGCAGGAGACAGGAGACAAAAGATGAAACTCCTTTCTTTTTCCCTTGTCTTTCAAGCACACATACCTCTAAACACCTCTTAGCTTCTTGAATGTGGTCTACTTTTACTTCAAGCCATATATTTCTGCAGGGGATAATGGCTGTTCAGACCATCCTCAATTATCTCTCGGGGCTGGATCCATCTATTTGTTATCCTTTTGAAAATACTTGAAAATACGGTTATACTTTTGAAAATACATATCATAGAATACATACAATACATAGAATACATGCAATAAAGAATGTTATACTTTTGAAAATACATATCATACTGATAATATATGACCTCTCAGGAAATGCTGATATAAAGTCTAGTTTACTGTAAAAAAAATTAAGTAAAAGTGATGGAAAATCAATTATTTAGCACTTTGTATCTTGGCTCCATGTTCGTTATTACCTAGAGTTGTGGGATAGAAACCTTTAGGGTGATTCAAGCACCTAAGCATAGGTGTCTAGTGTTGCCTTAAATGTACTACACTACCTAAGACAACACACTGGGATGGTGGTGGTGTGACACAGGATCTCTGGAAAAGCTTTTTGGAGCAGCAGCCAGGAGAAACAATACATAAAGACATCTAAAATAAAATCATGGAGCATTTTTAGGCTTTCAAATCCTAGTCCTTCATATTGTCTCAGATCTTCCTTTCCTGTGTTGATTATGAGTACTCCCCAAAACACAAACAAACCTACTGTCTTTATTTGGCAAACATTCGTTAGCCAAATTCAGGCTAAAGGCTCAAGGCCTCTCTCTTTTTTTTTTTTTTTTTTTTTTGGTGAAATTTAGGAGACAGCAAGATCAGCAGTTATCACCTGATTAGTCATGACTTGGTTTATTATAAAAAACTTTCTAAGGAGTCCACATTTATCTTTTCAAAGTAAAGAAACTGGTGAGCTCCCACCTTGCCCTACAGCTCTATCTCATTTTCTTCCTACATGTTACTGCTGTTCTGTTTTTCCTTATGTTCTGCTCTCTTACTCCGTGATGAGAGTCAATAACTCTGCTAAAATTTCAGCACAGCTATCGAAGAGTTTTAAGCACAACCTACTGAAAGAAGCTCAGAAACAAAAGCATAGGCATTGCTTTACTCAGTCAAATATCAGTCTTGGAGTCAGACAGCCAAGACCAGCAGTCAGTAGGACACCAAGGAACCTTTTGAATGCAGGAATCAATCCTATATTTATAACATATATAGAGATATTCTACAGATATAACTTACTCCGTATAGAGATATTCTACAGATATAACTATACTCTGCTACTTGGATCCAATGAAGAATGGAGAAATAGTAGAAAAGTATTCTAGATCAGTTTAGTAGGGTCTAGGATTTGATAATGCCAGAAATGACAAAGGATTCTTGACATTATAAACAGGTGGAAAGAATTGAAATAACTCATTCAGATTTGATTGAATTATCGTCCTTTGATAGAGCGTTCATTAGAAATATGCTGAGTTTCTCAAGACCTTAAAATGAGCACTGTAAAAACATAGTTTTGAGCACTGAGGAAGATCACCTCTTCAGAGATAGAACAAGACAAACATGAGGTAGGGGATGTTCTGACATGGGAGTTACAGCAGAGGTAACATGAGATTACAATTTGAATCATACTTAATATAGATGTATATGTGGTTTGTTTCTTCCACTCTTTTCCTCTTAAATCTGTTACAGAAAGACCAGCAGAGGGCTCAAGAACAACTGTTACAATGAAAACTCATTGAGAGTGTCTATATCCTTTTAAATATAAAAGTGACTATGGCTGTTATAGCTTATAATTGAGGCATAGCACTTATGTTTTCTTTTGTGCTTATATACGCAGGCCAAGCAAAACCAACAGAAACTTCTCATTAAGCATAACATGATAGAAAAAGCCTTAGCAATCCTAGATGACATATTTATTGTGTTAAACAAATTTGGCCAAATAATTTGGTTGTTCCTTAAAAACTTATTACTCTAGAGTATCCCCTTCAAAACTAGTTTAATAATGTGGATTGCACAGCAACTGAGAGGTCAACATACAGTTACAAGAATAAATGGGAAGACTGATAACCTTATCAGTGCCTTTACAGTAGAGTGAAGCTCTGTTYTTTTTCATATGCACACATGCTGGCTTGCAGGCAGCCTTAATATATAGACATTTTGATGTGCACACRCACACACAATGATACAGTGACAACAACAGCAGTGAATTGAGACAGGCTTTCAGAGCTTTTTTATTCCATTTTAGAGGGAAGAGACAACCTTCAGAAAGCCATCTGACTRTGATCCTACAAGCTTATAATGCCTTTTTTAGACATATATATTCATCTTTTAGAATTGGAGCCATGTCTTTTCAGGTTGTTCAGTAGTTTTGATTAAGATGGTTTGTAACTTGTTTACATGTTAATTTAAATTTAGTATTTAAAAGCATTAACCCTGAAGCTGTCCAGTTTGCACATATTTCATGTGAGGCAAATTTTGTTGCTACAGACCAGCAACACAGAGGAACACAGAGAGATGACTAACCATACCCCGTCTCGTGGAATCCTATCCCACAGAATCATTCGGTATGTAGCATCCTTCCTTTTCCCTGTACAGATAGAGCAGACAGGGAATTGGCAGGTGCTTTCTGTGTGTGGCACCATTGCACAGGTATGGCATGTAATGTCAAGAGCAGCATTGCTTGGCTTTGATGAATTTGCCTATTCCTGGTACCACAAAGTAAGCTGGAGAGTGTGTCTTAATTCTTAATACACTTCTATGCAGTGCAGCAGGGAGCTGCTCAGAGTTACTTGTGCTATTGCAGTAAAGCAATCTCAAGAGGTAGCACAGTACAGCAGCTTCCCTATGGTCATTCCTGTCTGTCATCAGACAGAGTGAATTCTCTCGGTTGCATTGCAGGATTTGTTTGCCTTGTCACATTAAAACATTAATAGTGCTTTGGGACATGATTTAGCATATCCACATCACTCTGTGCTACAAACTAGCATGCTGTGATCAGGATTAATTCCACTGAAACTTAGACATTTACTTGAGGTGATTGAATTATGAATGCAATCATCTTCAGCTCTTCTGCAGTGAAGGAGGAAGATTAGTACCTCCAAAGGGCAATTCATCCAGCTGCCTTAAATATGTGTCTTAGGATGGCCTTAAATGCTTTTTAAAAGTGCTTATTAGTGCTTTTAGTGCTTATTAGTGCTTTTTTAATAAAGAGCACTTTTGCAGTGCTTTAATAAAGAGCACTTTGCAGTGCTCTTTATTAACAGAGGAGAAACCTGTGCATCAAACTTAGATGGAAAATCTAAGTTTTTAGACAGGTAATGGGAATCTTTTTTTTTTTTTTTCCTTTTCTTTTTCCAGAAAAGCTTCTAAGCTAAGTAAGTAAGCTAAGACAGGTGCCTGTCTTAGCCATTGCAATAATTTCTCTCCATGTGTATTCAAGTATTCATTTTTTTTTGAGCTGGAAAGGAACACACAGCTATAGAATGCAATTCTGGTCTTAACTTCATTGGTTTGATCTTTGAAAAGCCCAACTTGTCTTTTTATGGAGAGATTCCAGTTAAGTTAATTCTCTTAACTGAGGTGCCCCAAATTAAAAGGTCATGGTTCCATGTCACGGTTCTAATTCAAGGATCTCTCCTCCACATTGTATCCCTCCTTTCAGATAAAATCATTTTTTTTTTTCAGCTGTGCTGGCAGCAACAATATGTGCAGGTTATTATATCTTGACTTTAGTATACTAGCTCTGCTTCTCATTTGTTAAAATATATATGGCAAATTTTACCACTCAAAACTGAGAAATTTCTGAGCTCATTTGTTATTAAGTTAATTAAAAGGTGCCAGTCATTAGCTTCAACATTAGGATCACTAAATGATGTCATGATAATATGTAATATTCTTGGCAACAGGGGAATTAAGAAATAATTCTAGGAGTTAATTGCCCCAAATATGATCTCACCTATTAAGTTATATTTCTAAAACAAGCACTGATTTCACTAGACTCATTGCAGATTTGTTCAGATGTGGAATAAGTCAGGGACTGGCTAAAATTACTTAACAGAAATTGGGGGTACCATGCTGGCTTAGATATTTCACTCTTTTGGAGATTTCGGTTCAAATATATTTGGTGACTCATTTATTTTTCTCATTTTAGACCAACAAAATTCTAGACAACACTTTTTTTTCTTGATTTTATATATGATAAGGGTTAGTTATTAAATGAATGTTTCAAAATTAATCATATTGGCATTACAAACCTCTTTTAACTTTCACATTTGGCAAAAAAAAAAACCAGATAACTTCACTCGTATTTGGAAAATCAATATCTACAGTCACAGCATAAAAGTGGAGGTCATTTACTGAAGAGAGAAACACTCTCTCTTTTAATCTTATGTGCACAGAAAAAGAATGATTTATCTTGAAGTAAATAGTGAATTCTGAATATGGGACACAAAGGTCTCTAATTTTAGTTAATAGAAAATATATGTATACATTCATACATGTTAATTGAGTTAATCCTATATGGGATTGTTAATCCCATGAATTGAGTTTATTGGCAATAATATAAATGCTTATCTATTTTGTTTTAGCCAGTTGTGGTAGTAACACCTGCAGTTAAGGTTCTTCCTAATAGAAAATAATCTTCTTAGTAGGGTGACTATGAATGACTTAGTGTAGAAAACAATCTTTAACCCAAGTTGATTTGAATGCTTGTTCCAGGCTAGGTACTTCTTGGGTGTGCACAGAGTGGCAGGACGAAACCCAAGAAAAGAAGCAAACAAAAGCCTCTTCCAAGTATGTTGCTTTGTAGGGGAAGGAGAGGTTCACATATAGATTGGAAAGGACTAGGAAGCCTTTCCATAAGAAAATCTATCGTATTTATATTTTGAAGGAGGGACCTGAAATTTAACAAGATACTCACAATGGCAAGGTAAAACTGTACTTTTATCCTTAAGAAAGTCTGCACAGGTTACACATATTTGGTAGATGTTTTTCTGAGATGCTATCAGGGCCCATCAAAGGTCAGCTGGGAAGGGGAAGGAGTTGAGGACAACCCAAGGACCAGCCATTCCCTCACTGATGAGGCACAGTCCAACAGGGTTAACCATGGCAGAAAGAGCCTGGGGCTGGTTACAGTGCCCATGTATAGCCTCAGGAGATGGTTTACACTCAGTATGCTTTAGCGTAAATGAAACAGCACGAGGCTCTTGCCTTCTGAAAGACTACGAACAGAGCTATGCTTGCTTTACATTTCATTCCCTGACTTCTAAGAGCTCTTGGGGACCACAACTGTGAGAATACTGTCTCGCTCCTGCTACTAGTTTAAAGGAAGAAACAAAGTGACTTCAGAGGAAAGTGATGAGGGCTGAAAGGAGAGCAAATATTGCCTGAGGCTGACCAGAATAARAGAGAACTGTGGAAAGAACAGTTTTCCATCCTGTCTGGATAAAGGAGGAAGAGGAACAAAATATGGCCGTGGTCAGAAGGGTCTATRACAAATAGAGCCTGAAACTGGTTATGAATTCCTGACCTTCAGCATGCCTCTTTAAAACTACTGGCAAGATATGTCTCTTCCTTCCTCTTGATTTATGCAGAAGTTGACAAATGTACTACATTAACTCAAATGGACTCAAAGACTCTGATGAGGAACCATACGGGTCACTGTGATGCTACATAATGGATTTTCTGGAGGAGATCAGTTTCCTTTTCTAAGAACCTAAGATTTTTCCATTAACATTTTCCTCCCCCTTCTCCTCTCTCATTAGATTAAYAGAAGAATAAATCTGCAAAGTCATAAGAATTCATAAGTAAGGAAATCCCAAGATGAAGGTTGCTTTTTGCAGCAGAGGAGAAAAAAGCTTTCCTGATCCTGTCACCTGCCCATGTACCGAAAGACAGACAGGTTCCTTCTGCCTCAAGATATGGGAAATAGCTTTGGCTGGCTCACAAGGGGTCTATATGGTATGTTGCCCATACTCCCACAGAACAACCTTCTATATAAACCAGACATTAAATCATCCAAGATAATAAAAGGAAATTAATAAAATATTTAGACTGAGTGATGACTTTATTTAAGCTCTTTTTTTTTTCTTTCTGTTTTACTCAAGAGTATCCTTGGATGAATATGTGTAACACCAAAAATGCTACTGTCACAGTCTCTGATGGATGTGTTTTAATAATTAAAATATATTGCTCAAATTATCAAAAACCAATTTTTTGAAAGTGACGATAAACTAAACCATCTTTTTAGGGTCTTTTTTTCTCATGTCTGGATTTCTGGTAGTGTACTTTAAGCACTAGTGTATGCTTTGACATTAGGTCATATATTTCTGAAAAGATTAGCATTAAAAGGCGTTATAAGATGGATGGGATGTGTATCCCTGTGTGAGGAGGAACCTTTTCATGCCTTTGTGAATATATCAACTGGCATTATTAATGTGTGCTACAAATCTTGCCAAGTAGGACTCAAATAAACTTTCCGTTCTCTGATCTCTGAGCTCAAATGGAATGTTTTACAGTGTGGCATTACACATTGTTAATTTGTTACTAAATATTTAACAAAGTTATAAATTGGGAGGACCAATTTCCTGGGCAAAACGACGTTTTCCTATTCAAAGTTTCCAAGTCACTGAAGCTTATTTGATTTAATGGTTTGACATTCAGGCTCTATACTGAACAGGCCTTGAGCATCTTGATGCTTTTACCCTAAAAGACAAGGCCCCTGGAGCATTTAAGTTAAATATCTTCTTGGCAATGATTCAGCACGTACAATCCTCATTGAAGAGAATAGCAAATGTGGAGTCCCTGAGAACTGGGAGTTAGCACTGTGCAGGATTAGATCTTTTTAATTCAAATATAACCAAGAATAATTCAAATCATTCTTACCATACATTCATACACGGRCAGTCTTTTCATACTCATTTGATTTTTTTTTCTTTACATGTTCATACAGATACTGGTTTCTAAATTATGCTCATGGCTATTAGCTTTCTCCTTTTTTTTTTTCGCTTTTATATGTTTGCATTTGTCTTTCATAACCAATAGTTGCACTTTCAGCCTGAGGCATGTTGTTGCATTTATCTTTCCCTTTTTTTTTTTTTTTAGGATTGTCTCTTGCTTGCTTTTCCAAATTTTATTTTCAGAATATCAAATGAAAAGTTGTTAACAGTTTCCAAGAAATATTGTTTCTCTTATACACCTCATGTTACAGAATCACAGAMTGRTTGAGGTTGGAARGGACCTCTAGRGATCATCCARTCCAACCCCMTGCTCCAGCAGGGACACCCAGAGCACGGGGCACAGGGCGGCATCCAGGCGGGTTTGGGAGATCGCCAGAGAAGGAGACTCCACAGCCTCCCTGGGCAGCCTGTGCCAGGGCTCTRTCACCCTCACAGTCAGGAAGTCCTTCCTCACATGGAGAGAAAACTTCCTGTGTTTCGATTTGTACTCATTACCCCTTGTCAGGYCACTGGTCAGCACTGAGAAGGATTTGGCCACGTCCTCCCTACATTCTCCTCTCAGGTATTTGTAAATGTTGATAAGATCCCCTCTCAATCTTCTACAGGCTAATCAGGCCCAGCTCACTTAGTCTTTCCTCATAAGATAGATGTTGCAGTTCCTTAATCATCTTCCCTGCACTCCACTAGACCCTCTCTAGAAGGGTCCTTCTTGTCCCATGGAGCYCATAACTGCCCCCAATACTCCAGGTGTGGCCTCACCAGAGCTGAGTAGAGGGGCAGAATCTCCTCCCTTGACCTGCTGGCAACACCCTCCTGATGCAGCCAGGATCCCATTGGTCTTCTTGGCCATGAGGGCACTGCGACCTCATGGCTAACTTGGTGTCAACCTGGACTCCCAGGTTGTAGACCTGGGACTTGTGTTCCCAGGATAGAGGGTTGTAGACCTGGGACTCTCAACTCTGTGGAGCTGTTTTCTAGCAGGTCAACCCCTAATCTGTCCTGGTGCCTGGGGTTATTCCTCCCCAGGTGCAGGACCCTGCACTTGTCCTTGTTAAACCTCATGAGGTTCCTCTCTACCCAACTCATGTTCATCATGATGATTCTTAGTTCTGTGAGTAATATTCATTACAGCTCATAATCACTGTGGATCTGCTTTTTTCACAGCTGAAAATAGCCAATAAATGATCACATTCCTCTGGTATCCTTTGCCTTTTTATTTGTCATGTAGAGCCCTGGCTCAGCATTTCCTTTCCTCKGCTGTAGGACTTTCCATATAGGAAACTGTCATCTCCATGTTTTGAAAATTCCAAGGATATTGCATTACTACCAGCATAAGACATTTCAACATTAACTTTCAGTCTGAAGTCTGCCACAACACTATATCAGATAAGCACTAAAAAGAAATTAACAAACTTAGTTTCACTGTTCTCCAGTGTGATTTTCATGCCCCAAACATATTTGCATTTTATCTGTTAGACCTGTGGTGARTGAACAGTGAGCATAACTTACTCCTCAATTGTCCTTGCCCCAGGAAAAGATAACTCCACTTTTATCTTGGTGTGGTCCCTTTAACCCCACATTTTACTCATTGAATCTTTTCCTAAACAGACCATAGATTCTGGTTGGAGTATGACCCCTTAATACACAAACTATAAAGAAAAATGGTTCAGCAGATGGACCCTCATTTGAACAGTTTGTCTGTTTTTGCTGAACTGACGATGTCTTAAGTTTCTGGCAGGGAAGACAACATAACGACAGGGCAGAAGGTAGCCTCTGCTGAATACTGATAAGTATCATATATTCAAAAATGTATCAGAAGCCATGACTCTAATATAGTAGCCTCTRGATCCAGGAGTAATCTTTCTGAATAGTAATTTTCTTCAGGAGGCTGTGGAGTCTCCTTCTCTAGGGGTCTTCAAAACCTGCCTGGATGTCACCCTGTGCCCCGTGCTCYGGGTGTCCCTGCTGGAGCAGGGGCTTGGACTAGATGATCTYTAGAGGTCCCTTCCAACCTYAACCATTCTCTSATTTTCTGATTCTCTCTGATCCTATGTGTAGCTTCCTAAAGAAAACTCTGACCTGTGATACAACAAAACAATGCAGATTCCCTGAACTATGAATAAACTCTAAACTCTAAACTCTAAATAAATTAAATATATATCCATAAATATAGATAAAACATAAACTTAAAATAATCTCTGTACTCTAATCAGTGGGAAAAAAAACCATATCATCCTGACTGAGGCCAAATACAAACTTTCTATGTCTCAAGCCCGAAATACTGTAGAGATGAATAAGCCAGAAAAGCACTCTGAAGATGTCAAAATACCCCATTTTTAACCCTGTGGCTATCTCAATGTCTCTGAGCTCTAAGAAAAGTTTTTCTCTAACGTAAGTTCACACACAAAATTGTAAACTGATTGAATATTCACACTTCATTTTGCCAAGAGTAGAAAATCCTCATAGTGAAAAAAAATGTTATCTTTAATGAAAGGAAGAAGAACTGTTCTATAATAGACAGTCTATGTGTTCTTCTCAAGGAAAATAACAGTTATCATAATTCTATTTAAAAAGGTCTGGGCCATAATCACACAGAAAATTAAATCTCACATAAAAGAGGCTCTGAATGCTGCCYGCCTTTACCTAAGGGTCTGCAAATAGGAAGGATTCTGCCTTCCCACATCCCTTAGGATGCCCAGGGACTGAAAAGAGGATTAGGAGGTGAAAGTGCTGTGTTTCCTCTGTAGCTATCAGTGAAATCTGCTGGGCAGGTGGGCAGGTCAGGTGGGCAATAGCTGAGGGCAGTCACATTCAGTGCTCCTGTGAAGTAAAAGATCCTTCTGCTTCCCACAGGTGACAGGGTCTTCACGCTTCCCAGAGGGACTCTGGGCAGCCYAAGCTCTTCTCCAGTAAGATCTGAAGAAATCTGTCCTCTGCATTGCCTGGCTAGATAGCAGTGAACACGACCTAGAGAACAGTTTGTTTAGTCTAGAAAGAGAAGAATATAGGAAGAGAATATAATCATTTTCAAGCATATAACAGGATATCACAAAAAAMCGAACAAATGGAAAGGAATAAATCTTTCCCCAAATACAATGGGAAGACAATAATTAATGTGCTTCCATTGCAGCTGTGGAGATAGATGCAAAAAAAGCAAATTTCTAGCAAGGGAAGGCACAGAAAGGGATTGCTAAAGGAGAATGGGGAAAGCATAATATCTATATTATATATTACATTATATCAAAATCATATTTTTAACAGTGGGGTAGATAAATACATGTCAGTAATGACACAGTTAGAACTGCACTTTCTTTGAGGTTGGGGAAGGAGGTGGAATARCTTTCAAGGTCCCTTCCAGGCCTGCTGTCAACAAGTATATAAAAATTAAAAAGCAGACATAAATATTCCTAAATAAGGAGTATTATGCATAAATACCCCAAAATAAGGTTTCCCTATAAAGAGTCATACATATCACATGAAGATAGTGAAACATTTTTCTTCTTTAGCATGTCGTGAATATAGTGCTCACATAGGACTGTATTTTGCCTCTCCTACGTCCATTATGTCTCAACCTCCCTAGTCACTGCTTCTATAAACTGGAGATTAGACGGTAAATCTTTGGGGCGAATCCTCCCCTCATACAAGCTGGACTGGCTCCAGTTACACTCTGTGGGCTCTTGCTGGGTTTTGTTTAYCAGGCTAGGGCCTGGCCATTTGAGAGTGACTTAAAGTCTCCCCTTGACTACCCTGGCCTTTGAATCTAGTCCTTGAGCGGGTCTGACTCTCTACTCAGGTTGGAGGATCTGCACAAACAAGCCTAAGTGCTCCAGGATGCTGAACACTGTGGGGGCATTCATGGCTGTGTCTAATTAAGCAAATACAGGGAGCCAGAAAAAAATGGGCAAGAGTAGTTAAATCCAGGAAGAGGTCAACCCGTTCGGTAATTAGCAGGATAATGGATCAAAGAACTCCACTTAGCACAGGAAATATTAAGCACCTCTTCTTTATAGCTGGATCTGATAAAACTTGGGTTATACATTTTCTACCAAACGAACCGGAGGCAGCTACAAACAGGAGGCTATTGTTTAACCTCTGTGGGAATTTCAGTTGAGTTATTGCATGCTTGATGTGCTACAGAAGAGCGGCCCCCCTGTCACATACTGAAACAATCTCTTATCTTCACATGTCTAGTGGTCATTATGAAAGTAAAAAAAAAAATAAAAAAAGAAAGCCTTTCACATGTCTTTCTTCTATAAAATAGACCCATTTTTTTCCTATGTTGTATTTCTMTTTTCTCCCCAGCTCAATAAATAAATGTATCCAGCATTTTGTTTTAAGAAGTTTCTTATTCTAAATGAAGTTTAATTTTTCAGGGAGTAATGTACTGATTTCATGTTAAATTCTTCCAAAAATTAATCAGAAAATTCTTTTCGGATAGAAAACACCTAAAAGTCAAAGCAAAAAAAAGGGTAAGTCTTCAGTGTYATTGTAATAGTAATCCCTAAAAAATAGCTTTTAGCAAATACTATACTGCTGCAAGCCCTTCCCCACTGTCACAGCAATTTCAGATCTGTGCAACAGCTTAATTAATCTCAACATGTCATATTACTTGCTGCGGTGAGTTTGAAATGCRCCACCCCTTAGGTTTATGCAGTGAAGAAACAGAGAAAAAATGATTACCAAAAATCCAGTCCTCCAATAATCATTTGATCTAAAGTCAACTGCTGTTCAGTAGCTAGAACACTACGTAATTTTCATTGTTGATTTGAAAAAAAAAATCATTTCTTTTATATTTCTCCTTGAAAACACTGCTCAAGGCGCCCCTACTAGTAATGTCAATGTAATCATTCGATGGAGTCAATGAAGAGAGAGAGTTCTACCAGGGATAAGTGAAAACACCGAAAGCCAGGCTCCTCCTCTACTCATTTCTGGAAGAAGCATGTTTCTATACAGAATTTTGGGTTATTTTTCTTTTTCAACACTAACAGCCTTTCATTTTGAGGTTCAATATAGAACATGTGAATGGGAAAAGGTCACCTGCAGCCAGAGTAGAAAATACCTCCACAACCAACTAAATCACCACGAAAAATACCTTTCTATCTTGTTGCTCCTTGGGGGATGCATAGCATTTCTGAAAGCTGCAGTCCTGAGATTGTCATATACTGTGCTCTGGGTACTGCAGAATGCTACAGAGCTCCAAGCTCAGTCTCACTGAGCTTCATGGAGTGTTTCCACCAACTAATGGAGCTGGACCTGCACTAGTGGATGCTGAATAAGAGCTATAGCAGTACTCTGACCATACTCAGCATATAACAAGACTTCCTTCTGTCCTTAAATTCTGATTACTTACTGTGAAGTAAAGATTCCTTTTGCCTTGTGGGCATTACACTGGAGTGTACATAGTTTCTAATCAGCAATTACCAAAAAAAAAAAAAAAAAAAAAAAAGAAAGAAAGAGAAGATTGGGGGAGAGAGGGAGAAAGAGGGTCACAAAAGTCAATTACCACCAAAAACCTCCATAGCAACTAAACTGACTAGTTCTTTTCTTTTAAGCCTACTTATAAATGCCATAAAGCACAAAGCATCCAGGCCTCCCTACAGCTCATTGGTGCCAAATGGATTAGGCTGGCAAAGACTGCACTGGTTTAATCCTCTTTAATGCCTTGCACCTTCAGACTGATGAGCATCCAGGCCCTTTCGCTCCGTTTCCACACTGAGCTCATCAGCAATAATGGCTTGTCATTGCCATCATTAATGGGAAGCTGTTTTTCCCTATGCTCCAGGCCTTCACCTTCTTTGAGAGAGCTTGAGAAAAATGCAAGATTTAACTGAATTTTTCCTACCCTTACAGTTCAGCTTCATGTTGCTTAGTGAAGTAGCATTTTATGCACATTGCCCCTGTAAAGTGTTAAGTAAAAGACTGATTTGTAGGATGCTCCTTACCTTTTCACATACAGCAAGATGGCATTCATTCACCTGTGAAATATAGGCCTCCGGAATTCAACATAAAGTTGTGAAATACTTCTCAGAGGCTTTTCTGTATTTAGGGCAGGAAGTGCTGGTGAGACTTCATTAGACTGAGATCTCAGATAGACTAAGATAGACTGAGATACCTCTTTTGCTGTGATTGTGGAAGGATTGTAAGAGAGCTACGTATAGGAGGTCCCTGGAGCTCACCCACACAGCATGACCTGGCTAATACACACTGCAAAAGTCCCTTCCTACTAGAGGAAAAGCAGAAATGGCAAATAACAGGAAAGGTAGAAGAAATTATAGCAAATCTGGATGTCCTATCCTCCAYCTGAAGTGGTGAATTTAAATTCATAAAATCACTAAAGGCATAGCAAAAAGGCTTCTCTGGGGACTCTGCTTACCTCTCCCCTGACAGACTGATAAGACTCTAGAATCCCATGATCTCAAAAGAATGAGCAGTTCAGTTAACATATCTGTTYGTACTTTTGTATGAGTGGCATGTTAGAGTATAATACCCTCTGTGAGGTGTGATATCCATCATCCTTGTTACTCTAAAAGTCTTGATGCTTTGGTTTGTCCCCTTATTTTACATAGTCCTATTGCTAAAATTGAACACAGTCCTCTCTGAAAATGGATAACTTTTGTAAAAGTTGTGAATGACTCAGAAGGCAAGGAGGAAAACCTGCATGTCATTACAAAGAGATAGATCAGAAAAGACTACCTTTTTGCTACCATGCTAAGAAATGACTTTTTTTTCTCCTCTTTTGATTTTTATTATTAAATATCCTTTGATACTCGTGATACTCGTTAAAAAAAAAAAAAAAAAAAAAAAAAGGAGTAAAAGTTATTAAGGCAGAAGAGACTGAGGATCTACCCAAGATATGTAAAGTTCAACAAGCCAAAATTCTGTTCGCTTTTATACCAGTGATTTCACCACTCTGATGGAACAAGTTTGAGCGCTGCTGTTTCAAATAGTGTCAGCTTTGCAAGGATATTTAGCAGCTAAATATCAGGACTGAATTTTCACTTGTTCTCAGAGTTTTCATTTTTAAGCAATATTCAGAAACATCTCAGAGCAAGCACAAGACTCATTCCTAACATTTACTTGTAAGATATTCTTATATTTCTGGCAGTTCTTAAAATCACAGACAGCTCTTTGCTATCAATAATATTATAATATTATTTATATATTCCCAGAAAATCTTTGATACATTATCCACTGATGAAGCCAAGTATAWGCCAGAAGTTATTTATTGCCTTTATTTCTTGTTGATCACATGTAATAGTACAGTTCTAGTGAAATGTGCCAGAAATAGCACAGCATAGCACTGTTGTCAATCAGACCCTTAGGATTTTATAGGATGCAGCAGAAGAGAAGAAAAGCTTTCCCATTACAATATACAGAAAGCCCTTTTTTTTTTTTTACATGATAAAGAGTGCATAAAAACACTTTAGAGTCTGAGCTAGAGAACACAGACTGATAATTCAGTAGGAAAATTATGTGCACCTGAATGGCGCTTTCTGGATGCCAAGAGCTGGCAGCTTTCCTTGAGTGATCTCAACGCTTATGTGCTGCATTTGGCTGACCACACACCACTAATCACTGCTGCCACAACATCCAGCACAGTAGAAGACAGCAGGCAGCCTAATGGGTGGGAAGTGCAGGAGCCTGAGGTCTCTGAGAGAAACAAAATCTTAGAGGTGTCATACTAGGCTCTGGGATGGGGCAATATAGTGGCTGTCTGACCCATGCCAGAGCTGTTCACACTAGCCCTCAKCTTCCTTGAAGTTAGGGGACAGAGCCATAGTAAAATTGGTTTGGAGTGAATGGACACGCTCACAGGTTGTTGTGGAATCTCCTCTGATAAAGCGGAATGGCCACTGGATGACCTGGATGTTGTCATTAGGACATAGTTTTCTTAGTTCTGCTTGCTCTCATGACTCCAGTTTCCAAAACTTTCACAAATATGTGGGGTTAGGATTCAGCTGTCCTAATCACCTTAAAAGATCAGCTGTCTCAGCGAAGCCAGGCTTAAGTTTCCTTTATAATCAGTAGAACCAATTCATCCCTATCGTCTTAAGACAGATTGAGTTAACATCAAGGGGAGTTTCTCTGTTTACTGGAGAAAAGGCCAAGGTGACTATCTTAGGCTAGGAGTGGAACTAGCTCACAAGCCAAAATGCTTACTTTTGTTGTCGACATATAACCCACATGTCCCTGGAAGCTAAGCTCTGGTTACAGTTAAGGGCAATCTAGTCAACAASGTCATCGAAGCCAAGGAACAAGTAAATTCACACTAACGTAGTGACTACACAGCTGAATCCCTCTGTAGGCTTTAGTGACTAGAGCAGATAGGTCTCCTACACCTGTATGGGGAGCTCAGACACATAACTCTTCAGGCACTATTTGTCCTATTCACAGAYACTTATTCATCCTATTCTGCAAGCTGATTTCCACCACTAGAGGTTTTAACTTGAAGATGGGCAAGATAACATTAGATAACTCATAYAGATTCACAGACTTGAGCAGTTATTCTGATCCACCCAAGGGGAATTCAGAAATGTTATAATGTCCCTACAAGTTTGGGAATGGGAGCTATTTGTCCAGCAGCAGGATGATGTCCTTGATTCTGAGAATAAGAAACAAGGCCTCTCAGGTTTGCCTGTCCTGAAATAAGTTTCGCTGATGGAGACTCAGTGTCTTCCATAATATTGGTCTGAGCCAGTATCCAGTAGAAAATAAATCCTATTAACTTCAAAGAACTTTCAATGAGATTCCCCATTTAGGAGTGTGACCTATGGCAAACCCAGTGTTTGGCATCTTAGCAACTCAGATAAATTGTTTAGAACGGGTCGAAGGAAGATGTCTGTCTGAAGGACAAATATCTTATATCAGCTTTATATTTCTGGATGAAGAAATACTGTTCCCAAGACCTTTGGCCACAGAACAACAAGAAGGACATAAAACATGAAGTGGATTTCTTTTGTCTGTACTGAAACATGATCATTTTGTCAATAAATTTMTCTTTTGTATGGCAACAAAGACAAACTGTGTGGTCTGCCATGAGCAGGCAATTTTCAGTTCCCCCTAAAGCCAGAGGATTGTTTGTGAGGCATTTTACTGATATTTATGTGGATGGTTTGAAGGTCAAATTCAGCAAAGCTGAAAATGGGTGAGGCTACATTASTATCAGCTTTGTCTTTGGGCACAGTTTCTGAAGATACACTTTACTAGCATAGAAATCAAAGCTGTTTTTATAGAAAAGAATGTAACTTCAAGTCAAGTAACTTTATGCCTCTGTATTGATTTAAAATGTTTCCAATGTTTTTATTCTTTTTTTTTCATTCTTTTTTTTTTTCAGTTCCAAAATTCAACGTTGTATGGACTCCACTAGTTTGTTACAAAATGCTTATGGGCTCCAACATAAGATTCTGTAGTCAGAGTATGTGAAAGATGTTGAGTTTCTTCTTTCTGACATGTAAGGCAAYACTGCCATTGGTTAGAAAACACAGGACACCTCTGTCACATTTATTTTGGTGACTAAAGGTGTTAATAGAGTGTAATAAAGTAAGTTATTTATAGTTCATGTAAAGCAAAAATCGGCCAGTGAAGCACATATCTCATTGAGGTCTTTCAGTCAGCTTCTTTCCGTATTTGAAATCATCATCTAGGTGCCACTTTTGAAAAGTGGGTGTCTATCACTGAWGGGGTGCTCTGAACATGGAGCAAAGCAATGTCTCAGAGCTGGAGGCTCCAGCACGGTGCCAAAAGCCCGCTCCCCTTCTCTGTATCCAATTTATCACATAGGGCTGTTGTTGAGTAAGCTGAGTAATCTGGCAAGAAGCTGCAGAGGTAGCTTGGGGTACTAAGCAATATAGAGGCTATGAACTAATACTGAGCTGCACAAACACAACAGATAGCCCTGGTTGTGGGGGAGGTGGGAATGGGAATTAATTGTGGATCTTGAGCTCAGTGTGCATGCATGAATGCTCAGACTTGAATGACTTCTACAAATGCATTTCAGAACATGCCAAGTGAGAAAAGAAAGCCTTTTCCTCCCCAATTTTCAATACACAAAAATGTTTTTATTATCTTCAGACAGCTCAGCTACAGTGTGSCATTGAAAGACTTCGCGCTGCATTACAGAGAGTTGGCACCTAAACACAACAATTAGGCTTATTCAATAAAATACTTACATTCCATAGAATTGCAAACAAGTCACAAACAAAAATATCAATGGTTTCAATCACATAATTCACCTATTTGGGATATGTTTTAAGATAAATGTTTTAAGATAAAATAAATGCAAAAGGAGTGCATTTAAGGTGGAGACAAGAAATAAGAAGATATATGTTGAAACACACCTTCTGGTTCATTTATTGGTTGTCAGCTTTCTCTATGCTTTTTCCTTGAAGAAAATCCTTTTTTTTTTTTTTTTTTTTTTTTTTTTAGAGAAAAAATACTTCTACAGTATCCAAAGAGAGAAAGTGGGAAAAAGCTCCTGACACAAAAAATCTATTCAGTATTTAATTTCTTCCTTTCCAACTGAAACTGTCTATGACTATGCATAGTCATAGGCATAAAACATAGACATAAAAACATAAAAGGTTGACCAATTCTTTATTTTCATGCACTGCTAGTTCCTGGTCTATTTCCAGCACATAACTCGAGCTCCTGCTTGTTTCAGTGTTACCAATAAAGTTAATCCATGTTGATTAATCAACCTTAAAGAAGGCGATTTAATTTTTTTCTGAAGAATTTTGTGAGTACGGAGATCATTTCCTAGAACCTTAGCAATTTTGATGTCCCCCACTATCTTTGGTTTTGCTTTTTTTTGTGTTAGAAACAAAGCCTTCAATTATATACAGATAGTATTCAAATCACCTAACTTTTTATGCTTAGAGGTCAAGTTTTTAGTCTAAACTATCCATTAAATGTCAAGAGAGACAGAGTATCTCTGAAGAGTTTTCCTGCTAACCTTGGATGTTTATCTTCAGACAGGATAAAGAGTTCTGTAGATCTACCAGTCCCTATTAACTGTTGAGATTGACTTAACAAGTAATTTAGACTACATGGCTAATTTGAACTTGTGAAGTTCAGAGAAACTAATATGATATAGGTTCCTTTGGAGCACTGTCTCTTCCCCATATACACAAACATACATTTGACAGCATTATTAAAATCCATTGTGGTACTAACAGAAAAAAAACTTAGGAATATCTATTGCTTTTTTTGCCTTGATATGATGAGTAAGTCATTATTTACCTTTGATGGCCTCACACTGTTATTGGATCTTGGACAATCTTACCTATGCAAAGAAGAAATGTTCTTTCAGACACTACTGTAATGCTGTTAGTTAGGAGAATGTTGGTTCTTCAATGACAATAATCCTTAGATATTTGTGAAATCTAAGGAAAATTCAGGAAGGTCAGTGAGTTGCCTTTTGCTGTCAAATGATTTCAGAATACTGCACTACAGTAGGGGAAAACTGGCAACTCAAAAGAGAGCTGTTTTACCAGAGCTGAATCAAATGTTTTTTTAGACCATATTACAAAACTCAGACTTTTAAAACTAAAATTGACAATAAAGCTCCTTCAATATTTCTTGAAACGTCTCCAAATAATGACTTCATAGCCAATATTACATTTCACTACCTCATCATTTCATGCTTGTTCTGAAATAATTGCAAAAAGCATGCTTTACCATATATTATTATCTGATGATATACTTAATAATTGACATGCTAGCATGGTGCCTAATGCACAGTAAACACGTACTTGTCTCAACGAGCTCTTTCCGTGTGCCTGCTAGGAAAGGAATGCAGATGGGTCTCTTTGCTTTTCCCCTGACAGACTGCAGCCCTCTAATCCTTGCATTTCATCTCTTTACACAGTTTCATGTGAAACAGAGCAGACAAAATACACTGCCCTAAGTAACTATGCAGTTAATACCAGAAAATCATAGAATTATGGGACTGTGTTCCTGAACATTGCTTTACTAAAAGGATCCTCAGTAGCTCGAGGTGTTTTAGAGGAGCAAAAAAAAATGATGAAGAGATATCTCTTCATCATAAGAGATGGTTTATTGTGAAATACTGAAATAAACCTAGGTAGTTTGGCTAAGAAATGACTAAAAGTAGAAGGTGTTTAATAACCTACAATATTTGAATTTGCGAAAGTCAAGAATGTAGAAGCATGAGTATATTACTAAATCAGTATAGAAGACAAATTAAAAGGATTAACTTAAAAAAAAAAAAAAGAAGATATAGACTATATTCTTGTGTGTTTTAGTATTGTTGTCAGTAAGTTTTGGTAAGAGTTTTTTATTTTTCTTAGTGTTCCCAGGCCAGTGATGCAAACCACAACAACAGAGATAAAAGCATATTCTGGAAATTTTATTTAATTTGTAAATTCTTCAGGTTGTAAAATCCTATAACACTACTTCATGCTTTGTCCTAAGCAGAAAAAAAAGAAAAAGGGAATTATGTACCTTAAAATACGCATTGTATATCTTACACAGTAATAAATTTTCCATTTTAAGTTTATGAAATCATGTTAACACAAGCTCAAAATTCAAGACAGTAAGCCCTCCAGAAGATGACACAGACATAAAGAAAGAAACATGGAGATATGAGATAGATCTTTCTTTAATAAATCAGAATTAAGTATTTAGATTTCAGAGAATAAATAATTGCTGGGTAATATTTCAGGAATATCATGGGTGGATCATGTTATGCATCATATGAATTTGTTTGAAGGAGGAAGAGGCAAACCTTGTAGCTTTGATTTCCACAGTAGCCAAAAGAGGAAGTAGTGGAGAAGAAATAAGAAAATAGTCAAGGTATTACCTCAAATACAGATTAAAATTAATTGACATTATATTTGAGTTCARTGATGTAAGAGCACCAGAACAGACGTGACTGAAGAATATAGGGAAGTCCTGTCCACAAARCAAAATTTAGGATTATTTATGCCTGTTAGCGGGAAATGATCTCTTGATGAGCTGTAGTGTAAGGAAAAAGGGATTAATCAGAGCAACTGTTGTGAGGATAGGGGAGGACTGGCCAAGGAAGCTACCAGAAGAGAACAATTCTGTAAGGTGTCCCAAAAGTAATAGTCGCAATATAGAAAATTAATAGGTTACTGTACCTCAAAGGACTCTTGGAGGAAACCTTAAATCCTAGCTTAACTATTTCTTCCAAACACATTTAAATATTTTTATTGTGTAGTAGCAAATCATCTGGTCTGTCAGAGTGAGAAAGTTGGATGTTTAAATACTTGGGCCAAAGAATTATTGAACACAATGATATTACCTGGAGACCGTATTTTTTGCCAACACTGCTATAAAGTTTCCAGTGAAGAAAGTTCTTTCAGTAGTTAGATGATACAAATATTTCAAGTACAACAGCAATAACAAAAAAAAAAAAAAACAAAACAAAAAAAACAAATTAACACACTACTTGGATGTTGAAGGAAGCTGATATTTAAAATGAGAATTTAATTTAAAAATAACATAATTTGGTTTACTGTGCAAAACACTACCCTTAGATTTTTTTTTGAAAACAAAAGTTTCTTTAAACCTTAAACATCAAATTAATTTTATTGGAAAGTATATCAAAAATTCAAAAAAGACATTATTGACTTTCTCAATGTTTCTCTTACAAAAGTACAAAAGTGTATTTGCAACACACATCCAATAGCATGTTTTGCCCKTCTGCATTTTCCAGACCCCGGTGAAGATAATGCAGCTGAAGAGTGATAAAACCCAGTTTAAATGACTGACAGATAATGTGCCTAGGTAAAGTCTATACTGTTACATTTGTTCATAGGATTAATTGACCTCTTTTAAAATAATAAATATTTTTACCAATACTAGGAAATGATTTTACAATTACTAATACCAAAAAATGAATTATTTGTAATAATTCACAAAAAATTAATTCATCCAGGTTCAGTTAATCATAATATTTGAGATACTATCTCCAGAGTGTTTTTCAGAAGCACAGTCTGCCCAAGTCAGAGTCCTGAGAGTCAGAAATAGAGGACAGTTATGGCCTACACTCATATGGTTTTATCATATTTTAGTTTAAATTGATTTTTTTTCTACTGTATGCTCCTGGGCTGAGCCATTTCAGACCTTTCTATTGTTAATGTGAGACAGTCTTTGATGCCACCTTCTGGTTTAGTAAATATTATGCATAACCCACATCTGCTGGGTCACACACTGTAGCTGTCAAGCTGACATGCATGCAAACCTCCTTACCAAATTTCCACACATTTGATGTGTATATAATGCAGCAGTAATTTTCTAACTGCTTCCTTTTTTTTTTTTTTTTTGGTCACCCCTGACCTCTCTGGACAGTAATTTACTTTTTTTCACATAGCAAACACAGGCAAAATGAGAAAAAAAAGCCATGACTTTATACCTTAGCAGTCTATACAAAACATATAAAGACAGAATATACGAAGAAAGAATTTAAACTTAGCTAACTAAGCTCTGAAAAATATCTGCATGACAAAACTGCGCCTCTGTTGCAGAGAAGCATTTACAGGCATTTGAAAAAGCTGCCTAGAAACACTCTTTTTGCATGTGTGTATATTAGCACAAATTTCTCTATCTGGACTTCGTTTGAAGATAAAGTTTTATTAGAAAAGAAGTTAAAAATATTTATTTACTAAACTGAATGACAGAGGCAGTAGCCACTAATTGTTTTAGAAGGGTGGAGAAGAGTTTGTTGCAGAGGCAACTCACAGCTCTGCAAGGTGTTGGTCTGGACATGAGTTATTCAGTAACTCCTGCTACATCCATAAGTTTAGTGGGTAGCACATGCGTTTTGAACTTTATCTTGTTTCTCCTTATGCCAAAATACAAACTGTTAATAAAAGATATGGCTTCTTTACCTAGCTGAAKACTGTGCTCTCACACCAAGTGACGGGTTGGACCAATTTAAACCTTCACTGATCTGAGCAATGACACAGTTTGAAAGCACAAGAATTTTGAGTTCTGATCTGAGAATCTGATGTATTGTGCTGTTTCCTGTCCTGTTGCTTCAAGACTCGTGATATGTTTCTGGAGGACTGGAAGCAGAGTGCTGCTCCCTGTCTCATGCTATGTCAATGCGACATCACACCACATCTGTTAATTTCTAACCCACTTGTCTCCTGCAAAGAGGAGTTACAGGTGTTACCATTCACCTGGAAAGACAAGCCAGTCTTGAGTCCTTAAAGCTATGTTGATATTATTACCATTTTGCCACCTAGTTACTGGTATGGTTCCATAGTTCAGAGAAGTACTACTAAAAAATTCATCAACAGATTAAACAGCAAGTTGTTTCCGTTGTCCACTTGGGCTTTCTCCAAGCAGTGCAACTAATATTTACATTTCTTAGAAATAATATAGAGTCTTCAGTGTTACAACACTATAGTACAGAATGCTACTTTTTTTTTTTTTTAAAAGGGTTTGCCTCTTATGCAGAACATAAATACAGAACAAATTCTCCACATAGCTTCACATAGACCAAATGAAAACAATCATTTCTTAGAGATAAAAGTATGGGATTCAAAGCACATAGTACAGAATAATAAAACAAGAGAGGAAACAGTTTTTAAATTCCTGTGCCTCACTAAAATTTGTGTATACTTAATGCAGAGTCTAGRTGATTTAACCCAAATCATCTTAGATATCTAGTCCAAAATGAATGCTTAGTCTTTAGTACCAAGAGAGACAGACATCTCTAAAGGACAATTTATTTCATCCTAAAATACATGCCCAGAGAGCAATGTTTACCACTGGTTTATGATAACTAACTACTGCAGAAGTCTGCAGTACTTCAAGCTTACCTTACACATCTAGCTTATAGCTGGCTAGGGCTAGAGAATGTGAAATGCAACCTGATTTCATTGTATTTTAAAGCCTGATAGTACTTCTTTACATAAAGGGCTGTATTTTTCTGTTTGTTTGTTAAAATAGACAAACCTTAATTTCATAGCAAAGAATAAGAGAATAGATATTATAAATCAAGATTACATGAAAGAATATGTGGTAAATCAGAATAAAGTCATAATCCCAAGGTAGCTATACATCTTTTTTTTCTGTTTCCATTCTTTTACGGCGTCTTTCTCTTCTTACCTTCTTTTTAGAAGGCTATGTTCAGGTACACTGCATCAGTGCTAAATATGCAGACAGGCAGTCACAGAGAAAGGAAATAACACGGCTACACATTTAGTTCCAAGAGTTAATACTATAAAGCAATAAGAGCGTCTCTGTTCATTTTCTTCAGGACAGTTTCTTATCTAGGCAAAAGCCACAGTCATCTTGTTTCCGAATATTTTAATCTTCAAGGCAGAGTGCTAATCTTCATTCAGGTCTCAGCAATGAAGCAAACTTCCTTAATCCTGAATCTTATTTCAGGTTTGTAACAAGATTTAGATGAGATAAAGCTGAGCTAGTTCAAACTCAGACCTTTCTGAGCTGCATGAGCTCTTACAAATGAAATACAAATCCAGTGAACCTCAGTCTGGAAGGATTTGCTCAGTCCTGCAGCAGAGTTNCAGAAGTATTTTCAATTCAAGAAGTTTTTGCAGTTCAGCTATTTTCAACCTTATTAGCCTATTTGAGAAAGAGTGGCGTACACAAAATTGTGCACTACAGATTTACTTTTTCTTTTCTTTCTTTATTATCTTGCAAGATAACAAAGATTGCAATTAAGGAATGCATGACTGTTGTTTTATTTCCATATTTTATTTATCTTACCTAGTTGGATGCCAACTGTGTATATATGGGTAAGATGCTGCAATTAATGAACTCATCTTTTATTTTTTTTTTTTTTTTTTTTTTTTAATCCACTTTTATCATTATGGGTGTTTCTAGATTGTGGTATTTCTAACCAGCATCCAGCGTCTATGTCTAACCAGCTTCTCAAATATTAGCATGTGATTGTGGTATTTCTAACCAGCATCCAGCGTCTATGTCTAACCAGCTTCTCAAATATTAGCATGTTCTCCTGTGTCCTTTACAAGTAATACCTGCTAAGTTGCTAGCATGTGTCAGTATAACATTAGGATACAGGTTCTTCATAACACTATAGGTTTTATTACAGGTACACTGATTATCCCAGAGAAGAACATGTACTATTTTCAGAAAATTTAATTCTCACTGCCTAAGTCTGGTGGAGCTATTGTGAACAGGGCATTCACTGAGTGTCAGTGAATTCACTCAGGCTGAATAACTGGCCTGTTTGAATTGTTTWTTTAACTGCTCTGCAGTGTAAGTGGAAAAACAAGAAAATGTTCCAGTCCTTGCATACAATCTAGATGGGGAAAAAAAGGCTAAATCCACACGCTAGCTCTAAACTAGCCCAGATTAGCATCATGATGTACATTAGAAAACAAGACTAGAAGAAGGAATGAAAATAAATTTTCATTCTTTCATTTCTGCAAATACTGTGCAAATCCTTCTATCCTTTGCTTTTGCTAAGGATAATTTGCTAATCCCTTTGCTTTTCAAAACTCCTCTGCAGAAAAAAAAATGGAATAACAAGGTCAAGGAAAAGCCACTGCTGAAATCATGAGTGGGCTCCTGTTGTGATGTTGCAGGCCCAAGGCTTGGTGACACTCAGAGAGTGCTCAGCTGATTCCCATGAAGTCTCTCCCTACCTATCAGCTCAGAAGGACACCTCCAAGTAAAGGAACAGAGATGGGAGTTTGTACAGTCTTCCACTTCTACACATTTGCCACAAGAGGAGTGGAATCTGGCATTCAGGTTTGACTTCTAATTATTTGCTAATATTATTACTTACTCTTAACAAGCCTTGTGTTAACATCTATTATTTGCGGGAGAAGAAAGTTCAAATGAAAAGCTGTAAAAACATTCACTCGACACATTTATTTCCCTAATATTTGGATTCTACTTTATAATTAAATAACGCAATTTAAGCTAATAGCTTATCCATCTCGCTATGATATGCATAGATGAATCAGTTTCTAATGTGTTCTAAAAGTATGAAGTAACCCCAAGCGATTTTTGGAAAATTTAAATCCTAAGGGTCTGATTCCACTGTGTTTTTCACCTTGTGAAGCAACCTTTAATTTTGCAGAGTGAGTGTAAAATGCTCCCCAGATGAAAACAGTTTTCTGCAGAGCAAGTGCAAAAACCAGGTGGCTAGAGAAACTGCCTGTGGAAATGCCTGCCTAAGGAGGAGACATGCAGAGCTGTATTGCTGAAGCCCACAAAATGAGGCATGCAAAGTACTCTCTGCAATACATCACGCAGATCTGTACACATTATTATAAGAGATGTCTTTTCCTAGGATGCATTTTCTCCTTTCAGCAAAGTTTTTTGCCCAAGAATACATTTTCTGGCATTCCTCAGAACTGAACATAAAAGCAACAAAAATTACAGGAAATAAAAATAGAAAAAAAAAAAAAAGGAAAGTATTTCACTGTAGGCTCTAACTCCTCTAGGAACACCTGCTTAGTAATAATATATCAAAGAAATGGAGTTATGGGAGGCACTAACTACACATCAAATTGCCCAATGTTTCTATTACAGGCTCTCAGTTCCTTTGATTTCCCAGGTATGCTGTGGGAGGGCTAGGGGAGTATTTTCAGCACGGCTGAATTCTTGGCTGCATAGGGCTGAAGAGGTCAGACCATGACAACGTAAGTATAAACTCTTAGTGTCACTGTTTCATTGCTTTTCACCAAAATTTTGGGGAGCTCTAAAGCCTAGGGGTAAAACATAATTTAGTCTACCCCATACAGATAAATTATAGATTAAGGAGCCCCACAATTAACTGAGGGAATTAACATACTATTAAAAAAAAAAGGTAGCCCATGTAAGAAGATTTTTTTCCCCACAGACATGTAATTTACAATTCATTGTTTAAATTTTTTACTCAGTTTTTGAGGTAGAGCTGCTGTGTAATACTTCACTTTCTTTGATGAAACTCTTATAAAAGGTAAACATGTTTAAATTATTTCACCTAATTTAAAAAAGAATTAATATCTGCACTTCTGATATCAGCTTAAAGGCATTATTGAAAGAGAAGATCCTTTGATAAAAAAACACGAATTAACCTCTAATATACATGTCATAACTTTATTTTCATGCAATTGAAGGGTCAGAAATATCCCTGGAACAAACGGACTCGGGTCAATTTGCATCTGCAATAACTGATTACCCTTCCTCTAGCTTCCTCTAGTGAGGCAAACATATATTCAACATTTAAGGGAAGCCATGTGGAAGGAAGGAATATGACCCTAATGGCATTTTTTTCATTGTCTCCTAAAGCTGATACTCGTCCAGCTGCAGAATCATATCCCAACACACAAAGCTTGTGACAGATTACTAAAGAAGTCAGACTGCATGTGGGCTAACTGCTTTACTTCCACTGTAGACACTGAGGTTTACCTTGCATTTGTCAATATCTACATGAGATTAAAACTCAACAACTTGATTTTTCTTCTGATGTGTTAACAGTTGTCAGGTTTGGCTGCCAAGCCTGCGTGCTGGTGGAGATAGAACTTCCCACACAACAAGGTTTGCAAACAAAAGCAAACAGCCTTATGTCAGCTTTGCCCCAGTAAGTCTTCATTTTCTAGTGACATGTCTGACCCGAAGCTTCCTTGTGTTTTAGGCTCACCAGCACTTTCAGCTGTGGTCAGAACTAGTACTTGCTTCTGGCTGAAGTCATGGGAAAGTAGATGCACAAATGCAACGGTTCAATACAGCCCTGTTCAGGATGACAGCATCCTTTCCTTGAGCACTGCAGGTAGACCTGGACTCCTCTGGTTTGTTCAGGATGACACCATCCTGTCCTTGAGGTAGATCTGGACTCCTCTGCCTGCCCTCCATGCTGGGCAGATGACCGACTGTTCAGATTCTGATGTCCACAATGATCCCTAGCAAGCAATAGGATATGGGCATAGCACACTCAAAAGCATTCGGGATAGGGAATTGTTTTCTGAGACCTAATGACATGGCTTTCCTGACTATTTTGAGTAAGTCAAACCCCTGCAGTCTTGGGCTGGATGCTGCCTGAATGTGGCTGTGACCCATGGGACAACAGCTAGTGCCTAGTGGAGCATATGCTATTTCAGCAACGTCTTTTATTTGGTTTTTTTTTTTTTTTTTTTTTTTTTTTTTTTTTTTTTTTTTTTTTTTTTTTTTTTTTTTTTTTTTTTTTTTTTTTTCCTTCTCTATCCTTCTCTATCCTTCTCCTTACCTTTTTTATCCTTCTCTGAAGTTGCAAAGCCAACTTTCTCTATACTGTCTTTCATCCTGCTGTTTCTGCAAAACCTCCTCCCTCTTCCCCTTAATTCTTCCTCTACATTGATGACCCTAGCCTGTTTTATTCTCAAGGAAGCATTTTTTTTCTATTTTACATTTTCAAAGTTTTGAGAGAGCTGAAGCTGTGACCAACCAGTGAAATTTGTAGAGGGGCAGACACTAGTAGACACTAGTGTAGACCCAGTGCTCAATGAATCCAGGTATATTCAGGTTTTTGACAGGCTTTCAGATGAGAATTGGCTTTCTTTTAGTCAGCTAGATGCTAAGACATCTATCAGTTGTCCTTTTTCTGCACAGCTGTGTAAACAACCCAATTCTAACTATCTGGTGGAAAGAAATATTCAAATCAAGGTTAGGGTATAGGCAGACAAAAAGAAATCAGGCAGAAAGATGAGGAATTATTTAGGAAGAGTCAAAATAGGAAAGAAGTCATAGAAGCAGCTAGGAAAGAAAAAACATCAGAGATTTAAAATCCACCATGAGATGTTACAAATTTTAGTTACATCTCATTTAGTTACAGAAGAAATCAAAAAGTACCATAATCAAAAAGTAACTCACTTTGACAATACCTCTAAAAAAGTAGTTTGGACACTATTGTATATGTGGACTATAGTGTATATCCTGAAATAAATGCAGACTGAAACCAAAGTAAATCTTGGCACCTCTGCAAGATATTAATTTTCCCTAAATGACACTTCCATGATGTTCTGTAAAGCATTCATTTTTTTCAGTTTTTCTTCCCTTTACAATGAAATCTTTGACATATCCACCTTAATGTAATCTTATCCTTTAAAAACCATTTTATTGAATTTAGACAAAAGGAAAGAATTAGATGTTGTAAGTGGCTTTTAGCAGCAATTCAATACGTGCTATTATGCTAAACTGATTTTAAAACTAATACACCTTGCAGTGGTATGAATTGACCTCACCTCGACAATTTTGTAGAAGCTGGTACTGACATATCGAGCTAGACAAGGTGCTTCTGAAAATGGGTATGTGTTTCTTCAAGATCAGAAAAGAGAGAGCACAGAGAAACCTACCAAAACTAAGAGGAAATGCCCTACCTAGCTATTGAACAATAACTCAATAATCTTTGCCACAAAGTTGTGACCTTTATTTGGACTTCAGCAAGGTTTTTGACACTGTTATAACATCTTCCTGAGAACACTCAGAAAATTAAGGTTAGAGGAGTACACAGTGAGGTGGGTGGAGAACTGGCCATAWGGCAGAGCTCAGAGGCTGGGGATAGATGGAGCTGAGTCCAGTTGGAGGCCTGTGGCCAGTCGTGTCCCCCAGGGGTCAGTGCTGGGCCCAGTGCTGTTCAATTTGTTCATCAATGACCTGGACGAGGGCACGGAGTGCACCCTCAGCAAATTTGCGGGTGATACCAAGCTGGGTGGAGTGGCCAACACTCTGGAGGGCTGTGCTGCCATCCAGAGGGACCTGGACAGGCTGGAGAGTTGGGCAGAGAGGACCCTCATAAGGTTTAACAAGGACAAGTGCAGGGTCCTGCACCTGGGCAGGAATAACCCCAGGCACCAGTACAGATTAGGGGTTGACCTGCTGGAAAGCAGCTCCACGGAGAGGGACCTGGGAGTCCTGGTTGACACCAAGTTAACCATGACTCAGCAGTGTGCCCTCGTGGCCAAGAAGGCCAAAGGGATCCTGGCTGCCTCAGGAGGATGTTGCCAGCAGGTCAAGGAAGGGGATCCTGCCCCTCTGCTCAGCTCTGGTGAGGCCGCACCTGGAGTATTGGGGGCAGTTCTGGGCTCTTCAGAATAAGAAGGACTTGGAGCTCCTAGAGAGGGTCTAGTGGAGAGCAGGGAAGATGATTAAGGAACTGCAACATCTATCTTATGAGGAAAGACTAAGTGAGCTGGGCCTGATTAGCCTGTAGAAGATTGAGAGGGGATCTTATCAACATTTACAAATACCTGAGAGGAGAATGTAGGGAGGATGTGGCCAAATTCTTCTCAGTGCTGACCAGTGACCTGACAAGGGGTAATGGGTGTAAGTTGAAACACAGGCAGTTCCATCTCCATGTGAGGAGGAACTTCTTTCCTGTGAGGGTGACAGAGCCCTGGCACAGGCTGCCCAGGGAGGYTGTAGAGTCTCCTTCTCTCGAGATCTCCCAAACCCGCCTGGATGCCGCCCTGTGCCCCGTGCTCTGGATGTCTCTGCTGGAGCAGGGGGGTTGGACTAGATGATCCCTAGAGGTCCCTTCCAACCTCAATCATTCTGTGATTCTGTGACTTCACGTTTGGACTTCTTGGTGCAGAAATCATGACATGCTCATTTATGGAAATCACTATGTTTACTTGGAGGGTTTTCCTCATGCTGTAATTGAAATTAAGACATAATTTTCAAGTATTTGGCTCATGCTGGTATCAAAAACAAAGCAAAACAAAATGTAACAAACCCCGCCCCACAGCTTTACTACCTCTTATTTCCAAATAGATCTATGGTAGTGATAAACAAGATGGCATTCCTTTTTAGCAATTAAAGATGTCTTGTACTTTTAGCATGAGTTGCTTTTCAGATAAAGGAGTAACTCAATTCAGAGCTGAGATATGGGCACATGTCCTGGGTCTCTGTGTACAAGCTCATGACCAATGCAAGCCAGTCAAAGACAACAAGGCCAGGGTAAAGGCCCAACACAGCAGTGTTTCCAACCTTCCCTCCCTGCCAGGAACAGTATTGTGGCCATGCAGATGGCTAATTAGCTTGCTTTCCTCACCAGGTATCTTTTCCATCTGAGCAGTGGTCTGATCTAGTTTGCCACATGGCAGCTCCATCACTAATGCTAACAGAATGGAATCAACAGCGAAACCCAGCCTGGGGCAGGACAGCTCGTTGCAGGAGCACCATGGTCCTCTATCTCAGATGTATGAAATGACTTACGTTGTCTGACATCTCCAAACTTATCAAGGCTTCAGCCTTAAGAGCTAGACCTAGAAAAGCACTGAATACTTAGGTAGCAATGAGTATGCATGTCTAAAATGCTAGAAAGCGGTGTGGTATGTAACTATGAAAGCATGTAAATTTTAATTTATTATGTAATTTAGAACCTCCACAGTGCTACCTGGCAGTGCTTTTCACTAACATAATCTGAGCCTCCTCACATAACTAAGATGTAGAAACACAACATCTACGTCCATTGACCTGGCTCAAACACCATGATCTCATCTCCATTACACTATTTGCAAAGATAAGTCTGTGAAGTTTATTTCCCATCAATATAGGTACAGCTGAAAGAAAATAGCTTATAATGAGCCTCAAAACTAGCTTGTAATGAAGAAAAAGGAACAAGACTATCTTTTGCTTCAGAGACCTGCAGTTATTTATAACGGAGATACCCATCTCAGAAAACTTCTGGAAATTTCTTCTAAAAGCTTCTCGAAGCTAGTCTCCCAGGAGAAAATCTTCCTTGACATTCAGAAGCTCTGCCAGGCCCTGCAGTGCTAATGTAAGGTACCAACCTGACCTGATGCTGTCTTGGCCATACTGGGTAGCACTTACAGTGTGATGACACCAGAAAGGCCCAGGAAGGTAGATAGTCACACAGGAAAGAATAAACTTTGAATCTCAGGAACAGAAACATAGCACCTACAAAATGGAGCGGCTTCATGTTTGACAGGAACTGAAAGAACAAGAGCTACTTTCCATACCATGTATTTTGCCTTCAGAAAAGTAAGTATTCTTCCTAGAGACTAGAGAATAGAGAATATAGTCTCTAATCCATGGTCTCAAGCATGAATGATTTGGAAGGTTTGCATCAGCCAGTAAGGATTTAAGCAAGTTTTAAAATACATCTTTTTAAGGATAAATATTATTTGCTATAAACACTGGAAAGGTCTGCACTGTATCATTTCTTCTTTTTTTCTTTTTTTTTTCCTTCTTGGCTGAATTTGGTGGAGAAAAAAAAATCAAATCAACCAGAGGTCATGGCTTTTTTTCCCTAGTAAGGATCTTTCTAGAGGGGAGGAGTGTTTTGGGCTGCTCAGAGTCTCACACTCCTCAAAAACATCATCCATGATGAAGCACAACACTGTGCAGACCCTGAGCAAAGACAGTGCATTTTGTGTAACACTCCCATTTGCACTCGGAATATCTTTGCAGGCAGTTATCCCTAACTACTGTAATGGTCTATGCTTTTGTTAGTGTCTTGAATTACATCTGTTTAATACATTCCTTTTTGTGTGTATATATTTTCTTCTATAGTTTCCAAAGAACCAGTGCCTATGCCCATGAAGGCCTGGTTTAGTTAGGACATCTTAGGTATAACATTGTGAAAATATTTTGCTTAAATCAAAAGCAGGAGGGTAAATTAGTCCAAGGTTCATGCTCAGACTTATCTCTGAAACACAGGTCCTCTTAGAAAGCTTTTATTTATTAATCTCCTACCTTTGGAACTCATCTTCTCTGACAGTCTTCTCCCTGACATGCGACCTCTTTTGTGACCTAGTAAAACTGTCCATAAATCAGAGATGATTCCAAGCATTTGAAGCTGCTGCAAACTGGCCCTCGAAATGTGAAAGCACACATTCTATCATAAGAAATGGAGCAGCAAGATCTAGCTGTGATAAACAGACCAGTTTTTAGATGCAGCCTATGTAAATACTCCTCATTCACAGACAAAGACACTGTAAGGGATAGTAATACATGGGTGAAATCCAACACTATGTCAAGTGTTTTTTCTTGCCTTCTTTCTTTCTTCTCCCCAGCACTGATAAGTTGGTGTGCATTCCTGCACAATCTACTTGGAAGGTTTAAATTACACAGTGTTTGCTAAACCTGACACTTGGCCAAAGAAGTACTTAACAGAACTAATACAAGGACTAGTGATCAAGTGACAGAGTCTTGCCAAAGCATCATTAGATTTTTGATGAATGACAATTTGAGCCTCACTTTGCTGCTGCTTCCTGCTGACGACCTGACCTTCCAGAAGCATATTTTATAACTTTACAATATTGTAAGAGCTGTTAATTAATTATTCCTTTAGGTATGAGATTGCTAAGTATCATTCCCTTCAAGTTAAATGTACAAAAGGGCTCCATTCCTTTGATTTAAGGAAGTGTATGACTTACAGATAAAGATAATGGTACAATTTAGCAGCAATAAGAAAGGGTCATCGATGCATGCTCTATATAAGATTGTTCAAAATCTTTTCTTGTTTCATAAGGAATCTTTACCAGAAATAATCATTCTGTCTGTGCCTATCTTCCAGTATCTCTACTGCCAAAAGCAATGTACTGTGGAAGAAGCCAGATCATCATACACCATACATTTGGCTTTTTTTTTTTTTTTTTTTTTTTTTTTTTTTTTCTCACAGTCATACATAACAACTAGGTGAGATATTTGAATCACAGTATTCCAAGAAGTTTTATGTCTTAACTTTATATCCAGCTATTTCCCTCTCTAGAGAGCAATTTCCCCATGCTATCTTATGAAATTTTGAAGTATATGAACATAAAATTATATAAGCAATGTCCTGTCACCACAGAGGCCCCATAGCAGAGCAAACACTATTGAAGCTCTTTCAGCTTGCTTTCTTAAATCAATTTTATTTCAGCTTGTATGTGCAGTAGCTTATTTTAAGACCGTGAACTCAGACCATCCCTACTTACTCAGAGGCCATGAGTTCAGAAAATAGATAAACACTTCCCTCTGCTGGTCATCTGTACAAAACAGTGTCCTCTTTAGACAAAATTATTTTTAATATGTATATGTGACCATCTTTTGTGCTTGGTCCTGCAGGTTTCAAGCAGATGAACACACTATGTAACTTTGTACATTCAGTTTTAGTGATCCAGATTATACTCTGGAAACACTTACCTTTCTCTCTCGATTATATAAGGAACCAGACTCTCTACATTAGGTGTTATAATTGAAAACTGAGTATAAGCAACATCCTATAGTTCCCAATACTTTACCTGATGGTCAGTCACACCAGATGTTTAGCCATTTAGTAATGTGTTTTTCTTTCTATTCTACCAGTTTTGCAGAGCATCTACAAATACTTCAGCAATTTATGCTATGCTGCACTGATGAAAGGAATAGTCAGGCATTAGAAGAGAATTAGACACTTCTTTGATGTAGATTATCCAGTCAGTTCAATATACCTATAACCTGTTGGAGTTTAGGTTGATCATCACAGCTTTAAAAATTAAATCGCTCCAAGTATTGCTCTAAACTAGTATTGCCATCTATCTCCATTATTGCTTTTATATTTATTTCAATATTATCTAAGATTTCTTCCAAGAAAAAAAAAAGTGAGTCTATTTCATTTTATTGTACCTAGAATTCAAGCTTTCCTTCACTATGCTATATGCAGAGAAAGCTTTTCCCCACTGCTTTTAGATGGCTATTTCTCATTTCAGTATCACACCCAGTTCTCAGATTACTAGAAAAGCTGAGCTGCAGTTGTGAGAGATCTTCACAGATTTTCCTCCCCACAGATTGCTTCTGTCCAGAAACCACAATCATTTAATGCAGTCACGTTAGAAATCAAGTTCCCATTTCTCTTGAACAATAAATACATTCACCTTCACCTTTTTTATCTGTTTGTTTATGGCTGTATAAGTATTCAAGGTTTCCTATTTTTCGCTCTCTGAATAGATTAGGATTAGATTAGTAGGGTTATCTTAAATATAAACTCTTAATCATCCTAATTTCCTTATCTTCTGTTACCTGATAACATCAATTAAGTACACGATGGTTTATGTAGTTGTTCTTTCTGTTCTTGACATATTCTCTATAAGCATCAGAATAGGTAAGATATGTGATATTTTAACTACTGGAGAAAAGTGTTTCTCCTAAGCTTGACAGTGACCTCAGGAAAAAAGAAAGCAAAGAAACAACAACAACAAAACAACAGCAACATCAACAACAAATAGTTCACTCCAAACATCTCCACAAAAATTGAAAGGAAGGTGTTAGCTAATATTGGGAATTAGTTAAAAAAAAAAAAAAGAAAAAGGAAAAAAAAAGATAAAAGAAAGAAAAAAGAACAACTTCAGATTAAAGATTTTCACTAGAGGTGGCTAATATTCTTTTCTCATTTTATTACCAAGCAAATACCTTATTAATCACCTCTCCTTAAACTTATATATTTATTCCTGTCACCTTTGTAAGAGACTATGTGGCTACATGACTGCTCAGAATTACATACGGTTTTCCATGTCAGTTCACTGGCACTACGCTTGTCATTTAGTCCTTAAAGAACTCTGCAATCATGCATGTATGGAAAAGGGGACCTGAAAGAATGGCTACTAAAAGAGAAGCATATATAGTCTATGACAATAGCCTTGAATTTAGCTTTTATATCTTTCAGGTCTCATTCCTTACAGATCTGAACAGAAAATGCATTGGTTGGACCACAGCAAAAGATAATGTTTCAAGGATCCTGTACCAGAAAAATACCTCCTTCTTCTTGGGTCAGGAGACTGATGACCATGCCAAGAAAGTGGCATGATATTTTCAGAAATGAAAAGGTAAGAGGTCATGAGAGTTCCACATTTCACTGATAGACAGTGAAAAGCTAAGTGTGCAGCATATGTCAGATACATCAATACTGACTTCAGTGGTACAGGAATCAAATTCAACACAGCATTTCAAATCCATTATACAGACAGCAGTGTTTGTGGGACAACTTTCTTTTGTGAAATATACTGTGAATCTGTAAATGATAAAGAGAGACAGAAAACATAACCCAAAGTTATTAAAGGGACTTCACATGAGAATAAAACTAACTCCACCTGCTAACACCTGATTTGCTGATTTCCACATTCTAATGCAACATTTTACAGTTATTAGCAAGTGTTGCAGGATTTTATATTAATTATAAACAGTCTGTCAAGTGCTTTTAAGCTGTCCTCATTTGGTTACCATCTTCCACATTTCTGCTTTTGCTGTTTTCAAGTGAATCAAAATGGGACATTTAATTCCACATATTCTGCTCAGTGTATTAGAAACAAATGTAGGAAAGGAATCTCTTTGAAATCCTCGTTTTCTTCTCCAAATCCTTGCATATGACAGATCCTCCTCATAAATTTTTAAAAGTTATTCTCTATTCCTTTTGATTTATCTAGTTGTAGGAGGCTGTGGAAGATCTAAAGAAAAAAGGGGAGCTTTATGAGGATGTACCCAGAAGTATTGTAATTTACATTTCAAGAATAGCTCCAAATGGCAATGAATACAGGAAGAAACTACCTTCATTCTTATATTATAAAAGTAGGCAAATTCCTTACTTCTACTTTATAGGATATTCAGAAGGATAACCACAAACAATTTTGGTACCTGGAAGCCAAAATAAAGAGGTGAAAAGAACCAATTAAATGAGGTATATTCTATCACAATCTATAACAGTACAATGCAGACTCCTTTAGCACTCCATACAATAATTGCAAAGCCTGAAGAAAGTTGATTTCTATAAGATTTTTTTCAAACTAATTTCTTGATACGATAAAATTCCAGTAGTTAGTTCATCAACTAACCTTCTGAACCTTCTGTTCAGTCCAGCTTATCCTTCTCAGTGGGGCAAAGTTTTGATTGCATCCCTTGAGTGATGCCATCACATCAGATTAACTTATTAATTAATTAATAAGTTAATTAATTTAGTTGCCATCATCCCATTCTTAAGATATGGAGAGCTGAACTAAGCATGTTTCCCATCCTTCACAGAATGTCTCWATGTGTCAACGTCAGCACAAAATGCAAGTGTTCTGGTCCTCTCCACAGATACAAACCAGGTTCAGAGTGATAAACAAATAGCTACAGGAGCACTGTCCACATTAAATATCTAGACAGATACTGAAACATGTTTGAAATAACATTTTAAAGTAAAGCATGTCTGGATACCAATTACAATTGTGTGATTACAGTGTAGGCAGATAACTTTTCTCAATAGACTTTTGCTGATGAGGTTGCTTTGCACTATTTTAGTTCAACACAACCAGACTTGGTGTCTGATAAAGAACAGTGGAAATTTTTGTTGTTTTTGTTCTGGAGAAGAGCATAAATGATGCTAAAGTTCTCTAAAACATAGGTCATACATATATATAAATAGCTGTCACTTTTCTTATTAATGTAAACTTATTAACATAAGTAAAGACATAGGTTGGAGGACTCTAGATAATGAAGGCTCAGACAGGAAAAAGAAGCAAAAGGGATTTTTGTTTTAAATGCACTAACACCTGCTTAGAATTCATGCAAACAAAAGTACCAGGTTCGCTAAGGATGAGCTAGCCCTCTTTTCTGGCACTGCGATCTGTGCTGCAAAGTCTCAAAGAATGGTAAGGCTCTAAAAAGACTGTGATTTATGGAGTTATGTGATGTGCTCTTTATTGACAGATAGAGAAAACCCAGACTGTGAAGCAAAAGGAATTTATATGGTATGTCACAGCTAAAAATATATATGAATGTCGAAATTAACTGTGCATTGCTAAAGACAACATTTTATCAATTTAGTTTTGAGATTCAACATGTTTATTACTGATCTTGATTCTGAAATTTGTGTTTTATTTAAAAAGTCTATCTTTGTTACACAAGAAAGAAAAATCTTTTAATCAGACACCTATCAACTAATTTTGTTTTATGCATCAAGTAGCTTTTTGTTTCATTTCTGAAAATAATAACTAGTTCAAACTTAACTCTTTAACATGATCTCAGTGGAGGCATTTGCCCTTAGAGGGCAAGATGAAATAATTTATTGCTTGTTAGAGCAGGTAATATCAATTCTTAACACATAGACTAAAATATCAAAGTTATAAAGGCTTAGGTCCATGTTTTACATGTAATTTATAACCTTGTGGATTAGGGTTTCAAGTCTGCAATTTGCTAGAATGCAGTTTTAACTTGACTTTCTTCAAAACTTTCAACATGGGAATTTGTACTTCCATATTTACAATAATATACTAAAACTTCAACTTGTGATTTTGTTTCTGTTAATAAAAAAGAAGAGATCAAAGGAAAATAAAAGGTATTATTATAAAATGCAAAACATAAAAAAAGTACATGATAAGAACAATTCTGGAAACTAAATTTTTAAATTAGCTAGCACATGTCCTCACCCTTCATTAAAGAATTTCAAGACCACTCTATGCCTTTGTTCTTTTTATGAGAAGAATCTAGAAACATGGAAGGAATATAGAATACAGAAGTAAAATTGAGACTAGTTCTAATTATCACTTTTTCCTGTTAAAACTGATTAGCATTTGCACATTCCCACACAGATTCTGTTTTGTAACTGCAATAACTTCCTGGAAGCTGAAATGGCTTTAAATCAGACTAAGTGAAGACTAGATGTGAATTGCTTCTCACATGCTGTTGGCAGTAATAGACTGGGAAATCTACATCCTTGGAGATCTTCAAAACTCTCCTGAATGCGACCCTGTGCCACATGCTTTAGGTGCCCCTGCTTTAGCAGGGGTGTTGGACCCCTTCCAGATCTCTAAAGGTCCCTTCCAACCTCAGCCATTCAGTGATTCTGTGAAATCGTTTTTGAAACACATTGTTTAAGCCTGTATCTGTTTGTATTCGTTTGGAACTTACCATTTGAAAAATACCAGTGAGCAGTARTTGTGCCTGGGTGAGACCCTAGATGAGGTTTATCACAATTCTTCCACATATGACTCTTTCCCAGCAGCCTGACCCAAGGTTACAGCTACAAGATGCCTGACCTGGCCATGAGCAACCACAGACAAGGCATGAAGGAATGGGAGAGGTTGCAGAGCCTGTTGGTACACTCAGGGCCACAAAATGGCTTGTGTGTTTGGACCCAGACCTCAGGAGGTTGATAAGATGATTGAGACATCTCGGACTAGGAGGAGACATAGTTGGAAGCAACTTTAACAGTCACCAAGAGAGTAGCAGCAGTCGGGGGTTGAACCAAATGCCATCACACTTCTGGGCTTACCTACCTTCTTGCGAGCTAGATAAGGGCATTTSAGTTTCATGTTCAGAAGAGGATTGTACAAGTGCTTCCTTTTAAAACTGAGGCAAGGCCTCATATATCTTTCAAAGCTAGAACTGTGCACTTTCGCCACTGTCAGAGGCAGAGGTGCTTCTAGAAATGCCCAGACACACAACAGCAATGACTTTTCAATGGCAGTATCGAAGAAGGAGGAATTTCTGAGCTCTCAGAAAGCTGAAGAGGAATTTGAGTATCACAGACTTGTACTTATATCACAGATTTGTACTTATATTTAAGACTCTAAATGACATTTTCATCCCATGTGAGTCCCTATTTAGACGTCTAAATCATTTGGTGAATCAGTACAAATCCATAGGACACCAGGGCCCTGTCTAAGGAGTTTTTGGGGAAGCTAGCTTGCACCTTTACCTAAAGCTCATGGTGTGAGGTTACTCTTGGATCCGTGATCATGGCAAGATCATGCCCTCTGGAAGTGTATGATGGCACTAAGGGTTCTATTGCAGCATGCACTGARGTTCGATTTCCCAGTTGTCAGGCTTTGAAAGTTGCCCTTGTTCTCTTCCTTCAAAGCTGACGGTTGGAAAAAGGGACATATGGGCTTCACAGAATTATGGAGGCTGGAAAATGGCATGGACATGCCCATGGAGCTCAGAAGTACCCTCTGATTCCTGGTTTAAGAGTAATACCCAATCTGGTAATCACTTACAGAACTCCTTTTGCTCCAAAATCTCTAAGATGAGTAGCACATGTCTTTTTGCACCCGACCATAGAACATATGTATGCAGAATGCTGGCCATCCATACTTTATAAGTTTTCAGAGGAAGTGAAGGGTGTTTTTATGTGGTGTTCCTGCTGACTAGAGACAATTGCTGAACTGGAGGGCAAACCTGCTGTTGAACAAAGATAAATGTTATTTGAAACAATTACACTTCTCAATTTCTCCTCCTAATAATGATAGACTAGCACCAGCCTCTTGAAATATTTTCTCTGTAGCAAAGGAATCCAAAATATAGCTGACAAACTTGTCATCTGGACTTATCTAATAACCTGCAGTGAGTCAAATCGTAGAAAATTGCCTGCAAACTTTTCAACAGAGGCTGCCATCTGGTACAGCCTAGACAGCAGAGATGGTAAAGAAGAAGATTTAGAAGTTACATTAATTTGGTATGTTTGTGAGAAAAAGTGTTTGGGAAGAGCCCTTTCTGTTGCTACATGGTTTCTTCAGAAGATGGATTGTTGCTATGAAATGGCTTCTCTAAAGGTACTGCTGATTCTATTAAATGGCACCAATTAAGTGACTCAAGGCTGTGGAAACAATAATTCACATTGCTATGTTAATGAAGGGTGTACATTAAAACTTAACAATCAGTATATTTCTGATTTATTGTATTACATTATACTTAGAGAGATGTGAAAATGTATAAAAGAACTGTGAAAATACTTCTGAGTAATAACAGAGAAGGATACTAATAATTACTCTTAAACACAGACTCTGCTTTGGTACTGAGAAATGCAAGTTATACGTAGAAAGTAAAATAATAAATTTTTTTTCAGACAAATAGGACAGATAAATTATGAATTTATTTTATTGTGGTGCATTATAGACATATGGTGCGTACAGACAAGTTCTGGTTACARACTAGGAGATAAAACTGGGCATGTCTGTCTTCTTAGTTCTTTGCAAGAGACTGATCTGGTGTCATATAGGTATCTATCTCTAGGTGAGGGTACAGTACTGTGAATGGCCGAGAATTTTAAGAGAAAGTCAGTGCATTCCTTCATCCAAGGGCTGGGTGTCCCTCTGAACTGCTAGGGCCTGAACCACAGGCCCAAGTAGGGGTAGACTCACAGCTGAATATGGCTCTGCTCTTGTAGAAGTACACAGAACTCACCTGTAAATTGCTTATGCTAACCTGAATGTAGGCACATAAAGTTGTAACTTTTGTAGGCTCTCAGGTTTTTGACCTTGAAAGGAACTTTCTCATCCAAAGCCAGGGCTCTGGCYAGGTCCTGGTCCCAGATGATAAGGAACCAGATGTTCCACTAATAAAGAAAACGCAAGTTTTGCTGATTTGGTTTTATAAAAGCTGGACCCTCTTACAGCGACTTTGGAGACCGCACTTATGGGTGGATGCACCGCATAAGATCTCCCATTTGCCGGGAAGTCTCCAAATCCTCTCTGCCACCAGGGCTCTCCAGCAACTGCCGATCTGGATGATGGTAACGTATTTAGGCAACTGGTGATGTATCTTTTTCATAATCACTATTCTSTTTCTCATATAGTAATGCTTAAGTGCATTACTTTGCTTGTTTTGTCTGTAGTTAAAACCCTGTTCATAGTAAGCTTATTGTTTTGTTAGATGTATCATTTCATTTCTGAATTATTTGACATTAACAGTAAACACAACCGTTCTTTCCCTTGGTGTTTGGTTCTTTCCACCGCCCCCCGTCAATTGACAGAACACCCTATCAACATTTGCCGGTGGCTCACAGTTCATCCAGATTTTCATGAATCCTTATTCAGCATTCCTGGCAGAACAAAAGAATATGGAAGCCATGGGCAATAAATTGCCTTTGTCATCTCAGTTATATGTGCCTGCGCATCACTGCGTGCACAGGATGTTGAGTATTGAAGGCTAGGACAGAAGTTGCTGCATTCATCTATAACTGACCTATCTGAAATGGATGTTGCAATCCTGGGTTAAACTCAATTTTGCAGATTTAACTTCAGGGTTATTTCTTCTTAGAAAATGAGCATTAAATCCTCTTATTCTTGAAATGGCACACATTTAAATCTGAGAAACACTATTTATATGGATATTTAGGGTCTAGGAGTTTCTGATTCTGATTTTATTAGTGTTTGAAAAATAATGCTGACAGTGAAGGTATTYCCTAAAAACAAATAATATATGTTCTTTTTTTCTCCTGAGACTTTGTGATGTCTGCAAATGCAAATACTGCCAGTTGTATCTGGGCATACAACCCACAGCTTTATTGGGTAGAGAAGACTTTATCTCATGGATATACACCGTAGTCTGATGTTGTGCGTGTAGAGATTATGCATGATTTTGGCAATGATAGCAGCCAAACTGGGATTTTAATCCCACTGGCAGCTTTGCTTGTGTTAAAGTTTGTATTTGGGGCTCAGTTCTACATTAATACTGGATAATATTAATCAGAGACTTCATATTAATATTCTTAGTATTAACCCGAGACCTGTAAATAATATTAATCTGAGATTTATATTAATCTGAGACCTTTATATAGGAGACTTCAGTGATGTCATCGTCCTTCAGTAAGACATGTGAATGGTTTCATTGAGAGGAGCCAAGATTTTGTAGCATGAATCAAAATTTTATTATCTGCATTTAAAAAGTTCTGTGTTATCCAAAAGAGCTTGATTTTCACATAGGAGGCAGAAAGAYTGCTTAAGTCATCTTGAAGGAAGTCTTTGAAAATCTGGGCAGACTTGGAAATATGAGAAGTRAAAGGGAACAGAAATCTTAAAACTGCCTAGACAAACATAGCAAGAGTAATCTCTCAATGTCTTCCTTTTTCCTTACAATTGCTTTTACTMACATTAAGTTTAAAACAGAATCACATTAAAATGAATCTAAATACCAACAGAATAAAATGTTTACTTCTAGAATGAATATTCAAAAAGACACATTTTAAGGGCTGCTTTCTAAACAGAAAAACAATCACTTCCATTTAAATACAGTTGCAGCATGAAAATGGAGCATTAGCAGATCTCTGTACCTTCCAGATTAACATTATACYTTAAAAAATCAATTCTGCTGAACTCAGCCCATGATTTTAAACATTATTAACTTGATCTTAAATATTATGACCATGTTTTCTCACATTATCTTATGTAGGTCCCAGCTAAACTTTCTACTGCTATCAAACTTTTTAATTAACAGTCACAAATYCTGAGCCCCACTCTGCCACCCAGTTTTACTCTGACTTGTAAAAATAGTTCCCAGAGTTACTATGCTCAGAATACTCTAGCCCATATACTGGCAACATTCAAATACCATCTTAGCCTAATGGCAAGAATATGAATCTAATGAAAAAAATCAAATTCACTTTTAAAGTAATAGATTTATGTTGATTCTATCTTTTGGAATTTCCCAGTTCCTACTGATAATGTATCAAGGTCAGGGATATTTTTATTTTGTGTTAGCAGATTAATACGCCTTCTCACTGGGAAATTAATACGGCAAATAGTCATTTTTCTTCTTCCAAGATAGATTATATTTAGCTTTAATCCATCCTTTCAGGTGGATATGGGAAATACTTCTCTGCTAGCCCATGAAAATCTGATTTTTCACTAGTTTTGTAAGCAGTCTAGGTTTTGTTAACCCAGCTGTGGTTAGAAACACATATCAGTCAAATTGCTTTAGAATATAACATATATGAATTAAAGATGAGTCTGAAGTAGTGGATCCTAGGTAAACAATATGCATAATTATAATTATTTTGTAAAGATTACTGGGAAAAAAATGTTCATTATGAAATACTTATCATTTTAAAATGACTGAATTTAACATGAATTTTAATTACACTCCTGTCAGTTGAAGTGACATCTGTCAGTACTGGCTTCATYGTAATTGCAGTGAGGAAATCAAACAGCTGAGGCTATTACAGATAAGTGGTTAATTAGGAAAGATAAATGTGTATCAAACATTGCTTGCTTTTCATGTATTTATATCTTATACAGATTAATACATTTTATAACATGGTTGATCTCTTGCTGTTTAAAACTAAAGCAAACACAGAACCCATGACAGTTCAGATTTCTGCACAGTCGCTTAGAAATGGGTCCAACTACTATTGAAGTCAGTCGTGAAACATTTACTGGGTGAACTGTGRGATGAATCTATACCTTTTAAGGAACAGTTTCAACTGCTGCACATTTCTCCTAAGATTCCAAACTTAGCACAGACAGTAATCTCCACGCCAATATATCTTTCAGAAGGACAGTGTAAATCTTCTTTTTCTCTCTTTTTTTTAATTAAGAGACAATGACCAGCATTATGAATGTACATGTATAATTTGTGTTACAATTAATAAAACTGGTATTTTTTCAAAGAAATGGGGAACTAAAATTCTTAACCAGTGTGTTATAACTTTGTAAATTATTAATGTATTCCCAGTTAAAATCTTCAAAGACTAAATCCTCATTCAAGGTGAATAGCAAGGCTTCTGTTGTCCTTTTTTAATAAAACTAGAATTGTTGCAAACCTTAAGTCCTTATCTATATATATATAGCTGCACAAACTTACTTACAAAGAAATATATTTAGAATGTTATCTGAAAGATAACAGCTTTCCTGTGTTCTTTCCTAGAACCATATATTTTCAGATGCAATTACTGTTATTTTAGATTAAAGAAAACAAGACAAAAGTGCCTATGACAGCCAGTTAGAGGCAAAGCATATGCCTTCTTTTTGATTCTGACTCACAAAATTACATGAGGCAGACTCGGCAAATGTTATAGACTGGAGTCAGTCCATAATGAGACCTCAGCAGCCCCTCTGCATAGCAAGAGCTCAGAGGAGGCAGGGAGACCTGGACACAAGAATAGTCTTGAGCCCTGTAAAAATCCCCCTTTGTAGAAATGGGACTGGTAGTGCACATAATGCACATAATGCACAGACTTGATGCTAGTCTGGCTCTCTCGGGAAGACCATCATAGAAGAACTGAGAGCACTTATGTGACAGAACCCACAGAACATCTGCTGGGACAGGAATAAGCATCTCTGGACTAAACCCAAATAAAATGAGTTCCTCTTCATTTTGTTCTAGCCTAAAATACGTGATGGTCTAATCAGGTGTTGGATATAATAYTTATTTTGCACTATGTTCTCCCACATCTCCTTTTCATCTCTCTCACTGTTTTCAACCTCTCTAAGCTGAAAGCAATCTTCTGCAGGGGTAACCATGGCTGGGCTTCAGGGAGAAGGGGGAACGCTTCTCTGCTATCTGCTGTCTTTGCTGAGAAGCRTGTCCAAGCCTGCATCTGTGGCGTTAAAATAAAAAATAGTATTTTCAGCTTGTTTTCCATGGTTTCCCTTAGAAGTCTGAATTGAGGTCTTGCCTTTCATGGGGAACAAAGAAGGTTGGTGGCACCAGGTCTGATGGGAACCTGGCTCCATCCTGGTATCATGACTAGTGTCTGAGTGTGAACTCACCTATTCACTGTATCTCTTGCCATTTTCTGTTGTGGGTCAAATCTCACAGGTCACCACTTCTTTGACAGAGAGCAGTGTACTTCATAAGTTGTCTCTCATCTGGAGACTGGACAGGGTCAGGCTATCTACAGCTGGAAAAGCCCTTTCTTTATAATAAGGAATAAAGCAGCCAACATTTTGAAATGAAATATTATTTAATAGTTAAAACAGGAGAAAATGAATTTTAAATCAAACTGCCAGTACTCATCTATTCTTACAAACTATAAGGTAAGACGTACGGGGACTATGGAAGGGTATTCAGGTCCTGTCTGGATCAAACACCCTCAATTTTTTTATCTTACTGCAGATTTAAAAAAAAAAAAAAAAAGAAGAAAAAGAAAAAGAAAAATGCTAATCTTTAATAGAAAAATATTCAAATATTATCTCAGCATAGGTACACATGAGCATGGCTGTTTTGCTGCAGAGCTGTTCTGCATCATTTTGGCTGCAGTACTGGGCTGCTATACTAAATCATATGTAATATGATTTTAAAATTGAGATGCATTGGATTTGACCAATGCATTGAATTCACTAAATAAGCTTAATTATTTTTTAAAGAAAAATATGGGTCCTTCTCTACTTGTTTTTTGATTATATTAATTACTGAGGCTAAAGTGCTTAAGAAAAATACATGCTGGATTTTTTTTCCAAACTGAATTACCCTTAATTCAAGTAAAAGTACTGAATAGCAAATGTGCTGCAATTACAGGATGAAGCAATTTGATACTACACCTGTATTGCAATATCAGTGTCTAATTAAGTATCACTCTAAGGCTTGCTAGACCTCCTTGGTTAAAGCTTTATAAGTGCTTAAGCACGTCATGAATTTTAATCCTATTCTTATTCAGCAAAATATTTGTGTTTGCAATGCCAAACGCTAACCTGTAGGAGCTGTTACTGTTTTTACTCCCACAAGTCCTATCCTGAAGTGAGTAAGAAGGAATGATGAGAGACATGAAACCTGGGCATGGCATCCCAGGGGATATTTGTACATTCACTGGAACAAATTGCGAGTTCATTGTCTGGCCTTTAAATGAATACACCCTGTACCCATTTCCCCATATGATGAATTGGGAAGATATTAGGGTAAATTAGATCAGTAGTCTGCCCTTGTAATACACATCTCCACAGGTTTTAGCCCTGAGGAAAAAAAAAAGGAAATTTCTTTGCTACAGCAAATCATTTTTTCATCAACTTGAAGCTTGTGAAAAGCATTTTTCATTATATAGAAACCAACAGAGACTTTGAAATGCAATGAAACTATTGAATTTTTTCGGTATTCACAGCAATGTGACTTTTGGCTAGTACTGAAAATGCTCTTTTTTGATTCCTTTTCTACTAATAGCAATCCATGTTTTGTGTCTGCATTTCATAATTCCAGAGCTTGGTTTCAGATTTTTTAATTTGGAATATACTTAATCATAGGGCTACTTTAGACTTTCCACATTTTTCTTGTGAACAAAGGTTTCAAGTCTTTTAAATAATATTTTGATTTCATGAGCACAGTCATTATCAGGACAATCCAACAGGGTGTGCTCGTGCACTGTGAGAGCTGAARCTGAGTATAGTTAAAGGACGTTCCTTTGCCATTGAAGTAGTTCCTACTTTTTAAAATAATTAGCCACCGAAGCTCCTTTCTCTGTCAAGTTTCACAGTGATATATAAAATCTCTAGAAGAAACAAGCCTCGTCCTAGCTAACTACATGGAGGAAGAGAGGAAATTCTGGATAAGAACAGTGAATATCCACACAGAAATTCAGTTTTTTAAGAGCTGTAAGCATGACATCCTCTACTCTCTTTCTGTGTTGTTGAAAGTATGGRGCTATGTCCTGCTGATTAACTCCACCATCATCTTGGACATGTCACTRTATTTGCAGAGAAATAGTCTGGAATGAGTCTGTAGGGCCTGGAGGAGGCTTGTGGAARGCTGGGCTTGTGCAGATCCCTCCTGTGTGGTACCTTTGCAAAAAGGAATTCCAGCAACTAGTAATTCCTTACTGGGTAATTTGGATGGACAAACACCACAGTATTGAGTAGTGCAAAGGCTGTTGTAGCCTTGATCATTTTAGCCAATGAGAACTGCATTTGCATAGGTGGGGGATGGATTCATGAAGATCACAGCTAATTTTCAACATTAGAGCCAGCACAAATGGGTACGAATATCCAAATGCCAAGTTGCTAGATAGTGTCATTAGGTTCCCCTTTTCATCTGACATTTACCTAATTTGAATCAGCTGTAGGTGGTGTCTCCCTCTGTGCTGCTGTGCAGATAGGCAGGGCATGGAGAACCAAGTCTAAGGTGTCCATGACTCAGTCCCTTGCTCCCGTGCTGCTTCTGTCCCCGATGATTTTTTTATCTAAAGCTACTCTTCTGCTTGTAGGGAACTATTTCCAGACTCTTGTTTTAATCCCCATCATTCTTAATGATGGAGAAGAAAAAAAAGGCTACCCAGTCGCAAATGTCTTTTATTAGAAGAAGATAAAGGCACAGCTGAGCCTGTGATTTCAATGCCAAGTTTTGACACGCATAGAGGCACATATCTCCAACTTCCAGAGTAGAACCTTTGCTATCCCCAAGCCTGTGCTTAGAATAATGCATGAAACACACAAGAAAATTATTTACATGTGAAATTTTAAATTCTCAGATCTCATGTATTCCTCAAAAAGAAAATTGTAATTATCTTATTTTTGTTTGAAATTGATAGAACTATATTTTTATAGCTCTACTCAAGATCTACTTGATATAGGGCAGTAATACAACATATTTTGTTTTSACATTTCACACATCTGGAGCCATAAGGCCTATTTCTTTTTTACATGAAAACATGGACAAACATATTTGAAATCCAGGAAGTGTTATATTTCCTGGGAGGCACTTTAGTGTTAAGGTCACAGAACTTGGACTTTCTTTGCTACTTCAGTTGCAGTTGTTGTGTGTGAAATTATAGCTCAGTCACACAGAAACCTGTTATCATCAGATGCCAACCTAATACACATTTCTTAAGTTGGGTGTCTTAGCCCATAGCAAATGCAAGGGGCTTAGATGAATGGAAGTGCAGGAAATAGCTCAGAGAGCTCTGTTTGTGGAGTGCTGATATGGATGGGCAGAAAATCCTTCAAGGAAATAATTTATTCCATGCTTCAAAGCACCACCTCTAGCATAAGGATACTAATGTAGTCCTGAAAGTTTTTACATGGATAAAGTTCATTACTGATTCAATCAGCAGCCATTTTTTACTGTCATTAATTTAAGTAGGTAGTGATACCTACTTAGTAACCAAGATGGTTACTTGCCTTACTGGCTACTTTATAGTACTTTATAGAAGTATTGTTAAATAAAACCAATTTTGAGAGGAATTAGGTAACTAGATCTAAAAAAGCAATCCCAAAATTTCATCATCTAGTAGCTACTTGATTTAGTCCAAACATATACAGACCTGAAAAATCCTTAAAGACCAAAATTTATGTGTTTGTGCAGAAGTATTTTGTTCCGAGGTCCTGCCAATGTTCTTTTGCAATACAACAATTAAACTGTACTTACCTCCCTAGAAGTGATAATACAGAACATGTGCTCTGAGCATGTCCAGGGCATCTGGGTAAACTGAGATCAACAGAAAGAATGAAAGACATCAAATCATTTTCATTACAAAACAAAACCAGAAGAAGAAAAAAAGGAGGTGACATGTTTGTGTCTGCACTATAGAAAAACAGTTCCTCTACTCTCACCATCTCCCTCCCTCTCTGAGCAATTTATAATAACTGAAACTAATGTTAAAAATGCATTCTAGTGAAATTTATATGGGATTTTTGGAGATCTTGCTACCTGATGTGGTTAATTTCTGAATCCACCATCATTAAAAACAAACTCATGCTATAAATATTACCATTCTGCATCAATTATTATCAAATGTCTTTAGACATTCCTTCCTMTAAATGAGAACAGACATGCCTGGCATAGTAATAGCATAAATGTCTTTGCAAGAAACCTTTAATCCTGTGACCACTGAAAGAGATTTCATCAAAGTTTATTTGAAATTCCTCATCCCACCCCTATTAGTATAACTATATACTGGAAACAACACCTCTCTGTAAGTGTTCACTTGCTTGTCAGCACAGCTTCTAATTCAGCTTGCATTTTTAAAGGGCAATTTGATATATATTGGTGTTTGCCTAGCTAAAAATATTTTTGAAAAGCAAACCACTCAGAAATTGCTTAGGRAAAACAATTCAAAAAAGGAAAAGGCCTTGCAAATGGCCTACAAATTTTGAAGAAGAGATTTTTTATTGCTTTAGTTCATTCAAGTCTCATTTTCAGCAGTGAGGAGACCTCAATATTTTGAGCTAAGGTTTAAAAACTGTGAAGGAGACAGTTTGCTAAAAAATCTACCTTCCTATACACACTTTCACAAATGAAATAAAAATAAGCAAAAGCCAATTTCCAAGGATTTGCATCTTAAGTTTRCACTCCTGTTTCTCATAACACGAATTCAGTAGATGCTAGATTTATGCATTCAAAAGCTAGATTTCCCCAACTGATCTTTTTTCTCTTTTTAATAATTCTATTTTAACTTTGCACAATCTCAACAAACAGGAAAATATTGTGCAACAGTAACAGTCAGTCATAAGTTTTGTAAATGGAAGCATTTTTTTTCTTTCTATAACCAAACAGAGCTTGATTTGGCCTGTTGCTGTTGTTGTCACGGCTACAAAATAATAAATTTAACAGTTTCAGCTGTAACAGGTTGTTTTAAGGATCAGTTTGTAATGTACACTGCCAACCAGTTTGGCTTATGAAGCAGTTGCTCTGCTCAGGAGCAGATTCTCTCCCATTTCTCACTAGAAAGAGCAGTGGTGAAAAGGAAGGAGAAGACTTTTGCCTGCACTGGTCGAATAAATGAGAGCTCTTATCTAGACTTCTGTGACAATTACTTCCAAGATTAATATGCTAAAACTTGCACTCATTTGTCTAAGATCAGATTTTTTCTTTAATATTTATTCAATATTGCCAGTATTTCTAAACTTCTTATATACTGAGAAAATTCAGTTTTCAGTAAAATATTCAAAAACTAGACAAGAAAGTGTTTAAAATTCATTTTCAGGCTTTTTTTTTTTTTAAGAAAATGTGACTTGAGGCTGAAAATCAAAACAAAATACTGTAGCTATTAAAGATGAGTTCTTCAAAGACATGGGATACAGAAAAATGCAAGAGAAGGATTTATTCGCCCAGTGAAGGTCAAATAATACTGAACTGCAATAAGGAAAATGAAGTCTGCAGAGAGCTTGGCAAACATACAGGAAATATCTATGTTCTTGCAAGGTCATTCAAAATATATCAAAGGGCTACAACTATTTTCTGAGAGAGACAGGCAGTCTAAATTGGTAATAATTTTTGATTAAGAATCTCAGTCTTACTAATCAGTAAGACTCTGGAAGCCATAAATGTACAATATCTTTTATCCAATTGTAGAAAATATGATTAGATCCTTTTCTGTGACCACTGCAAAAGTTTGCATCTGCATGCATTTTAAAGGAAAGCTGTACTTAAAAATGAGTTAAACTGAAAAGCTTTTTAATTTCAATTTCCTTTTGCAAAGGCTTGTTGCCAAAAAACTCTTCCTATACTTGCTCAGTCGTTGGTGGGCAATTTATTTCAGACTCTTCCATCTTCCATCAGGAATCTTCCTGCCAACTGTTTCCCTAGCTAGTTTTAATTCTCCCCCATAGCTGTGAAAGAAACGACAGAAAGAAATGCTTCTTTCCAGTTCTAACCAAAGCTCCATGTACTTCTCTGAGGCACAGAGAATTCCACTTATTCGGGATGATTGAATATGTTGGAAGGGGCAGACCTGTGGCAGTGCATCTGTCCCATTGTAATTGCTTCACTGTGACTGCACGTATGAGTGCAGTTAGTAAAGAAGAGAGACAGATTGAAGAATTAATGTCTTATTTTGCACTTTTCTAAAGTACAGGTCTCAGATTGTATAAGTACTGTATGTTATTGCTATTGTCCTCCTTAGTACCTCTGCCCACATAGCTAAAGAGTTTCAGGAGGAGCTGGCCTTGCAAGTGGCCCAGCCCAGGTTTTCTGTTCATATTAGAGATATAACAGGGTTACTGAGAGAGATCTTTATTTTTGATGATGAACACAGAAATGGCATGGTACCAGTTTCATGGCACACTCAAAAGTCTCCCCCATCAGATACAGATTACTTCTTCACCACCAGCCTTTGGGAAAAAAAAAAACCAGTATTAAGGTTTTGGCTAAGAGCACCATCTTGTCCTAGTAGTTACAGTCATGGAGGTAGATACTGTCTCTCGGACTTGGCTAGTATCATTTTTCACAAAAATACAGGAACACACCATGGGCTACAAGCTCAGTAGCCCTCTCTGCACCTGGAAAACCAAGCTTGGCTCTCCTCTCAGAGATTCCAAGAGTCTTTTGACACGGCCACATAAGCCTTGGCCTCCAGAAACACCTGCTCATGTCATAGAATACACCAGGGTATTGCACTGAGAATCATCTCCTTTTGCCATAAAAACACCATCTTGACAAGTTGCAGCACATCTGTTGTATTACATAAGATGTTCTGAATAAAACTCAGGCACATAAATAGTTATATCTTAAGGCCAATGAGCAYCAAATGAGGTTTAGTGCATGTCCAAAGCCAAGTCCTTTGTAGAGTGACATAGTCACTTTACTMAAGAAGGGGCAGTCATTCCTGTCACTTAGTATTATGTTCAGTAGTCACTTATAATTAAAGTTTATTTATTTAGCATCATGGATATAACCATAATGTTTTGTACCCTGTCTCTTCTCTTGCCCTTGAATGCATGAGGGCAGAGTATGGTCCTCCTATCTTAACATTATGTGCTAAGTTCCTTGTCGGTGACCAGTATAAGTATTCAGCAGGAGGAGATAAAATATTGACTGCTACCACCAAGGAGCTACAGGAACTTACTGCACTGCAGTGAAACAGAGCATTTAAAATGCATGTATGGTGCCTAATGAGCATGGAAAAAAAAAAGAAGAAACCATCCATGCAGGAATAATTGTGGCTAATTAAATAACGTGGTTAGGTTTGGCTAGCTAAGTGCTTTTTTTCCCAAAAAAGTTATTTATAAACTTGTTAAATTATTTATACAACCCCTTGAAAAGTACTTATAAACATACCTTGGTTTAATGTGAATGATTATTTGCAAGCTAAGATGAAATAAAACACCTTTAACTGGTACAAGTGTGTACATAAATTTACCTTAATTAACTACATAGGTTTAATTAAASTGAACATTAAAACTGAGAACAGGCCAATTATGATGCAAGACAATCCAGAAACCTGATATGGAGCACAATAAACTCTTTTTACAAATTATTGCCCTATGTGAACAGAGTATCTGTATCTCACTGGAACATCTAAACACCCGAGCAGGGAGGGTGGACTAGATGATCTCCAGAGGTCCCTTCCATTYTCAAMCATTCTGTGATTTTGTGAAAAACAAAACTCACAGTTTAGATTGTTCTGCATTTGGTACAAAGGCAAAACTACTGAACTCATGAGTAACAAGCTATGTCTGAGCAATGCATAAAGTGCATAAATACATAAATGCACAAATCAGCTTAGTAGATTCATTCTGCCATTACCCATTTTTGCAGCTCAGACTCAACATTTATTTTCTACCTTCCCAGATGCTGAAGGTGTCTGAACTTTGAGCCTGTGTTTGCTGTGTCAGAGAGAACACCTGTGGTTTTGAGTTCAGGCCCAATGCAAGCACAAATCTCTAATCACATTAAATCCTGCTACTCTCCCTCTCAGTCACCAGTGATTTTGAAGCAGAGACTCAGACACCAACAATTCTGAAGCCCTCCTTTTGGTTGCCCACAGCCTCAYCAATAACAATGCTAAGGCCCATTTATACGCACAGCTTAGACACACGAAAAAACTGATTGGGCTTAACAGTCTACAGAGGAGCACTGCAGTCATTTTACATTATTAGCTCTTAGATCTCATCCATTTTCATAGCAACCTTTCCTGTGTTCAAATCTCAACTCTTTGCAGCACCTGCATTCTATACAGAGAAGCTCATACAATTCCGTATAGGGAGAGAGAGCCTTTTTTCCCTACCGCAGGCAGAAGCCTGTTTTCTGAGGCTGTGAATCTGTGACCAATTAAGTATGGATGGCAAAGACCAATACCGTTTAATGCTCTAATTTGAAAGAGCTCTTTTAGAGAAATGGGGAAAAAAAGCAACCAGCCCCCAATATTAAAAAAGGCAAGCAAAAAAAAAACCAAACTTTTTTCTTCTGTTTGACATTCTTTGAGGAATCAGCGTACACCCAGCTTCTGAAAATGGTGCTTATGCAGCAGTTTGCTTAGGCTCTGTTCTTTCGAGATKAAAATCTCTGACACTGTTTTGGAGTAACCAAGAGTAATCAAAAGGAAAGACCAGGGATGGCTGTAGTGGAGTATTATCAGACTAATGACTCAGAAAGAGCTTTTTTTGCCGTGTTTTGGAAACCTTAGAGTTTTCATTGTAATTATATTCAGTAGCAGGAATTTATAAATGCTACAGGAAATGACTGTTAAATTTCTCTGGCCATAAACAAATTCTTAATATGTAGATAGACAGATAACCAGAAAGATAGATGCTGCTGGGGGCTATCTGTGAATTTTAGTCAGCAACTTGTTTTCAAATGTAATTTGTAAATGTCCGGGACAAAGTACTATAAAGGTATTTCTTCAGGCAATTTCTGAGTCAAACCATGATAACATAAAATCCTTTACAAAGAAAAAAGCATCTCAAGAGAGCCAGCAAATGTAATACTGAASCAGTCTGTTTTGATGGCATCAAGAAATACCATTTTTTAGAAGGCAGCTGTTTGTAGGTACACCAGCTTCATCACTGTCTAACATCGCCGGCTGTCAGTCACCTGTGTGTAATTCACAGAGCCCAAAGTTAGGAACTGGAGCTAATGTTCTCTATTTGTTAATATTTTACAGCTATTTCAAAGACATAAACGATTATTCAAGTTGCAAGACAGAAGAGAAACAGACCCAGACTCTGTATTATAAATAAAATATCTAACACATCAGATTCACTTTTATATTCCTGCAACTTCACTATAGCCTTGARGCTTTTGTTTCCTGTTAAAGTAGAAATGAGCTCCATATATGTGATAGATAGTACACATATAAGAATTTGACAACAGAAATGTACTTACTTGAAGTATAGTATTGTCATAACAACTTGGAATATTATATATATTGGAATATTGTATACRTTAATCTAACAGAGATAATACTGAATGTATAAATACATATTGTATGTCATAGCTCTAGATGCTATATATTTTCAGCATCTCATCGGAAAAGGAGCTTAGCAAGTTCAGTGATATAACAACATTTTGATCCGTMTGTATTTTTTTCTTATACAACATATGCCAAAAGTTTTTATACATTAAATGAGCTTTGGTTTGCGTTAGTTAGCTTTCAATTGTTAAGCAACTAGCTACCTCATACCACATTGTTATTTTTTTCCATTAACTTCCTTAGAGTTATTATGAAGAAAAATGTATAACTCATTTTAAAATCAGACCTGAATTTTACATTCTGACATAATAAAAGTGAAATTTACAGAACTTAAAATTCAGTAATATTCAGCTATACTTTGATGGCCAACCACCTCCCCTCAAACTGTCACAGATATATAATAATGAACAGTTCCCATGGTGATTTTCACTGGAATCATGTATAATGTCTAATTTCAAAGAGGAGACATTAAATATTTGCCAAGAGAGACTGGCTAACCAATTTTCTAAATGAGCAGAATTCTGTAAAGAAAATAGTATGATTTGGCTATGCTTTCTATTCAAGAGTACAATTCTACTGTATTGAATTAAACATTATTTTAATGGGTGATAAAAGTGTTAAAATATGTAGCAACAAAAAGGATCAAGGGATGATCAGTAGATCAGATACGACTTTATAGTGATATAATCATAAYAGGTAAACATTTATAGCTATTTTCTCATGCAGCATTTTATATTCCTATAAATGGTTTAATTTTCAAACTTTCCTCAAACTCTAGTTTGCAAGTGTTTTCTCACTAATTTTTGTCACTATTASGTTGTGATTTTGATCGCTGATCTTGATTCATCAGTGTAAAAAAACCAGTTTCCTTGAAATTAAGGTTTATTTAMATCACTTGACATTCTGAACCACTGTATTCAATGACAAGTTGCTGTGATTTCAGGCAATGAAGAAGAAAATTGACTGTCAAGTACAGATAGCAATGGTAAACAGAGATAAGCATTTGAAGGTGAGGAAGGATCTTCCTTGGTACATGGTTAGACAGCCAAAAGCAGTAAGAAAAAAAAAAAAAAAGATTTTAAACTTATTTAGTAAATAATAAAGTTAGAAAGTATACTCTGAGAATTTCTTAAAATTACAAAGTATATTTTATTACTTAATAGAGACTTTTCCCATGTAGTACCTATGGTTAAAAACCCAGGGGTAAAACACCTACCAAGGTCAAGATTTCACTCTATATTCACAGAATTTAAAACAGTCATCTGCAGAGCTGGTGGAAAACCTAATTCTTTAACTCTTAGGYGAAACAGTATATAAAAATATATATGACAATTATATCTCAAATGAAAAAATGCCCTGCAGACCTGACACATTCCATTCCATGAGACAGTAGTGGGTTCTGACACGAGACAGAGTGATTTCTCTAACTTCTCCAAACATGGTCCTTCAGATGACAAAGTACTGATAGATTACTGCTCAGGCAGCCTCCAATCTGGCACGCAAGGAAGGCAGCTGCAAAATCCACAAAGATCTCATTTCCAGCAAATACCCCACAGAGAGGCCAAAGCTGATTATGGCTGGCAGATACTAATGCCCTTCAGCATGAAAGAAGTTGTACTGGTTTAAGATTAAGCCCAAATGTATGTTCATGGAGCAGTCATGATACATTTAAAAAAATCTATAGCCATTTGAACTGGGTATTAAAGGATTTTTAAACCTTTATGGAAAGCACAGAAAATGCCAAACAGATGGAACTGCAAATGCTTCTTTGTTCACAATGCAGTTAGCATAAATTCCATCAATTTCATAGAAATATTTGCAGAATTTCCTAGACTTTTACTTTTAGTTGAGATGATACAACTGACCCAAGGATCCCATGAATTTTATGTGCTGTATCATGAGAAGTATGTGTAATTTTCTTTATATGAGCACATCTTGACCACAATGCAAGATATTATTCTACCATTAAAAATAGTATTATTACTGTTTTTTTTTTTAATTAGGATGTTTGAAAGAACACAATTCCAAACTCATATTAGGAATATCCATTACTTTCAATCAATTCCACTGAATTTAGTAAGAGCAACTGGAAACATTTGATTATTAAATAATTCACAAAACTAAGAGCAAAATAAAATGTGTAATTAAGTTATTAAATGTAAAAATTAATTTTCTACAGCAAACAGTTATCCTTACCAATATAGTTACCTTAGTCTTACAACTAAGAAAATAGAAAAAAAAGAACAAAAAAAAAAAAAGAAAAAAAAGAAAAACAGAATGCATATCATTCTATTACTGAAAGCTCTAGGTGCTCACCAGTTTTCATTATCAAATTTAACATTCTTTGAGGTTTCATATATTTTACTCTAGACTCTAAATTAGACTGTTAATGAGGCCACAGTTATTTTCATTGTCCAACTGTCGAATACAGTGCAGATACAGGATATCCAGCAGGTTAAAAGACTTATCCTTGGAAAACTCCTTGAAGTGTCATATGGGGGTCTTGAATGCTAACATAGGCAGAGGTTCTTAGCAACATAAAGATGTCCTAAAAGTGGAATAAATTGTCTTACTTTTTTTTCCATTTATATTTCAGCTTCAGTAAGATACCTGATGGATTTCCAACTAAAAAAATGATGCTTTTAGTGAAATGATCATGAAATAGATATATGAAAAAAAAAACCAWACTCCAAACCTAAATTTTCATTAAAGCTTTTCCAGTTCAAGACAATATAGTGCAGAAGAACACCAGTGTATGCTATTGCTATTGAAACATTATGACATGTTGTTGGTAGAATCCAGATTTTATTTGCTTATATTTTATTGTATATCTTGTTAACGTAACAACCAGCCTACTTTCTGGGACAGAAAGTTTCTTCATGTATTTATTCATAGTCTATTCATAAGTGTGCTATACCACTTTCCTCAAGGACCAAAGAGCAGCCCTGTTGTATGGTATTCAGAAGCATAGGCAGAGCTAGAAATAAGGAACTTGGGTGCGATTAACATTTGAACTATGGCATCGTGGGGTTCAGTGAGGATTGATTTAACCAGCTTCTGTGGTGACCCATGCAGCTGTGCTGTGCTGCTGAAGGGAAACAGGCAAACACAATTTGGCATGGCTGACAGATGAAGGCACCCAAAACAGGGAAGAGTAGAATAATACCCTTATCTCAGGCTTGTGAGAAATGGGTGCTTTCCACTATTTTTTCCTCAGTATTTTTCTGGCTGCAGGACAGAGCTTCCTCTCTGAATAAAAATAMGATATGCTGAATAAAGTATTTATTATTTTAGATGTATGCGTATTCTCTCATGAACAGAATTTTATAAATATGAATTATTTAAAACTTGATAATATAATGAAAAGTGAGGGAATATCATTTTGTCTCTACAGCAGCATAACCAAGTGTTGTATGGAGGGGAAAATGAAGGTGGCGAGTTACTTGCCAGCTGCAGTGGTTGAGTGAACCTTACCTACAGCCACTCAGGTGCCTTGGCATGTTCCTGAGTTGAAGCCCAGTGAGGAACAGAACCCTAGTCCCTTCTCGTCACATGCAAACATCTGATAACAATACATCAGATAACAATGTTTCACATCATTTTGAGGAAGGTTGTGTGTGAGGGATAGCCAAGCTCCTCAGCACAGATCCCATGCGGACATCCCTGGAGATGAGATGGCTGCAGTCATGGTGTGCTCCTCCCTGCTCTCCAGGAGAACTATCAGCTCCACTATCACTCCACTATCAKCTTGGTAGTGGCCTTCACCAGCAGAAATCTGTGATTCTTCCTCCCTCCCTTCCCTAGCTTGTTTGAAATCAGCTCTAATATTCTGGAACATCTGTCTTCCGTCCACTTGTTTTTAATGGGGAAAGGTTAGGCAGACGGGAAAGATTTTTGCCCTTGTTAGTGCTCATGTCCCCTGAAAAAYAGCAAATGAGAACCTTAGCCCATGGTGCCATTGCACAAAGCTGCTTAGATCTCTTTTATCTCTTTATGCCATGGAGAGGGTTATCACATTCATTAGAAAGCTTCTGTGTTTGAAACAGCATTGAATGCATTTTTTTTTTCCCAAAGATAAGTTGGGAAGTGCTACTGGAGTCACTGAAACCCTGCTCTGTATTACAAGAATATTCTGAAATGTCAGCCCTACCACTAAGGCTCAAAAGTACATTTCAGCTCATTTGTAATGAGTCTTTGCTGCTTGTTCCACATTATGTTTAATATTTCCAGAGTAATTTTGACAGTTTGATGGTACAAAGAAAAAAAAAATCTGTCATTTCCTGAACTGTACTCCTGTGATCCAACGGATCATTGACTCTATCGATTTCACAAACTGCAGGGCACATGGTTTCTTTTCAATGCCTATCTCATGTCCCTACAGATCTTCCCAAATATAAATGTGAAATCATAAATGATTGGGACCTAAAAGATTTTATAAAACCCATTTTTCATTTTCAAATGAAATGTTTGGAGCATCTGGAGAGAGAAAAGATAATGATACTGCTCTTCAGATAAAACACAAGAAATATCCTTAGATTTTAAACCAGATCCTATGCTAATATAAATCAGACTGATTGCAATGAAGTCGGGGGAATTATGCTGAAATATGCCTGCACACCAGTCTGAATACCTATCTCACAGTGGTGAACGGTTGAAAAGACACCCATCCCTCAGCAAAAAGAGGATGTGAAAATCAAAAAGCATCTAACGTATTCAAGAAGGATTGCTTGAAATTGAAAAGACAATAACAAATCCTGTGTACTGAAAATGGAGAAGAATGATGCAAGCAAAAGAGAGAAAGGGAAAAAAAAAGGATTACAGTTAATCAGAAACTTCAAATAAAGATGATGAAGGCAGCAAAAAGTCAAGTTCAGCCAATGTCACCTGAATGATACGAGAATAAGAATGTAACTTACTTGTRTAGCAGGGAATAGATATAAACCTGAGAGTACATTCACTGACAAAGTCCTATGGTGTGAGTCTGCAAACATTTCATGCGCAATTTTGAGAGCCTTAAAGTTCATGGAAGGTTGACAGTCTTCAAGCTGTTCTTCTTCAGTGCTTTGAACAACTATCTTGCCAAGGCCCAATAAAGTAGATTTTTATTTGTAGTTAGCTGGAAATACCGCCCTTGATAAACATGGCTTTCCACAGAAATTATTAAAAAAAAAAAAAAAATAAAGAAAGAAAACATCTGCTTCCTTAGAGCTTTTTAAGCATCAAAGCATATTGAAAAAATATTCCATGTAAGTTAATGGTTTTCGGCTGTTTCCCTAGTTAGAATGCTGAGACAGTTTACATTACATATCACACCCAGCTCCACAGGCATACCTCAAACCTATGAAGCAAAAAAAGAAAGGGGAAAAAAAAGAGATTCTAAAAGAACCATAGTACCAGTATGTGTGTTGTAGAACTTATTCTCACCACCTGCTTTTGCTACAGGAATAATTCCTATCTCTAGGAATAATCACATTGGCAGAAAAGGTGAGTTACTCAGAGAAACTCACAGATACAATAGCATCTCTTTCCTCCAGAGGTTATGAAGAATTTCATTTCTTATTCTAGCTTAGTGTCCCTGTATCGCACTTCATATTTGAAAACTAGAGTGAAAATATCCCTTGATTCCCGCTTTTCCCTCCTCCAAGCACTACGTCCAAACTTGTCTCTGCAAGGGTTCTCTTTGTCTCTTGCAGTTTCTCCCCTTTCATCTCTGATTCTTTGACATACTCTGTAGTCAGTCTGTTTTTAAATATTGCTGTATACCAGCCCAAACTTCTGAACCATGACCTTTATCAATTCAATTTATCAGTTTTGCTATTTGTCGCTTCTAGGCCAGTTACTGTTCTTCTGGCTTTTATTGAATGACAGGAGCACCGTATGGGAGCATGTATTAAAGGCATGGATGGTAGTTATGCTTAAGTGYAGCATAATAAAATACAGCCCACACATGACACATTACAGTTCTGATCTGGCCACTCAGCATCAAAGCTTGTAGATATGTAGACTTTCAATTAGTCCTAGAAACTGAAAAGCGGCTGAGGAGAGATTTGTTCTGGTGCTGGTCTTCAGAGAATACAAACAAAACTGCTGTGTTCCTAAGAGCCTTATCTAAATGCAAAAGTTTTCTACTAGATATTTTGTCCCATAAACCAGGATTTGTATGAGAACCTGAGTTTTAATTTAATATTAACATGATGAACTGAAGACTAATGCATATTACCTTTGTCAGTTTTGAGTAAAGCTTAAATATTCCAAGTCTTCTTATGTTTCTTTTTTGAAGGGAAGAAAATGTGTTTTTCTAAGAGTTTTCTATGCATTATATATATGTAATTTGAACTAGTTTACARCATGTACACAAAATATGTTAGATAATTTAAGGGCAGTCCTTTCAAAGTCAGTCAAAATGGGGTTAGCTAGTGGGTACATTTTGATATAGTGCATTTTCTATCTGTCGAAAAAAACACAGTATTTACTCCACTTTGTTGAATTTTAAACTATTTCCACCGCAAGTCTGGATTCTTTCCACTCCATGTGCACTCTGGCATGGGACGTGGGAAATCCTGTGTCTTTCTGATAACAAGCTCTTCCTGCAGCCAGCTTTGCAATCCATGGATAAATGCACTCTTTTAGAAGGGTTATGAGCTGTAGTTTACTGTGTCATTGTTTTAAAACCTTAAAGTGTTGTTAGAAACATTTCTTTTATTTGTTCCTCCRTTTTATTTTCCCTTAACTCTACTAAACTAGTAGAGTAACAACCATCAAACTTGAGCTAGGCAGCACAGAGTAAAACTTACAAAATCTAAATTTGGTTACTCAAAAAATGATTTTAAAATCTCACACAACCAGCCCTGAGCAAGCCTGGGCAGATGGTAGCTATTTCCTGAAACCAGATATATTCTAGAACTGAGTGGCAAAATTTAAATGCAGAACTGTTAAAAAAAAACCTTTCCAGGAATGTATCCATTACAGTGAAAGATACCCATTTGGAACCAAGTTGGCCAAGTGGGACACTATAGTGGGAAGATATCTAGTGTAAAATCTTCCTGTTGGGATCAYGAACAAGATTTAACCCTTTCATTTGGATGACAAGATGACCATGAGGCAGCAGTGTGCTCTGGTGGCCAAGAAGGCCAACGGGATCCTGGGGTGCATTAAGAAGAGCATCTCCAGCAGGTTGAGGGAGGTGATCGTCCTCCTTTACTCAGCCCTGRTGAGGCCACATCTGGAGTACTGCGTCCAGTTCTGGGCTCCCCAGTACAAGAGGSATGTGGAGCTGCTGGAGAGAGTCCAGCGCAGGGCTACGAGGATGATCAGGGGCCTGGAACATCTGCCCTATGAGCAAAGGCTGAGAGAGCTGGRTCTGTTCAGCCTGGAGAAGAGAAGGCTGAGGGGGGACCTGATCAGTGTGTATAAATACCTCAAGGGAGGCAGTGAGGAGGAGGAGGCAGTCTCTTTTCAGTGGTGGCCAGYGACAGGACTATAGGAAACGGCCACAAGCTGAGGCACCAAAAGTTCCACAGGAACTTGAGAAAACATTTTTTGACAGTGAGGGTGACAGAGCCCTGGAACAGGCTGACCAGGGAGGTTGTGGAGTCTCCTTCTTTGGAGATCTTTAAAACCTGCTTGGATACAGCCCTGTGCCACGTGCTCTAGGTGACCCTGYGTGAGCAGGGSGGTTGGACTAGATCACCTTTGAGGTCCCTTCCAACCTTAAGCATTCTATAATTCTATGATTTCCATATTCCATATGAATAACTGACTTCAGTAGCTGTCAACAATGGCTAGAGAATTTTTGGTGTTGCTCCCTTCTCATTTCTTCCTGTCCTTGTCAAAGTCTCCCTCTCTGTTCTATCCTGCTGTAYCATGCTTTTCTCCCCAGGCTTCCTGGTAAATTGTGCCTTGTCATCACGCCTTGCTCCATCCCTGGGACTGTTCTGGTGTTCCCAGATCCCAAGCTACCCTTCCTCTCAGTGCTGCCTCCCCACTTTCKCTAACCTCTGTAGCAGTTGTGCCTACCCAAGCCTATGCTGTGGGCCACCAGTGCCACCCCTTTGAGACCCTGCCTGAGCTTTGCTCCTTGTCTCCCATTCCATATGGTACGAGTCCTTAGTAGACTACGACCAAAAAGTTGGCAAGCTCTACTCTGACCAGCACATCAAGAGTCTGTCAGTCTGTCTCTCTCCCTCTGTGYCTCTTGTTGCTTTCTCTCAGCAAGAAACAAGACATTTCACTGGAAGTGAAAACAAAAGCCAAAGCCATTTGAGAAGATTTCAGGAGGAAGACAATAGCAATGAACTCCATTGGAATTCAGTGTTCATTTCAATTTACAATGGAATGAATAAATGTCACACCTAAGCAAGCAGTAACAGGAATCTCTGCAAAGCTAAAGCTTCCACTTTTTCAACAGCATTCCTCGTAAACTTTCTGCTGTATTCAAGAGCATTTCTGGACTAATTCTGCTAAACAAAAGCAAACTGTTGTCCTTAATAACACCAAAAAAAAAAAAAAAAAGATATATGAGGTAATATTGAGGTAAATATTTTGAGTCAGCAAGTCAAGACAGTTTGGGATTTTTTTTTTCTTGCTCCCAGCATGAAAGCAAGATAGATCAAAATTGTCTATTCTGGCAGGGATTGCTGAAATTAAGGAACCAAGGACTTTTAAATACGGAAGTGAATTCTCACATGATGTATGTGCATGGTCACTATCTAGTAATATCAGAATGTTAGGACAAATAACATTTTATCTATGTAGATCTGTGCCTGGAATAAAAACAATTAAATGATGTTCCAGCAACAATAGTTATAAAGCTCAAGAGGGAAGGAGAAAAAAAATTAGGATTTATTTGTTTTGTCCACTGAATTTATTTATTAATTATCTCAACTAAAAGTTCTTATGTATACTTTCACATGCTTGTGTATACCCAAAGGTGGTATTCTTATATACAAGCATATTTGTATGTAAGCATGCTAAGTGGAAGGAAATAATTACACGACATTGGGGATAGGAAGAGGTAATTCACTATATCCAGAAATTCACATTTATCAAGAAAGGAATAACCCTTTAAAAAGTGTAAGAAATGTCTATAAATACAAAGAGAGTCCTAAACTTTATAAAACAAGACTAATATTTTAGGAGACTCTTTTAGGGACTCTTTTAGGACTCCTGCCCATTCTTCCCAAAAGTCTGTACTGGAGACAAATCCCTGCTCAGGTTTATTTTTATGACACAATTACTGGAGGGAAAATATCTGAAAGTGATGCAAACCTCCTCGTCTATCTAAAGTCTTGGCTGATCATTCTTCCTATGTAATGCTCTGTTGGTCTTAGAAAGGAATTAAATGCTGCTGGCATTTTTAAGATTTATAAGCAAATGTACTGATCACTGTGGATAATCATTCTGTTCATGCAGCCTTGAGCATTTCAAGTTGCTTGATCACCAATATTTTATTTTCTCATCTACTGCTATTCATCATTATTTTGTGCCCTTTAGACTTAAGTTTTTGTTGCTCTTTGCAGCACATTATTTTCTGCAGACTTTATATTCTTGCCCCACTGTCACCATATTGTTTTGGTTTACTTATTAAATGCAGCTCTTTCTTTAGGATATTTATTAGTCATCTGTGGCAACCATAACTGTTTTTATGTTTTTGTTATTTTCCATCTCATACATGTTTAATTACCATAACAGCAAGGGTATCTTTTAAATATTTTTAGCAGACTCGTAGCACACTTGGCTTAAATTAGACAGTTGTTTATAAATCATTATGGGAACGGTGCCTCGAGAAGCATTCTCCTCATAGCATAATTATTTGATTTTTGCTTGGGGCTTACAGTAAAGGAATTTTTTTTGAGTTAGGCCATGTTTTCCCTTTGTACCGAAGTGAGTTTCACTGAAAGGGAAGAGAGCTAATGATAGGCCTAGGTACCACTAGCACTCTTAAAGAAGATCTGAAGTGGATCATGAAGAGCACATGAGTTTTTGGTACATCTCTCCCTACCAACAAGCAGGTKTGCCTTTTAGGAACAACAGTGGAATACTTACCCAAACAAACTTGATGCTGGTAAAATGAAAGCAGCTCAAAAGTCTCTCTGCCTCTCTCACCTAGTCACAATATGAGAATTATTATTTCTACACTGTCTTGAAAAATAAATGACTTTATTTGCCTTAACCACCATTGTGTACCTAGAGTTACATGCCCACATCTAACAAGAAGGAAATATGTGCAAAAATGAGGCATTGATGAGAAAAAGAGCAGAGGAAAGAAACCTCAGATAGACAAAGTCACCATACTTCACTCTGTCTGCCTTTTTGCTTTTTATAAGACAGTACATGCTTTTTATAATACAGTGGGTGAAAAAATCATTCTGTCCTAATTTAAATATGATTTTATTCCTAATTTAAATATAAATTTATTCTTATTTTATCTTATTTGCTGGTAGTAGTTGTAATGTGTTTGCAGGAATGACCCACAGGGTTTCCTTGGCCTGAAACTTGGGCCACCATGAAGATCAGGCTCCACACGTGCACACTACCCTATAAGCAATCCAAATAAAATGCATTATCTCTTGCAGCAGATAAAGATAATGGTAAGAAGTTGCTAAGCAGCTCTTTCCCCCTAGAATGAGAGCTCCTTGAGCATCTGGCATGTTTTGCTAGGCCAGACAGGGCAGATGGTCTCCTTACTCAAGGACGAGGTGCAGCTCCATCGTGGTGTGAGGTACCTTTTCTTGTGCACAATCAATCAGCACTGGAGGAGATTCTTGAAGTAGAAACACCAAGAGAACCCCAAAACCAGCTGTGAGGGTTCTCCTAAACCCAAAACCAGAGAATTCCTACTGGTTCCCAGATCAGGGCAACTCCATAATAGCAGCATAACCAGTGAGACMAGTTTTCTTTCCAGCAGGGAGCAGCAATCATCTGAAACACACGTTTCACAATATAACCCTCTCTTACTGTGCACCTGCACGTGTTGCCTGCCTGTAACAAGCTGCTATTATTGTCACTATAATTCTGTGCTACCTTTCAATTTACTTTGTGCTAAGCAGTCCAACAATACGTGTTCAAGCCTGGTTCTAACCATTGTATCTCCAGATAAAGTCTTGTTTAAGAGAACAGTTGCTGAGTTATAACCACAGGCCACCACTGGTGATTTTTTGAAAAGTGACTCTATTATATATGTTAGAGAATAGGCTTAAAAAAATCCATCTTGGATTGAGTTGTTAATCATGAATACAGAAGGTTATTTTAGAAAGAAGAGATTTGCTGATGCAAACAGCATGAAAGCCCAACATGAGTGCCATGTGAACAGCAGCAAACTCTAAGTAATTGAATACAATATTCAGGGTTGATGTAGTTATTTATAGATTTGAGATCCATTTAAATTCAATGAGAAATGCAGATTTAGAGAGGCAGAGAATTCCAAAGTTGTCATTTAGGACTGAGATTAAATGACAGAGAAATTGCATGTGCGTGATAAAGCCACATGTGGGCCTAATTTGTGCCAATATGATGCAGATCAGTAACTGTTTGCATGCAGCTAGGAAAACAGCAAATGTTATCGCAATGTTAAATATTACTATTACAAAAATGTATGAGGACCTGGACAACACATAGAAATAGAATTTCAAAAAACAAAGTAGAAAAATTCACTCTTTTGGAAAGCTTCAAACGCATATACACTAGCATATTTTTCTAATAATTTTATTCATTTAGATGATTAGCAACAAGTGGTTAGAGCTTACCTCATAGAGCTATTATTCTAATACAGTTCTCATGCACTAACACTGATTAGATCTTATCCTTTGTTTTCTATTCATACATATCTCTTCAGATTAGTACAGGGAGTAAAATGTTCTGTAAAATGCAAGATATACTTAACACACATGGTTTAGCTGTTATTTTTTTTTTTAATCACTAGGTTATACCAGAGTAAATACAAGCAAAGCTGGGACAAGTTACTCTTCATATAACTCATTATGCCAGTGATTATTTGCAATTTACTGGTGAATCCATTTTGCAAATTCTTCAGCTCATATTGCCAGTCAGTAATGAGGCCTGATGTGAATATGCACTCCTCTGCCTTTGGATTTGTTACTATTATGTCTACAGAAATACAGAACATAGCATTATCTTAAATATCTTAATAGAGAGCTCAATTTGAAGATCGAATGCTAATKTAAAAAATAATTTTACAAAATAGTTAAATTTTCCTCTTTTTGCACTGGAACATAAAGCAGTATCTTATTTAGGCATGATATACTTGTATGTTGTGTCAGGTTGATATGAATGACCAAGAAAAGATACAGTCTAAGGCTGCAACACCACACATTGAGAGGGAGGACACAGCAGGTTGGCTGTTAATGAGAAATCTGTTGTGACTCCTGGCAAATCTTCGCCTAAGTAGCTGTTGCATTAAAAWAGAAAAAATGAAAAAGGAAAGAAAAGAAGAAAAAAAGAATTTGTATTTTTTAAAATCCACAAACATCAAGTAAAAGATCTAATTCCAGTCTTCTTGTACTTTCAATACCTGATCCCTTAGTTCTTTCACAGTTGTGTATGAGAAAGAGCCATAAGTTTTCCTAAAGCACAGATGGATCACAGGCCATTAAAGTCTCCCATTTCTGACAGCATGAAAGCTCAGAGTCGTCAAATATCTCTTTGGTATTAGCTCGGTATCAATCCATGTTTACAAAGAAGTAGAAAAATTTTAATGGATCTGATCTGTTGGAATAAAAACAATACAAATGTTCCTAAAGAGCACTAACCCAGACTATAAAAAGCTCTGCTTTCCCTGCCTCCAGTAATGATTCACATCTTTTCTCTATTAAGTCAAAGAAAAATATGATTAAATAAAACCATTTAACACAAGGGGCTTCTGATAGACAGGTTTCTGAGTCAAAGAAGGACTTGTGATCCTCAGAGCCCAATTATATTAGTTTGTCTTCAAAAATATATTAATATTCCTAGCAAACTTTGCCTGAGGCAAACATCAGAAAGGTCTTGTTGGAAAGACAAGTAGGAGGGAGTTTAAGATGAGAGGAGGACAATGCTTTACGAGGATGGCTGCAAAGCTTGCAGGAGTTCAGTTCTCACTCCAAAGGGAGCACATCATAATCTTGAAGTTGAAAATGGAATTATGTTTTATTTGGATTTTTCTTCTCTGGCACATTGATCTGCTGCATAGGCTCACTGCATGGCACAACATGCAGTCTTCTGGAGAAGAACTGAGAGGGAGAAWATATCTCATTTTTGTCTAAATCTAATTCCTTTGCACATCACTACAAAACAATAAAATATATAAAAAAGAAATCTAAATACCAGTAGTGATATTTAGAACAGTAACAGAGCTCTAATTCTCAAGCATAATAAGGAGCATCTCTTGGGTAATTAGTGAATGACTTTTTTTTAAGGACTATGTTTTCCTGACCTGTAGCCTAAAACACCGGAGGAAKATGTTTTGATAAAATATTGAGTTATGTGTTTTTTTTTTCTAAAATTGCTGGATGGAGTGCAAGTGCCCTAGACTCGGAGTTGTGGATTAAAGCAGCCTTTCTGAAAAGTGACAGGGAAKTTTTAACCCTGGGTTATCTCCCTAAAGATAGCAGGGTTGTAGATATATAATGCAGCACAGGAGCTGTCTGAGTATAAGAAGACGGAGCATTCCTGAGAGCTGGTGAAAATCACATGCAATGCCTGGGCTCTGGCATGTGCTTCCAGAATTGATTGCCAGTACAGCAGGTCTGCAACCTATACAGACAAAGCTGACTTGCTCCCTTGAAAAGGAGTATCTTCAGGGTGCTTCTTAAAGGGTATCCATATAAAATTGTCTGTTGTCTTTTTAAAAACAACAAATAGAGCTGCATCAACCTATAGGACAGTTTGAGACYGTTTGTGTACTGAAGAATATTTGAGACCAAAGTTCTGCTGTATTTGAGGACACAACTTTTATTTTATTTTATTTTTTGAGGTAGTGAAGACTGTTAATTCCATCTAAAGAAGAAATGAAGAAATTCTCCAGCTAAGTGATAATCAAAAATCTCCACTGACTTTCAGTGCATTTAGCTACAATCTGTCTGTTCCAAGCAACACTGTATTATATGTAGTTATATATAAGATATGCTGTAGTTGTCATCAAAGTTTTCACCTTAGACTCRACAGACTTTATAATAAGTAACATTTTTATAGTACGTGAGTTGGTCAGATTAAGCAAGGACCCTRATGGAGAAAGTATCTTTGAACTTAGGTACTCAGCATCCCAAATCTATGTCTTAACTTCTTGATATCTCTTCTCTCAGATGATTGTTGGGTGAAAATCAAAATCCTCCAAAATATCTCCTAACTCAGAAACAAGATTTCCTGTTTCTTTGCTGCCCACAGCCAAATACTGATATGCTTGATCACTATAAAGTAGGGTAATGTTGAGTAGAACACCAACTGGTCCAAAGAATTTCAGTAGATTTTAGATTCTGTCCTAAAATTGTGTGAAAGTCACTGAATCTAAATGAAATCAAACCATATGGCTCAGATACCATATTAAGCAATGGTCARGATACAGAAGCACTTTTTTCCCCTCTTTAGATACTACAGTATTCTGGGAGATTTCAGAATTTGCTGGAATAATATTCCTTTTTCTCCATCAGTGTCATTTATATCTCCATTGTTTCTCTGAGCCAAAATATGCAGTCAGACTTGCTCTCATTACTGTTATTAGGATAACCTAAAAGTTAAAACATTTTTCAAAATGATACCGATCGGACATTATCTATTTTTACAAACAGGATCAGTCTGGCTGCAAGAGCCCTTAGAAAGCTCCCCAAATATACAACAGTTGTCAATTAAATACCTGCTTTGTAGCCAAGCAGCCTTCTTTTAGGATATGACTAATAAAAGACTCAATTGATTAATAAACTGTAAACCTACAATGAGGACCATTGGGACYCATCATCTCCAGTCAGGAGATTAATGTGACACAAAGTTGCTTTGATGATATCTTTCTGTCTATAAAAGGCAGTGATCTGTTCAGTAAAATGATCAATATTTCCTCTTGACTCAGRATTTTAAATCTGAGTTCAATTTCCTAAATAATTAGATGATTTCAGACACAAGCATCTGTCAAGTTTTCCCAATACTTCTGTGCATCTCTTGAATGTCTTGCCCCAAGCTGGTTGTGATTTCTTCAACATGGCAGTAGTACTGAAAGAGTCTGTTATGAGTTAAATAAAGTACATTTACTAAAGCACTTATTTATGCTATTTATCATTACACTATTTATTAGGGCTTTAAGCATGGAAAATATATGAGAGAGGAGTGTGAAAGGACATTCAGAATGCTTAACATTTAGCCTCCAGAAGGTAATCTACCTACACTTCCTCTGTAACAAAGAAAGGGAAAAGAGCAGTGAGAGGCTTTCCAGAACATAGCTCAGTCATGGAGCTGAAATTCAGGTCTGACTCACCCTCTGAAGCACTGTGACCTACTACAATAATCACAGAAGGAATATAGGAATTTAGCTCAGGTCTCTGAACCCAGTCAGCAAGTGAATTTAAATCCTGAAAAAGCAAAACACCTACTTTTAATTCTGCTGAGCTTGGGCAGTTCAGACCCAGTATCACTTACTAGTGAAAAGGCCCATATGAGCCTTTACAAGCACCTTTGAGCATCCTTACCTGTCAGATCCTGAGACAGCATGCACTGTTTAAGAGCAAAACRTCTGCATGTTCTACATAGGCTCACTATGGATAGAATTAGTCACACTGGTTGACAGTGTTAATTGAAATTCAGCCTCTTTCTTTTTCAGCGAGTTACTGATTGATTYTGCTTTTATATGTTTAAATTATTCATGGAAGAACTTATGCAAATGAATTTCAGCCTTTGGGTTATTTATGAATTGGCCACTGTGTCAGCATGTAGCTTGTTATTCATTGCTTGAATAGCCTTTGTTACCTCTCTTCTCGGAATGACCACTGCAATTTTTTCAAGCAGAAGAATAATTCCAAATTGACTGCATTTCTAAATATCACTCTGAGGTGAAAAAAAAAAACTAATTTTCACTGACAGGATATAGTACAAATGCCTTTACATCAAATAACCAGTGAAATTCTGGTGACGATGAAAGCAGATTGCTTTGAACTTACTGACCAAATCTTAGATTAAACGTATTTGATAAAATGTGGACTGAGAAGCCAGAAGTCTGTTTTTAATCATATACCAGAGGAATTTATAAACAAACATAAAAAGAATGAAAGATGGATCCTCTTAACAAAGCAGGGAGCACAAAAAGCATTCAATTGTAATTAAAAAACAACCTGAACCTCTGAACAACTGCTGATTTTAAAAGAGAAGAGAGGAAAAAAATAAAAAGAGTTCAGATAAGTGGGAGAAGACCTTTTGGGGATGTTATCACTGCTGATTCATACTTCAAATTCAGGCTGTTATCAAAGCTTACCTTAATCCATACAGTCTGTCTTGTTCATTTTAAAGAGCTTATTCACATGTCTGAGAAGCTTTTCTAGATTTGCAAATTGGAGTGTGTTTAAAAATGTATTAGGCAACACATTTTAGTTGACTCTTTTTTTTCTTAAATATTACAGTTAATAGTATTTAAGGAGTTTAGACTTGTACTGCTTTATTAGAGTCAGCTTGAGAGAGGATCAAAATCTTTAGTTCTGTCTATACATCCATAGATTTTTGTTTCCATGAAGATACATACGCCGGTTAGAGCCTTAAGTATCACCATTGTGTTCTTATTCGGAATACTTAGGTATGTGCTTACCTTTTAGAGAAATCTTTGATATAACGTTGACATCTAAATATCGTGTTTGAAWCTCCTCCTGTATCAGGGCTACAGATAGTGCTGTGATAATATAGGGCATTAAAGACTGAAAAGCACCCAGGATGGATGAAGAATTTAAAGAGCTCCTAGCAAGAATTGCCATGGACTTCTTAATCTTAGCTGCTTTTCAGCAGATGGCACTGTAACAGCGTTTGAATCGAATTCCCCAACATATTGCATATAATATATTGTAGAGGTACATGAATCATTAAAAGTTAAATTTGACATTTCTAGAGAAATATCTATTACTTTTTTAAAGGACTCTTTTTCCATGTACTCAAAACATGGAGTAATTTCTTCTGAACTTAAATGTTTGTTATATACTTCATGGGAAGAGAYAACTCCAAAATGGGGATTATACTTATCTCTTGATATTTGACTGATCTCATGCAAAAATGAGAACAGATTTGAGCCAGCCTATCTGCCACTTCCTATTGAGCATTTCTTGGAAGCCTGTTGCTATACTGGCTAAAACCTTTATCCATGGATAAGCATGGGGGATATGGACATTTGACTTCGGATCAATTTTTGGCTTTGCTCTCATAATCTTTCAAATATTCATTTAAAGCTTAATACAAGGAAATATKCCTCCATCCTCTCAATCCTCAGTGAGCTGAGTGGCCAGCTCAACCACTTCTTATCCCTCCTTCATGCCAGTGTTTGATCCCTTGCCTCATTTCTTCCTCAAGCATCATTTCTGCAATTGATTCCTTCTACAGCAGATGATTCAACAAGTGTTGACTTATACTGCTTATTCTTACAAGCCCCCATTTGCACATTCATCACTGGGGGTCATAGATTTATGTAGCATGTGAGAAACAGTTATTCAAAAATAGGGCTTTGGGTTAGGATTTTCTTGATATTTCCACTGTTGTGTGGACTGGGCAGATGACACTAGTACTAGTTGTTACAAATGGAGACACTTCAAATGGAGATCGGGTGGATAATGAAGACAGAGGGTGACTACAAAGAATCTGTGTGTACCTTCAACAATAAGTCCTTAGAGGACCTGGGAATTAAATGCTTTGTTATAAAGCTATTTATTTATTTATTTATTTATTTATTTATTTATTTATTATTGACATACTATCCATGGCTGTGTTTCAGTGCTATATTTGGCTGCTTCCTGTGTGCTTTTACAGAGATCAATAAAACAACAAATATGCTTGAAGTTCATGAACCAAGTCTATGCCAAATTGCTTTCTGTTCTGCAAAGAGTACAACAAACCTTAGAATTTGGTTCCTGAACAGTAAAGTTTGTTTYGTGTAGGACTAAGACCTAGATATCTATGAAGAAGGAAAAAAGACTGCTGAATATCTTCAAAGAATGAAATCCTGGGATAAAACACCAGTGAATTACGCTTAGGGTTAGGAAGCTACTAGCCTGTGGGAAATCCCTGAAAAGCAGAACTAGTAACTCCTTTGCTTATTAGGCAGAACATGTCTGTGAAGTAACAGGGAGAGATTGACTAAAGATGCAGTGTAGGTAATGTCTGACCACACAGCTGAATAGATAATACATGGAAACATCTAAGAAATTTTGGTGTGAGTAACCAATAAATGGGAACATGTGCTCCTGACAAGAAGTCATATTTTGAGGATAGAGGACAGACATAATTTATTTTGTCTATCTAAAGATGCATTAGAAACTCCTTTAGTGGCATATTGTACCTGATAAATTACTTAACAATTGATTKGTGTTCTGCAAGACACCAGTCACACTTTTTTAATTAAGAAAATAGATGAATTATTTCACTAAGAATTCTTGATAAAACCTCTTTATAATGCAAAGGAATACATTACCTGTAAGTCCACATTTGTGTAACTTTCAAAATGAAATTATGAAATACCAAGAAAAAAAGTTACTGTTTCTATTATTATTATTCATTTTGTTAAAAGCTGTCTTCTTACTTTGCATAGATACATTTAGCTTAATACTAAAAAGTAGGAGCCTAAAAGCAGATTGGTCCAAAATCCTCTTTCAGGTCAGGAAAATTGACATTTTCCCAAGAAAATGGCATATATGCAGTCACTCCATGCAACTCTCTATTGGTCTCTCACTAATAATTCCTGAAACTGTTGAGCAGTTTCAGGCAAATAGGACAGCTGTGAATAATGGCATTAGACACTGAGTTTCATGGGATAAACAGTGAAGCAGAAGAGAAAGGATTTATCTTACTAAAGAAATATTGCAGTGTCAGTTAAACTACTTTATTAGACATCATACAACCCAGTGTCAGAAGCAGATTTGATAGGAGCTTACATTTCTTTAGGTACTGGGCATTGCAACCATGCGTCACAAAATCTCAAGATAYTAAGTTTACGAAGTCCTCCTGATTGTAATCTGCTCCATATCTCTCTTTAAGATATTCTCTTCCTACCATGTGAGATGCCTGGGCCTTTGAAACTAAGGGTATGTAAATATATACTGGCATATACAGTGTGTTTGCAAGATTCAAACTGTTCTCTCTTCATTTTTTTTTTTTTTTTTGAACAGATGGTATTTCTTTGGCATTTAACTGTACAATAACAGATTTAACGCTGAAGACCTGTGCTTAATTTAGTTATCTGAGTATAAAAGTAGTAAAAAGAATTGTTAACAGTGGGAAATGGCTTATTAGTTACACAGCTGAGTGCGAAGATATTGCTTGCCCAGGTGTTTGTAGAGATGATTTTTCTTAAAGAAATATAAAAGAATGCCACCACTGCAGCTCGTATGCAAAGATTTCTGTAACAGAGCAAGGCTGCAGTCGGATTATGCGGCAGAGAGAGTCTCTAGAGACACTGTGACTGACACACCAGCAGMAGCTTAAGAACCATGTATTTCCCTCTAAATACAACAATTTAACTCAGATTAATAAGAAAAGTAGATATTTTTTTTGGGGAGAATTTCTTCTCAATACACTTGACCTATGTCTTAAATATCATTGATCTGTGCAGCATTTTACTGACCAAAAATCCCCTTCGAGCAGCTCTTTTCCTCTCTGTTACTTATTTCTGCCTCCAGAATGGTTTGAAAGTGTTGACCATTTTTTTTCTTTCTTTTTTTTTTTTTTTTTCCTGTTGTTGCATCCTTATCCAGAAATCATGACCTTTCTTCAGTTCTTTTAAATTGTTTGCCCTCGGAATAGATTCAGCCCCAAAATCCTATAATCACACTACGCAACTAGTAGCTGTAACACTAGTAACTGTAACTTAGAATTAGAAACAGTAATGTTGGTTCTGATGGGTCTGTTCCTTTGCAAACAGTCTCACATTCAAGAGGGACATGAACTAACATAGCTAAGTGCTCAGCATCCTCTGACTGAAAATGTCTACAGTCTCAGATATTTGTGTGAGGTGTGTTGCCTTTTTCTGCAATATATCTTTTAAGAATCAGTTACTTATTATCATAAAAGAATGTAATTTCAGTTCAGTGTTCTTTTTTTTTTTTTTTTTTCAGAGAATTCCTTCTTTCCCTACACATGAAACCAAATACCTCTGAGCTTTATGAAACGGGTCCAACTGAAGGGAAAATAAAAAGGAAAAGAAGAATACTCCCAGAAATTAGGCCCTGTCAAAGCAGAGGCCTTGTTATACCTGCATAGAGACTTGTGCAGCTGTGGAAAAGGACTGATGTACGTTGCAAGTCACTTTGGCATCCCATTAAAACTCAGCTTTAACATGTGGCTTTGGACTTTACCTCTTGATCCCATCTTCTTGTTATTATTTAGCTGATGGTAGAGTCCTAGATTCTAGAGATAGATCTGTCTACATGGACTACCCATTAGTCTGTTAAGCTTCAGCTTTCTCCAGCCTCTAAACCTTGTGAATCAGCTCCTCTCTGAATGCAGGAAGGATTCTGATATTAACAGTTCTGTGCCCTATTTAATCTGCCAGCAAGTCTGCTTAACAAAAGCAGAAGTGGACAAATATGTATAAATATATCTCACACATTGTAGGAAAACAAACTCATGTGTTGAAAAAAGAAAAAAAAAAGAGAAGAGAAAAAAAGAGAAGAGAAAAAAGAGAAA